>NW_005871051.1:29930810-29952836 GCF_000147115.1 Myotis lucifugus
TGGTCACCAAGGTCGCTCAGAGAGGGAAGGAGGGGGGTCAGGGAAGGCCTCTGCACCCGGGGCCTCGCTGACCTCGGAGCCGCTGATCGGCCAGGACACACCTGCCACAGTGTCCACGGCTCCTCCTGCCCATCTGAACGTTCAGGGGCAGTTTTAAAAAAATTTGGGGAATTATACAGAGACAGAGTGAATTTCCAGGCTTTTCGGTTTGGGGAGGATTGGAGTCACGGGGCCAGTGTTCCACGCGCTGAGCCAGCTCTGCTGCTTCCTGACACTGGGCTCCTGGCGGCTGGACTGGAAAAGCAGGTTGGCCAGCCATGGCCACCTGACGCTCCTGCTGGGAAGCAACTCAATTCCCGTGCAACTCCCGCAGGCTGTGCGGCTGCTCCTGCTCCGAGGGCGCCCTCCTTCCTTCCTCTTCCCCTCCTGATCCCGGAAGGTGACGTTTCCAGGAGGGAGGGTGCATGCAGGGCAGGTGCGTCCTGAGTAGGAGGCTGAAAGCTCAGACCTGGTCCCGGGAGCCCAGCCCGGAGGCCAGCAGAGCCGGTGCTGGAGGCCAGGCGTGGACAGTGGCCTTGACCTGGGTCCTTGGTGCCCTCTGCCCAGTGGCCGGGTTGGTCAGTCCTGGCAGTGGTGACCTGAGGGGTCCGGGCCAACAAACACATTCCTTTTTGTGACTTGACACCATTTTAGATGCTGGAATTTAGATGAAGCACTGGGAAGGCAGACGTGAACACATTTCTCTGTTGGCCTTGGTTGTGCACTGCATACACATGCACACATACACACACCCGTCATGAGAAAGACGTTGAGGTCAGCAGCCTGAAGGGGCGTCAGTTCCTCCCTGACAATGCCCGTCACCTGCACCAGGAGCCGAGGATGCAAACACACCCTCGCCCCCCTTGTTAGGAGTTTCCTTAAAAGCCCGCCCGCTCCTGGTCTCTCAGCTCCAGTGCCTCCCGTGACACTGTGATGACGTCTGAGGACTAGTCTATTTATTTCATTTACAAGGACCCACGATATTATATACGTACTGTGTTGATCCCAGGTATTGTCTACTTGTTTATGTTATATATATTTTATCTGCATCAACCCCAAATTCCATTTACTACTTCTGACATTCAGTTAAAGAGGAATGCACTGCTTCTTGACAATAGGTTTAAGTTCTTATTTAAGTCAAAGGAGAACAATATTCTAGTGCTCAAACCACTCTCATCTCATTTTAAAGCAAACTGCCTGGCCGATGTGGTTCAGTGGTTGAGTGTCAACCTAGAGTATCTATCTATCTATCTATCTAATCTATCAGCCTAAGCGACCGTTCGACTATTCTACCATTCGACCGGTAGCTATGACATGCACTGACTACCAGGGGGCAGACACTCCGACCAGTAGGTTAGCTTGCTGTTGGGGTCCGGCCGATTGGGACTGGGTGAGATGGGCTGGACACTCCCTGGAGCCCTCCCATGGTCCCTCCCCAGCCCCGATTGTGCAATGGTGGGATCCCTCAGCCTGGCTTGCACTCTCTTGAAATCCCAATCCAGGACCCCTCGGGGGATGTTGGAGAGCCACAGGCCAGGCCGAGGGACCCCACCGGTGCATGAATCCGTGCACTGGGCCTCTAGTATAAAAAATAAAACAAATTAAACAATCAAGAAGTGATCTCTATTTCAGAATGGTGGTCGGAGAACAGCCTAGCTGGGTCCCTACCCCTGCCCCCGTCAACTCAGGCCATACACATATTAAAGTAAAAAAAATAAAAACAGAAGTGAACAGCAGCAGCAGCAGCAGCAGTAGCAGCATATCTTTCTGTCACAGAGAGCCCTGCCTTTCCGACACCTCTGCACACACCGTAGAACTCAGGTCCCTGTGTCTGAACAGCTGTGACTGAGTCCCACTCAGCAGTGACACCTGGTAGAGTCTCGTCCCTTGGATTCATGCAACACCTTGACCGACTCTCTTAAGGACCTGGTCACAGAAGCCTGTGTGTTAGGCAAGCGGAAACTGGGCCCTTTGCCTAATCCGAGGCACTTTAATTGCAGGTGCCTGTGTTGGCTGGTATTTCCCCAGATGATCGCCCACAAGACCTTCCCGGGAGTGCCTTTCAGGGTGCCCTGGGATACACCATCACGATGGGACTATCCTCACTCAGAGCTCAGGAGGAAGAGTTAAGCCCAGTGCACGGTGATGACAACGGGAGACATGGTCAAAGCCAGCAGGTGGTGCGCTGGCCTCCAGAATAGTCCCAACAGGTTCGTGGGGTCTTTACCTAGTGGCAGGACCCCATACAGTGCGATGAGCTGTCTGACATCCAGGAGGGAAGGCATGGGCTCTATGGAGACCCGGCGAAGAGTGGCCCCCAGGTAGCTGTACTCACCTGGGGGAAGAAACAGAGGACAAATGAGTGGGAACTGCTGGTCGGACCTGGTGATTTTAGCACTTGATGCAGATCTAACATTTCTAAGCAAATACAATCCATGATGGAGGGTCATTCTGAAGGACACATTTTCTCAGAGAAAGGCTGGAAGAATTTTCCAGTCTCGAAAGCATACTGGGGTAGTAACTGAGCTGTGTGTTGACTGTGACACTAACCTCTTCATATTAAAAACAAAAGTAACCTCCGAATATTGGGCTTGTGAAGAGGAACAACGTTCTAAAACAAGGGATGTACACAGGAGACTAAAAGATGCAGGTTTTGTTTACTTTATACTCCAGGCGAGTCTGACGTCTGCACACACAGATCGCCAGGTGAAGTCCGCACTGGAGCGGTGAAATCTGACTCTGAAACACACTCATTTGAAAGGAAGGACACGAGTCTAATTGAGGATAAATAGAAACATCTCTTTTTGAGAGTAATACTCATTTACATTTTTAAAGGATCACTAAAGGAATAAGACCGAAATAAATCTTTACAGGCTTAATTAGAAGGCATCAACGGGCTTAATTGTGAGGAGTCATAAATCTGAAGTGTTATTTTCTAACTAATCTAGAGAAGGTCACCACGAAAATGAGGATGGCGGTCTCATTTGTGGAGGACGGACCCTACATGCTCATAGAGTCTTGATGTGTAGCAGAATCTGAAGTAAAAACACTACATGATCATTTCTTCTGACTCTTTCTATAACAAGTTCAGATCTTGCCTAGCTTTTGATATTATATATGTAGGACAAGTATACATTTTGTGTGTATATAAAAATACTGAAAAAAATGCTTGTGTGCATATGAAATATTGAAAATATCAAAAGCTTTAAAGCATTTTCCAATGCTAAGAGAACTGGAGTCAAACACCAGATGACGCTTGCTATTTTGTTGTGGAGGGCAACCTTGCAAAGCCTCCACATGAAAAAATAAAGTCCTTGGTAAAGACACGAGGACGGGTGTGCCGGTGGGGAGATGAGTGATAACGAAAGTTTCTGCTTCTGACCTCGTGCCTTTTAATGAACAGGTAATAAACAGAACAGTGGTTAATTTCACCGTCACTGGGATTGGGAGAGAGCCTGTAGTCAGCATTAAATCCAGTCCTTATTACTGTAAACATGACATGAGCAGTGACGTGAAAGTGACCCCCATGTCCCTGCTTAAGTAATCCACACTAATATCCAATGCACCATTTTTTCTAGCAGAAATTACTCCATTTAGATAATTCATTTAGGCTGAATTAGTGGCTGTGGGTTCTGATAGAGAGGAGGACACAACGAGTCGGGGCCCTCTGCCAAGTGATGAAACGCATTCTGAAAGTATATAACCATGTTTGCGGTCACCCAGCATGGGAGCCACATGCCTATGTCACCTGCCCAGCCAGGACTCAGATGCTAGCTCCTCCATGTGGAGGAGAAGGAAATGGAGGTGAAGAGGTACTTGAAGTAAAGGGCAAGGAGACCTAGTACCATGAAAGGAGGAGAAACAGGGACTCTAGGATGGATTGGATTGCGTCCCCTTAACCTTCCTAGGTTGAAGTCCTAACCCCCAGCATCTCAAAGGTCACCTCATTTGGAAGTAGGGTTGTTGCAGGTATAACTAGTTAAATGAGGTCAGGAAGGTGGGTCCTAATCCAATCTGACTGGTTTAGCATATAGGAGAAGGCTACGTGAGGAGGGGCACAGAGATCAGGTGATATAGCAGAAGCCAAGCAACACCAAGGGCTGCCAGCACACCAGCAGGGACCAGAGGAGGGATGAACTGATGGGGTCATTCAGGCTGCAGAGCCCGGGGGCAGTGGAGCATCCAGACTGGAGGACCAATGGGGCCAGGCAGCAGGAGAGAGGAGGGGGCTGCAGCACAGGAGCTGGTTCTGCCTCAGTGTCTTCAGAAGGAACCAACCCTGCCGACACCTTGATCTTGGGCTCCAGAACTGTGAGCCTGGTACGTTTGTTAGAACGTCTTGGTGTTGGTCAATGGGAGTTGATATTCTCAGGTACACAGTGAGATACTTCACTATGTGGTTTGCATTTCTGTTTTAGGAAGGTTTTCATGAATAATAACTCTTGGTATTTGTTCTGTTCCTTCCTTCTGGCTTTCTTTTTCAGGACTTCATTATCTGTATGTTGGATCTTCTTTGCCTATCTTTAGTATTTGTTACTTTCTTTTGAACCCTTTTAATCTTGCTCTTCATTTCCAATTTTTTTAAAAAAAATTTTTTGTCTTTCACACTCTATTTCTCTTAAAGCATTTGTTGACTTTATCTATTATAATTTTTTTCTAAAATAAATTTTCCCTTTATCATTAGCATTCCTTGAGTTTTGTCAACTTATTTCTGAGTTTTTCTACTTCTATTTTATACATTCTTACATATTGTCTATACTTTTCTTAATTTCTATATTCACTTGGTTTGAAAGAGTAGGTGCCATATATATCTACTTTATCGATCTTTTTTGTGATATAAATTTGTTCCTGTTTTTATAGAAACATTGCATAAGCTTTTACTGTGAACATTTTCCATTGCTTATATATATGATTAAAGAGAGTTCAGGGTAGCTTTTAATGTTTCACAGAGCCCCCCTTTCTGCTGTTTTCATTTGTGTTAGAAGTATGGTGGCTTGGTTTTTCAGATGTCCTTGTCCTGTGTCCCTCCCCAACTTTTCTGGACCTTCTCTTTTATCTCTATTGGCCTTGTCCTGCTCAATTGTAATTCTAGTCCCAAGAGTTTCTTGTCAGTATAAGGCCATCTGGGAAGGGCGCTGTGGTAGGTCACTTTTAAGAGTGAATAGAGGTTGGATTGCTCTAGCCCAAGCATGTCAAACTCAAAGGCTAACATGGGCCAAATAAATGAGGCATGCAGCCTGTGGGGTGTGAGTTTGACATGCTTGCTCTAGCCGCTCTGTACTCTCTTATTTTACCCCTTTGCACTCATCTGCTTCTGAGGTGGGCAAAGCCCTCCCCACTGGCGCTGTGCGTTCCAGTGAGTGCTTGCCCTTAATTTGGAGTCCTCTGTTCCCTGTCCCCGATGGCTTGCACTTTGAGATCTGAGGGGAAACCTTGGCATTTAGTTTTAGTGTAAATGTTGCCCACAGGTTTTTATTTTTGTGATCCAGTTGCCGTGTCTATTTTTATGAGGGGATTGGGGAAGATCCTCTGATCTTTTAAACTAAGGGTCTTCACTGGAAAAAAGTAAGGAAAATGTGGAAAGGACTACAGGGAGACAGCCCCGGTGGCAATTCGAAGAATTCTGTCAGACCGGGTCATTTCATTGGAGGCCACTCCTCAGCGGCTGATCCCCTCCACTCTGACCTTAGGCATCTGAAGGATGCTGCCTGGAAGTGGACAGAGATCACGGAAAAAGTCCAACAGGTAAGAAATTAATAAGAAGATGAGAAACAGGTCCACTATTTTTTTGAGACTCTACCATGTGCCAGGCACTGTACCAAACGCTAGGAATTCAGTGGAGAACAAAACAGACATGATGTGAAGGAGGAAGAAGGCAAGGAGGAGAGGACTCAGAGATCCCAATCTCGAGTCCAGAGTTCTGTTAAAAATATCATTTTTTTGCCCTAGCTGGTTTGGCTCAGTGGATAGAGTGTCGGCCTGCGGACTGAAGGGTCCCAGGTTCGATTCCAGTCAAGGGCACGTGCCCAGGTTGCGGGCTTGATCCCCAGTAGGGGGCATGCAGGAGGTAGCCAATCAATGATTCTCTCATCATTAATGTTTCTATCTCTCTCTCCCTCCCTCTTTGAAATCAATTAAAATATATTTTTTAAAATGTCATTTTTTTTCATAGGCACAGAATTAATATAATCAAGGGAGTCTGGCAAAAAACCCTATAGTACTTGAACAAGAAACACATAAAATAAACAGAAACCCAACACATATTCCAATATACCCTGGTAAAATTCTTACACTCTTAGTAACTATGGAGGCCCCTCCACGGCCTTAGGAACGAGATGTGACTTTCTTTCAAGGGGATTAAAGTGACCATTTTTTTTTTTTATTAAAGGGCTACATCAGCCTTCTTGCTCCCACAGACCCAATTGGGCCATTGGATACGTAAGAATGAATAAGATGGAATTGAATTATAACAGTATTTAAAAAAGAGAGAATCCATGTGTTTACACTGACACCACAACTTTACAAAGAGGTTTCTTCCTAGAAGAACGGTACCTAATAAACATAGGGGTGCTAGACACAGAACACCGCCACCTGACAGCCACCATGCCAACAGCTGATGCAGCGAAATTCTGCAGTAGATGCAGACACCTTGAAGCTGGTGAGGAACAGACTCTCCACAGCCTCAATGTACCTGCCCGCCAACTATCCATTAGTGAAAAAGTGGAAAATGAAGCTTTACAGGGGAAACCTGGGGAACAGCTCACTGGCCCGTGATTACACTTATCACCCGTGAGGGACAAAGTGTCACCGTGCGTCCCCGACGTGAACTGCCGAGAAGGCCACAGCGTCACCGGAGCAGCTTTCCTGTTACACGTGTCTCACGTGAATCAAGTCGTGAGAAAACCGTCAAACCAATTCAGTCGAATGACAGTCTGTGAAACAGCTCCGACTGTTTAAAAAGGTAATTCTGTGAAAGACTGGAAAATGCTGGAAATTGTCCTGGGTTGAAGGAGTGAAAGGAGACTGAAAAGGGGTGACCAGCATGTCCCTGATCCTGGACTGGAGTTTGGACTGAAAAAGACAGACACTTCTACAGGACATTGTGGGACTGCTGGTGAAATGGATTAGTAACTAGATATTAACTGACAGCATCATATTCATGTTAATTTTTTTTGTTAATCCTCACCTGAAGATATTTTTTCCATTGATTTTAGAGAGAGTGGAAGGTAGGAAGGGAGAGACAGAAAGAGATACATCGATGTAAGAGAGACACATCAATTGGTTGCCTCCCACACGCCCCCAACCAGGGCTGGGGACTGAACCTTGAACGGAATCAAAGCCAGACCCTTCAGTACTCGGGCGATTCTCTAACCACCCAGCCTCACCGGCCAGCGCAATGCTAGATTTTCTGAGTGTGACCATCCGTCTGTGGTTATGTAGGAGAATTTCCTCGTCTGCTGTGGACACCTGACACTGAAAGTGACATCCGAGTCAGGGTGGGATTGCGTGGAGTCTTTAAGCTTTTACTTTGTTGTCAGGTCATCACATTTTTTAAAAATTAAGGAAAAAACATTAGTTGTATTGGTGATGGCAAATGTCCCCCCACCTTCCTCCCGACTCCGCCAGTGGTGGCCCCTCTGGACGGGGTCCTCCCGGAAGGACTGAGTGTGGAAGCACCAGTGCTGTCCCCTCAGCACCCCTTTAGCCATGAACGCATGAACACGTCTCTGTGTCCTCACATGCTCGATTCAGCTTCTACCAGAAAGAATGCCCCGGGGAACCTCGCCACCAGGTTTGAAACCTGCCTCTGCCGCGTCAGGCGTGAGAGCTGGACCTATTAGTTCACAGCGGAGTGAATTCAAATCAATTCAAATCCAACAAACACTGCGAGCCACCGTGGGCCAGGTCGGGGGTGGGACAAAAGCACGAATGGAACATACTTTCAGCTCTCGGGGACTCAACACCCAGGGTGACCTAGCGGCCGCACGCATGCATTCCTCACCACACTTTACCGATGTAGTCGGAGAGGTTGACTTTCAGAGTCTGGACCAGGAGCCCTTCCTCCACCAGTTCCTTGTACAGAGACTCGATGGTTCTGGGAAGGGAGCAGACGGTCGGTTTCATGAGCACATACGCAGGGGCAGCAGTATTTCCACTAAGCATCACATCTGCAGAGAACTTCAACCAGATCGATTTCAAAGTACGTTTGTATATGTGCAAACAAATGGGTTTTTGAGGCATTTCTACAATTTTGGGATAAATTAGACTTTTTAAAAAAACAATACGTTCACACATTCATGTATATAGCAGATGTTTCCCAGGAACACGAATGGTATCTAAGGACCAGCTATAATGCCTGCTGTCTGTCCTTCCATCGGTCTTCATGATAGCACAAATGTGAATTAGAAATTACCCCAAAATAGTAACATAATGGACCATAACCATATTTTCAGTTAGCATCGGCAAGCCATGGTAGATCATTAATCCTCTTCAAAATTGATGTTTCCTTTTAAGCCAATAGCATAATCGTTTACAGGAAATATGTATAAAGAACAAAAGACTTACAGGGGAAATGATTCCAGTCTAAAGTTCTGAGTGTGATGATCTTTCAGGAGGATATTATACTTTTCCATAGTGTTTACAGATGTCAAAACCACTTCCCTAAGAGGTCCTTGGGCACACAGCCAGCACACGGGTAATTTATACTAATTGAGGGAAAACATGGAGGTACTATGCCCCTTGATGAATGAGACTCCTCAGTGAAATTAACTGGGGCCCGACTTGCAAGCATTCAGATGGGTCAAGTTCAAATATTGTTTGGCAGAGTCCTTGGAGGTGTTTTGTCTTTCCCTTTTCTCTCCCAGGGGCCTTACTCTTTCTTTAGATGGAGGAGCTGTAAATGTGACGATATGTAAACAGCTCCGTGGCTGCTCGAGGACCCAGGTTAGCGTGGATCCAGGTTAAAGACTTCAGAATATCAGGTTCAAGCCAAATACCAGTGGGATAAATGTTAATTCAATGACCCCAGCCTTTGATTGACTGGAATTTTATTCCACCAAGTATATTTAAAACACGGTGCCCTCAGCTGAGAACGAAGGAGGTTTTAATTGTGATGGAATTTGGGATAACAGGATCTGACCTATGTCAAGGAAATATCAATTGTAGCAGTTTAGCTTGAATACCTTATTTAATATAAGCATATACCATGCACAAAATATTAACATGAAATGAAAGATTCTCTAAAAGAATGGAAACTCTATATTAAGAACACAAACCTATATTTGAATATTGCCAGTGAAATAGACTTTTGTTATAGAATACCTTTTCACCTTCAAAACTACCTTAAGCTATTATAAAAATACTGGATTAAGGTTGCTATTAATTTGATGAGAAAGACATTTCTTAGAGTGTCTCCATATGTCCTCAAAAGTTGGATCAGGATGCTATCGTTTAAACAATTTCTAAGACCCCCATGAATTTTAAAATGTAAAAAAGGTCACATGAGCTCAGAGGCAACGGCCCAACATGTGCCTTCCGGGCCCATCTTCCTGGTGCATCTCCCAGTAGGTGCTGCTCCTTGTACAGGGTGCACGGAGGCCTCACTGTGCCCGTGACACCCATGGGGTGTGGGGAGCCAGCAGGGGCCCCTTTGCCAGATGGAGGCTGAGGACTCAGGTGTGCCCCATCCTCCTGTGGGTGTCCCCCTGCCCCCCCCCCCACGTGCTTTACAACAAAACAGGGCCCTCCTTACCTGTCAGCCGTCAGGTCTTTATCCTTCCCCCTTCTCCCTTTCTTCCCCTTATTTTTCTGGAAGACAATGGAAATATCCAACAGGTTAGGAAAATCAAGGAAGCAGATTAACTCTAGAAATCAGCTAAGGGAGCTGGTTTCTGGCGGCGGTGGGAGGCCGAGGAGAAGCGGCCGTGGTAGGAAAACACGGAGCAGATAGAAGGCTGGCTCCGTGAACGTAGGAACTGGCCCCAAGACCCCACGTTGCCCAGTGGACACGTCCCTGGGTGGACAGAAAGGGAGGGCAGCACCGTGAATCCACACGGGGCCGCATTCCCATCAGGCCCTGGGCATTGTGATTCTGTTTCTCTGGGCTCTGACACAGGGTACAACAAAGCGTGAGAGGGCCGTGCACGCAGGCTAGCAAGCCACGCCTGTCTTTGGTACCCAGTCACCTCTCTGTTAGCACCCAGTCTGAAACCAGGAGCCCACAGGGCCGGGCAACTGTCCACCTCTGGTTCCCAAAGGGCTCTGCCTTCAGAGACTCGGGACAGCAGGGGAGGCACGGAGAACAAGATCTTTATAACAGGGCCTGTGGCCTCTCCATTGTGATGAGAACACCCCGCTCCCAGGAGCAGGTTAAGGTGCCTCAGCACAGGCACAGTGCTTCCAGCCCGGCCTCTCTCCTCCTTTCCTGCTTCATCTTCTATCTCAGGCCTCCTCAGGCGACCCGTGATCCGTGCCACACGGGACTGACCGCGGGCCCTTTCTTAACGCTCTGCTCTTTCTCCCCTCCCTATTTCCTCATTCCTTCCTTCCTTCCTTCCTTCATTCATTCATTCATCATTTTCTTTTTTTTTAATTAAATCTTTATTGTTCAGATTATTACATTTGTTCCTCTTTTTTCCCCCCATAACTCCCCTCCTCTCAGTTCCCACCCCACCCTCCGCCCTCACTCCCCACCCACTGTCCTCATCCATAGGTGCACGATTTTTGTCAGTCTCTTCCCACATCTCCCACACCCTTTTCCCCCCCAAGAATAGTCAGTCCATTCCCTTTCTATGTCCCTGATTCTATTATAATCATCAGTTCATTCTGTACATCATATTATTTATTCACTTGATTCTTAGATTCACTTGTTGATAGATGCATGTTCGTTGTTCATAATTTGTATCTTTACCTTTTTCTTCTTCTTCCTCTTCTTAAAGGATACCTTTCAGCATTTCGTATAATACTGGTTTGGTGGTGATGAACTCCTTTAGCTTTTCCTTATCTGTGAAGCTCTTTATCTGACCTTCAATTCTGAATGATAGCTTTGCTGGATAAGGTAATCTTGGTTGTAGGTTCTTGGTATTCATCACTTTGAATATTTCTTGCCATTCCCTTCTGGCCTGCAAAGTTTCTGTTGAGAAATCAGCTGACAGTCGTATGGGTATTCCCTTGTAGGTAATTGACTTTCTTTCTCTTGCTGCTTTTAAGATTCTCTCTTTGTCTTTTGCTCTTGGCATTTTAATTATGATATGTCTTGGTGTGGTCCTCTTTGGATTCCTTTTGTTTGGGGTTCTCTGTGCTTCCTGGACCTGTAAGTCCATTTCTTTCACCAGGTGGGGGAAGTTTTCTGTCATTATTTCTTCAAATAGGTTTTCAATATCTTGCTGTCTCTCATCTTCTGGCACCCCTATAATTCTGATGTTTGTACGCTTGAAGCTGTCCCAGAGGCTCCTTACACTAGCTTCGTATTTTCGGATTCTTTTTTCATTTTGCTTTTCTGGTTGGGTGTTTTTTGCTTCTTCGCATTTCAAATCTTTGACTTGATTCTTGTGCTCCTCTGGTCTGCTGTTGGGTGTCTGTATAATATTCTTTATTTCAGTCAGTGTATGCTTAATTTCTAGTTGGTTCTTTATCACAACATCAAGGGTCTCATTAATTTTCTTGAGGCTCTCATCAAGTTTATCGGCGTTTCTAGAAAATTATTGAAAGCCCTTAAAAGTGCGTTTTTTAGCTCTATATCCTCCATTTCTGTCATGTTTTTTTGTCTCTGCATTTTTTATGCTTTCTTGGTGCACCCCCTTATGGTCTTTGTGTGCAGTCTTGTTGTAGTTAAGCCTTGATTGTTGTCGGCAATACTGGGGGTGAATTGACCTCCAGGCTAACTGGCTATGAGAGTCAGCTGTGTCTGCAGTGGGAGAGCTTCTGTGCTGAATCTCTAGGGCGGTGCTAATCTAGCCTTTGCCTGAGGCTATCCGGCAAATGCCTCTGTGCATGGCTTGGGCGGGGCAGGTCCCCGGGGATCTACAGGGCGGGCGGAGCGAGCAGTTATGGCTGCTCTCAGTTCCGTCCCCAGCGGCTCTGCAACCGCTGCAAACCTCGGAGAGAAAGCTGTCTTCCCGCTTCTCCCGTTTGAGTCTGGGTCCCTAGAGACTCGCCCGGATCTGGAGCTCAGAGTCTGAAACTCCCTCCCGATTGAAAACAACAACCGCACCGGCCCGCTCCACATGCACTCCGCACCTTAGTATTTCACTTCAGCACTGCGCCTCCTCTGAGTCTCGTATGGTTTCCTCTTTCCTCCTAGTTGTAGAACTTCCACTCAGCCAGCCCTCCTGTGGTTCTGGATGATGTCCGTTCCGTCTTTTAGTTGTATTTTTGAAGTGGTTGTTCGAGGCAGCAAACTCCGGCGTTAACCTATGCGGCCATCTTGGTTCTCCCTCATTCATCATTTTCATTGCAGTATAATTTATGTACAATAACGTATACCCATGGCTTCTCCAGAACTCTGATGACCTAAAAGGTTTTGTGTTACAACAAGGGAGGAACTCAAGAAAGAGAGAGATGGCCCCGAGAGGCAGGGCCAGCGGTGTCATCAAGGGGTTGCCAGCTGATGAATGTGAATCGATTAATTTACAATAAGAAATAGAATTGTCCAGGGAAATGAACCCTGTAGATATCCCCCTGGCCAGAAAATCAACATGGAACTATAACAACTGCTTACGAGGCTGCTTGGTGAGATGCTGCAGACCAACCGGCTGTAAATCTGAGCTTCCCATGATGCCCACCCCGGGTTCCATTAATTTGTTGGAATGGCTCACAAAATTCAGGGAAACATGTCTATTAAAGGATATTGTAAAGAATACAGACCAATAGCCAGGTGGAGAGACACAGGAGGCGAGGTCTGGCAGAGTCCTGAGTGCAGAATCTCGGTGAAGTTGGGGTGTCACCCGGTAAAGTTTGGGTGCGTCATGCCCCTGGCATGTGATTTGTTCACCATCCTGAACACTCTCCGAACCCCACCCTGGGGTTTTTATGGAGGCCTCTTCACGTCAGCACGGTCAATGACCCTCCCCCTTTCTGGCCAGCCTCCCTCCTCTAGAGCATGGAGGTGGGGCTGAGAGTTCCAGGCTCCTCGTCATGGATGCTCTTCCTGGGGACCACCTCCCATCCCGACCCATCCAGGAGCCTGCCCAGTGCTGCCCCATCAGAACAAGATGTTCCAAGTGCTCCTATCACTTAGAAATCTAGAAGGGTTTCAGAAATTCTTTGACAGAAGTAGTCAGAGACCAATATATATATTTTCTATGACCTCACAGGGCCCTAGGAAGGAAACTTTAATTATTCGGGTCCAACTGGCTACTCTGAACCACTGTGAGAAGGATCCATGGCAATTTAAAATTCAATTCATCTGATCTGGCCCCACCCCACCCCCAAAGAAGCTGCTCATTGCCATCGACCCCCCCACCCTCACAGATCTACCTACAGGGAGAGACGGGTGGGCATGTGAGACACGTGCCCTGGCTCCTCTAGTTCCCCTTCGATCGTTGGGGCCTGGGCGATCAGAACCCACAATGGTGAGGGTTGACTTTATCCCCACAACCTGAGGGCTAAGTGGTAAAACAAGGCAGATTCAGGGAGGGAGGCATGTTCCCCCGGAAGCAGAGGGACAGCCAGGTGGGCCGGGCAGCATCCTGGCCACGCCGCTGGAGCCTGGGAAAGGGGCTCCTTGTCAGGGTTGGAATCTGCCCTTGGCCTCATCCCTCCCCACACTCATTCACTACTCACATTTTTACCTCCTTTCTTCTTTCCTTCTTTGACCGGAAGTTCCTTTTCTCTGTTCACGGCTAGTTTGATGTTTTTCAGTTCCTGCCTCATCAGCTCATCAACCTAGGTGAATACAAACACACAGCTTTTAGGTGACTTCCATGCCTTGTGTGTCCTCAGTTCCAGGTTGGTCATGAGGAGGACGGCCCTGCCATGAGGGCGTGGTGTCAGCACACCAGCAGTGTGGCTCTACCTCAGCGGTTCTCAACCTGTGAGTCGAGACCCCTTTGGGGGTCGAACGACCCTTTCACAGGGGTGGCCTAAGACCATCGGAAAACACATATATAATTACATATTGTTTTTGTGATTAATCACCATGCTTTAATTATGTTCAATTTGTAACAATGAAAATACATCCTGCATATCAGATATTTACATTACAATTCATAACAGTAGCAAAATTACAGTTATGAAGTAGCAACGACAATAATTTTATGGTTGGGGGTCACCACAACATGAGGAACTGTATTAAAGGGTTGCGGCATTAGGAAGGTTGAGAACCACGGCTCTACCTGAACCCGGATCTCCGACTCCAGCTCCTTCCGTTTCTCCTCTTTGATCATTTCCGGATCGTAGTTCTGGAGGAAATTCAACGACTCGTCTTTATTCTTCCATATTTCTATGCTCCAGAAGGACAAAGAAAAGGAGAATGAGCATTTCTTTCAACAGGAAGACAGATAAGCAGCTCCTGCAACAGAAAACACACGTTTACTTTCTACACGCAGGTCCGGCGGGCCCACCTCACTGCGGGGACCGGCGACTCAGCAGGAAAGCTGGCCGGGCACAGCCAGTCTGGATCCAGGTCTGGCAAGGGCAGAAGACCTCAGAGGCTGGAACGGGCCCATGTGGCAGGAGTGGGCATACAGGAGGGGGCTGACAGCGGGGCTGAGTTTTTATTATTTGAAATAACCACTCCCATGAGTGAGAGAGGCCAGAGAGGCCTCCCTGTTTCCAGAGTCAGAGCACGAGGAAAACACATGGCGTAAAACATCTATATCATCCCATTGGTGTGAAAAACACCTTCAGTCATAAATAAATGAACGTCATCTTTGTCCCGAGCCCTCCGGAAGGTGAGTTTGTGGTTAGCGTGTTGGGTGTGTGCACCGAAAGCTCAGCTGGTTTGCTGAAACGTACATAAGCTTAAATGAGGAGAATTGGAGATGGAGGAGTAATAGCATGCTTCTTCTTATGTGTTTAAAGTTGTAAGCTTTCCCCCTCGAAAATACTATAAAAGGTTTAAATGTGTCCTATTTGTTAACAGTAAATATACGATTAACTAATAACAATAACTAATGAGAATGTACTATCTACTTATGACAACTCTTTTCTAACTTACATGATGACTAAATCTTCTCCAACAGTGATTTATAAGTGTTTCAATAAAGCAAAACTGCTTTGTTATTTATTAACTTTGCTTTTCACTTAGATACTAGTTTTACCAAAATCGGGAAGCAATGCATTCAATAATGAGAAGAACACATCAAGAAACAGCACGTGCTGGCGAGGATGCGGGGAGGAGGGGACCCTTGTGCACTGTTGGTGGGATGCAGGCAGGCGCAGTTGCTGTGGAAAACAGTATAGAGGGTCCTCAAAAAGACGTTAAAAATGCATCTGCCTTATGACTCAGCGACTACACTTCTGGGTATATATCCAAAGAAATCCAAGACACTAATTCAAAAGAATATATGCACCCCTGTGTTCATCACAGCATTATTTACAATAGCTAAGCTATGGAAGCAACCCAAGTGCCCATCAGTAGAGAAGTGGATAAAAAAGGGGTGGTACCTATACACAATGGAATATTACTTGGCCATAAAAAAGAATGAAATCTTACTATTTGCCACAAGACAGCGTGGATGGACATAGAGGGTATTATGCTAGGTGACATAAGTCAATTAGAGAAAGACAAATACCATAGGATTTCACTTATATGTGGAATCTAAAGAACAAAGTAAATGAACAAACAAAATAGAAACAGACTCATAGACACAGAAAACAGACTGCTGGTTGTGGGGAGGGGTGGGGGGGGGACTGGCTGAAAGAGATGAAAGGAGTAGGAAGCACAAATTGGTAGTGACAAAAAAGTCATGGGGATGTAAAGTACAACATTGGGGATATAGTCAATAATATTGTAATAACTGTGTAGGGTGCCAGGTAGAAAACACATAAAAATTTTTTTAAAAAGCAGAAAGGGACACAGACTTCCACAGAAAGGAAAGCATGACGCGGTTACTGATGTAACAGCAGTCGCCCCTCGGGGCCAGTTCCCGGCGCTGTAACTGTAACACAGCGATGCAGCCGCCGACCGCACCTCCACACCATTCACCCGGTCCAGGCCTCGTTTCCACCGAGACTTTGCCTTTCTCATGACACTTCTGCACAGGGCACTTCTCAATCCCTTCAAGAATGTCACGGACATTTGTAAATGCAGGCAGCCATTCACTGCCCTCCAAGGGCGACCCCTGCCCTGCTCCCCCCTCCAGCAGAGAATGAGCCTTTATCTGAGACTGAAAAGCAGGCCAGGCCCTTTCACACGTTAGGGGGTGAAGAGGGAGGGGGCTTCATCTCAGCGATTAAAATGCTAATGTTTGCTCTGAAAAGGAAAACCTTTGATTTTTAAGAAAAGAGATCTAAGACAGGACATCTCATTTCTTTAAGTTACCGAGGACCTGGCAGATAACACACAAAGTGCCACACCACCCGCCCAGGGGAGTGACACCGCGTCCTGCTCCGGAAGGGCCACTGGGCCTGCTTTGGTTTTAGTTTTCGTGTGTTTTTTTTTTTTGCCGTAATGGGAACAGATATTACACAAAAGGCATGGATAGTCTCAAGAGCTTTCCTGGAGCTTTTCCTCGGTTAAAAGACTTGGCTTCTCCAGGAAACGTAAGATTTTCCCCAAATTAATTTTTCCTTTTATCAAAACAACGCATGCACATTGTCTTCAACAAAGTTCGAGAGTATTAAAAGATTATGATGAAAAATTGTCTGTCTGCCTGCAGGACATTGCCTGATGACATTCATTCCCACGTTCATTCATTCATTAGAAAATGCACTGAAAAAATTCAGATGTATTCATAAATCTGACTTATTCACATGCTATGTAATTTATAAGTACTTTCTCCACAAATTGTTAAATTCAGACTTTATGGAACCTCATTACCAGCCAGGCACTGCCCTCGGAGTGGCCCAGAGCAGCAGGCCCTGCTTCCAAGGACCTGGCTTCCCGCTCAGGCAGACAGTGAACACACACATCCAAGTCAGATGGGGGGAAGTCAAGCTGGGTCACGGTGGGCACAGGGTCAGGCGGGGAAGGTCTGCAGGGACAAGCATTCCAGGCAAGGGGAACAGAAGGTACGAGGGCCCTGAAGTGGAAGTGTGATTGGCTCGAGGGCGGAAGAGCAGAGCAGCCCAGGGGAGCAGGGTGTGAAGTGATGTATTTTCACATGAGCTTTGGCTGTTTCTCGGGTCTTCTCCTGGTGTCTGAATAACATGCTTATAGAGCTACCCGTTGATTTACCAATGTTAGCCATGAGCTCCTGACTTCTTATGATGGTAGATGAAGATTTTTGCTCTCTCCCCACTTTTTCTTTCTCCCTTGTTTTCAGAGAAGAGAGCCAGGCCTTCCAAATGCTGGGAACTGTTGCCCGTGTGCGTGCAGGACAATACCTAGATGTACAGGGCACTGAAGTCCCCTTCTCAGGACGCCCTGGAGGACAGGCTCCACCTCAACGAGGGGGTAATGAGAGGATGAGGGGGTGGCAGTCAGGAGAAGCAAAGGAGGCCCAATCACTGGGAGCCAGGGCTTTTGAAGAGGATGAACTGGTCAGTTACCTAATCTGTTGGAAGGCAGGGAAAATGAGCTTGACGGTCCGAGAGAATATGAAACAAGTGAGGTTTTAACTTACACAAGCTACCCAGCATATGGCACTGTCCCCACCCCATCCACCGCCACCATCCAGTAGGTGTGTTGCTGGCATGTACCACTCTGTATCTCCAGGTTGGCACAGTGCCAGGCACACGGGAGACAGCCAATGGTGTTGAATGGATGTTTTTGATAGTGACTGGTCCGCTCTGTTGTTGGTTAAAGACTGGATGAACTCTCAAACCTCAGTGACGGCAGGTCTATCAGCACCTGCCGACAGGGGGCAGTGATGCTCACCTGTCCTGGTTGTTGTGAAGAAGTGAAGTCAGCATGGGAAACACTAAGCTTTGCATGTCTGGGGCCCCTAATAAGTTTAAACTTATCCCCCCCCCCTCTGCCTTCCTCCCCAGTTAGAGCAGCACCCAGTCCTGCCAACACTGTCCTCTCCTCTGGGCTTCTCCCGCAGGCCAGCCTTTCACGCAGAGCAAGACCCTCACTCTACTGCTTTGTGAGAAAATTTTAGGGGTACACGACACTCTTACTTTGGATAACTGGTATATCAAACCTGTAAGGACACTGGGATTGTGTCTGAGGAGGAGGCTCCATTTATTGGGGTAAAACCATGAGTCGATTTAATAATATGTTATGTAACCACCAGCATGGGTGCTGTCCAGACAGGACCAGAGTCAGGAGGAGGCGCACATGCGCCAGACGCTGGGGAAACTCCACTTCACGCCCTTGTTGCATTTCTGAGGAATTCCCAACTACCACCAACCAGCACCAACGACCACAGTCCCCGTGGCCAGTCATTCTGTGTTGGGGTTTATCCCAAGGGTGGAGTGGACCCAGAGGAATTGGACAATTGTTCTTGTAAATCTTTGTGGAAACATCTGAAAGGCCGATCCGCACACTTGCAGCTCCGGCTGGATGTGGCTGTGCTAATTATGAGAACGGGGACAAAGAACGGTGTTGTATTCGGGCACAGGTCTAACAGGGCTAAAACCTTTTGCTGTATGGATAGTATCAGTTTATCAAACCATCCAGGACATGGCTTCCTTCCCTTTCATTACAGCCAGAGAATGTGAAGTGTTAGGGGTCCAAACACAGAATGGAGGTTTGGATTATGTTCTCATCCTATTTTCTCACCCATTATATGCCTTCTTCCTTACCCACTATATGCCTGGAAGGTACTCAAAAGAATCTGAAAATAGAGGTGGGCAGGTCTTGGCTCTGAGCTGCATGCTCGCAGCCTCTCCTAACGGGGCGCTGGGTGCTGGGGTCAGGGGCCTGCAGGCGGACAGAGTGACACCTCAGTTGTTGCTCTCATTCTCCAAAACTGACCTTTGTATATGTTATTTCCTTCCTCCATTGTTTGAAGGAAAGCACTGGGCGACATTTTCCACTGCTCATCTTCCTCCTGTTAAGCAGAATGATATTTCTGTGACTCGCAGGCACAGTGCATCTGCCGAGACCAGACAGAAGGGGTGCATCTGTCGTGACTCCTGCCCCCATGGTCCCCACACAGACTCCTCCCTGGGCAGCACCCTGCGGGCCGCCGGACTCAGGGCGTGGATGGTTCGGGAGATGTAGCTCCGCTGCTGGCTCATGAGGCGCCCTGATACCGCTGCCCACACTGGTCGCCTCCCCTGTGGTCCCCACGCCCTGAGTTTGGTCCTATCCCCTTCCTCCGCCAAGATGCCATCCAAGCCCCACCTGGGCTCCAGGGCAGAGCCAACCACCTGCCCGAGCACCTGCTGACCACGCCATCCTGGGTCCCTGCACCGCCTGCAGGTGAGGCTGAGCCCTCACTCCCTGGAGAAGTCCCCTCTGCCCCGCGGCTCCCCCTGTGACAGCCTGGCTTGCAAACCCTCATCTGAGGTTTCTGAGCAATAATGTTTGTTTATACCGTTCGAGTGCCAGATGCCTGCAGACCACTCTCATGGCTGTTGTCACCCCACAGAGGGAGGGGAATACTGTGGGGGACGTTATGTCCATGAGGAGGTTTCCTGGGCCCCCGGGTACTCCCTCCACAGCTGAGAGGCAGCGCGGCCACCAGACGATGAGCACTTTCCCAGGGTGGCTGCCGGAGGGCATGGGCGTGCCCCTCCTTTCTGGACGCCCGGTGAACGGAGCTCACAGAGTGAGGGGCTCCAAGGAGGAGGGGGTCGGGGTGCTGGGGGTCATTCATGGAGGGCCTGCCTGGAGTCACAGCTCACAAATCATGCGGGGCTGCTGCAGCCCAGGAGGGAGACCACCTGCCTTGCAGAACCTGGGGGAGAACTTGAGCCCAGAAACACCAGGGGCTCAGAGCCCAGGGAGCAGCTGCCCCACCTTCCAGGACCACAGGAGACCCGAGCTCACTGGGAAGGTACCTCCCTCCCCAACCCCCATCCCCTCAGTGCCCAGGGCTGGCCACCGCCGCTCCTGGCTACCCCTCATCCAGCCATTTGAGAAAAGCCTGCGAGGTCAGCCAGAAGACCAGTGTTGGGTAAAGCATGTCCTTAGAGCAGGGGTCCTCAAACTTTTTAAACAGGGGGCCAGTTCACTGTCCCTCAGACCATTGGAGGGCCGGACTATAGTTTTAAAAAAACTATGAACAAATTCCTATGCACACTGCACATATCTTATTTTGAAGTAAAAAAACAAAACGGGAACAAATACAATATTTGTATTTGCATGTGGCCCGCGGGCTGTAGTTTGAGGACCCCTGCCTTAGAGGAAAGAGCTAATGTATGGCCACCCGGGAAATTTGAAATAACTGCAATTAACGTTCTCTGAGGTCCTATTCATATCTCTCTCTTCCGGGGTCACTGAGGACTCATGGGTCTTTGACATTTTTTAGTCAATGTATTGCTAACTATTATTGCCATTCTTGTTTTGGATACTCAGATGTCCTAGTTAGCCTCTGGGAGCCCCTATAGGTGAGAATATTGCCTATATGAGGAGGAGGAGGAGGAATAGGAGGAGGACGACGACAAGGAGGAGAAGGAGAGGAAGAAGGAGAGGAGGGATAGGAGGAGGAGGGAGAGCAGGAGTGGAAAACTCCTGTTAGATCTGAGGCAAATGTCCCCTCCTCTGTGAAGCTGTCCTGGATTCCTCCAGCAGAAGTGACTTTCCCCTTGCTCAGCAGGACGCTCTGGCATCCTGGCGTCTGTTTCTCTGTACAGATTACTGGTTATTCACATGTCCTGAGTGCTTGCTTGGAGCAGGGTTCCATCTCGCTGATGTTCTGTACCCTGCCTCGACCCCGCACTGCGTCTGGTCCCAGAATAGGTGTTTAAGGCATGTAGGTAAAAGTGAGATGGATAGGTCTATTTGTATGACTTTGTTTCTGTAATAAATATTAAGTTCTTGAGGGGAATGCAACATGGAGGCCAATTGGGGAATCTGATCCTGGCCGCAGAGAATGATGGGAGTGCAGATACTCCCAGACGTCGGGGCACACGCTCCACGTGGTGCCCACGTACCAGGCGGTCTCGGAGACACCTTTTCACTGCAGGAGAAAGCATGATGAAAGTGCTTGCTTTCCTCTGGACGACATTCTTCCTATGGTCGACAGCCCTTGAAGTTTATTGGGCCTATCCCTTTCCTTGGTTGCTGTTTTAAACCTTCAGTATTTTGCTCATTTTGACATTTGTAAGTTACAACCCCGACCTGGGAAGGGGATGTAGCTTACAACCCAGATATGTACCCTTGACCAGGAATGGAACTCACTGCCCTTAAATGTGTGGGCCAATGTTCTAACCACTGAGCAACACTGGGCATTCCCCCCCACCCCGCCGCCCCCACGAGCAGAACCCAGGCCGCACTTGTCCTTGGGTGGCCGTGCCTTGCCCTGACACCGTCTCCGGTCTCCCCGCCTCTCCGTCCTGTACCTGACTGGCCTCCCTGCCTTGGTCACTTCCTCCCCCACAGACCATCCCACAACATGGCTGTGCAGCACAGATCTTAGACTATAACTCACTGAACTCTGAGCTGCTAAAGTCATTGCCTGGAGCTGACTCCTCTCTGGAGGCACAAGGCTCCGCCAGTCTCCCCTCAGCCATAACCGCAGATCTTGGTTGTCCCATCCTTTGTTCCTTCCTTTTTTGAAGTTTACCTCTGGGTTCTTGTCTTTAAACTGCTGCATACTTGTCCTCATGGTCTCTCTATCTCCTCCCTGCTACCTTTGCTCATTTGTAACATCTCAGGAACATACAAAGCTTTCAATCTTCTCCCTGTGTGACATTTTGAAGAGTATTTTCGGTTTATAGAGGTTAGTGGAAATATTCAGATAATCCTATAGCTTTTTAAAACTATGAGGT
>NW_005871051.1:29953149-29954486 GCF_000147115.1 Myotis lucifugus
GAGGTCTTTCCTAGTTTTCTGATTATACACATGTGGCTGGTGACTGACAAGCCACTAAGTTATGAGATACCAGAGCATAGTCGCAGCTCTGCCCCGCGACACAGGCTGCGTGAGTCAGTGTCTGTGCACGTTCAACAGAACTAGTTCCTCTCTCCAGGCCTTACCCTCCCACCAGTATGAGTAACAGATGTCATTTTCTACAGGTCAAAATACCAACTCACACGGGTTTCGCTGGCTGGTCTCAGGAATGCTTCCAGACACGTGGGGGTTGATTCTAGAATACTTTTAAAAGTCAATGGGGCCCTAACCGGATTGGCTCAGTGGATAGAGCGTTGGCCTGCGGACTCAAGGGTCCCAGGTTTGATTCCAGTGAAGGGCATGTACCTTGATTGCAGGCACATCCCCAGTAGGGAGTGTGCAGGAGGCAACTGATCGATATTTCTAACTCTCTATCCCTCTCCCTTCCTCTATGTACAAAATCAATAAAATATATATTTAAAAAAAGTCAATTGGAAAGATAGTCTGATCTCTAAGAAGCATACCTGCATAATTTAAATATACCAATTTTTATTAGCGATGACCATTTATTCTTTTAATAATCACACTGTCACTTTGGAGACCTGTATTTTTCAGGACTAAATTCATTTCTAAATGATTCTGCAGGGTGTCGCCTCTCATTTGCAACTACATCATACATACTGATGTACTCAAACTTTGCTTTTTGTTCCAAACTGTTCATCGTTAAGTGACTCTTTAAAAAAAGTTTTTATTGATTTTATTTTTTTAAAATATATTTTTATTGATTTTTTTTTTTTTTACAGAGAGGAAGGGAGAGGGATAGTTAGAAACATCAATGAGAGAGAAATATTGATCAGCTGCCTCCTGCACACCTCCCACTGGGGATGTGCCCGCAACCAAGGTACATGCCCTTGACTGGAATCGAACCTGGGACCTTTCAGTCTGCAGGCCGACGCTCTATCCACTGAGCCAAACTGGTCAGGGCAGTTTTTATTGATTTTAGAGAGAGAGGAAGGGAGAGGGAGAAAGAGATGGAAACATCGATGAGAGAGGAATATCATCAAACGGCTGCCTCCTGCAAGCCCCATTCTTGGGATTGAGCCTGCAACCCAGGCATGTACCCCGACTGGGAATCGTACCGGCAATCTCTTGGTGCATGGGTCGATGCTCAATCACTGAGCCACACTGGCCAGGCCTTAGGTGACTCTTGAATAGCTAGTTAGTAAAATACCATCATTCAACACAGACCAGATTGCGTAGCTGGTACTTTCAGATTTTTATGAAACGAGCTTCACTCACAGTTAATTTCAATCTGCAAA
>NW_005871051.1:29954822-30072722 GCF_000147115.1 Myotis lucifugus
TGACCTCAGGTGGATCAGCTCCCTTAGACCCGGAGTCCAGAACATTCTGGGCAGTTGGGGACGGAATGCCTGGGTCCGGAAGGGGACGCCCAGGGGGCCACCTCAGCATCGAAAGGATGGCAACCCACTGTCGATCAGCATAAACAAAAGGAGAAAACCGCTGGTTGACAGCGTGATTTCCTCGGAAAGGACTGACTGCCATCTCAGCAGATCTAAGATGACCCCATTGAGTCAAAGCATAAGAGCAAAAAACTCAACTTTTCTAAAATTCCAAATTCCTTACCTTACTTTTTTCTTTTGGTACTTTCTTTTCCTTAACTTTTTTGACTGGCTTTTTTTCTTTTTTCTTCTCCTTCCTTCTTTTTTCCTCCTCTTCTTGGGTTGCAATAATATCTTGAATAACCTGGTGAAACACAAAACAATGGCAGCATTTTAATGGACCTATCACGAGGAGGACTTTTTCTTGTCTGGATGGAAGTGTTTGCAGGTCAGTCTCAGGTCTCTGCCTGCTCTGGGCCCGGAGGCTGGCTCCTCCTGGGACATCACAGGGCTCTCGCCTGCCTCTTGGCGGGTTCGTCAGTGGGAGGCAGCAGTAGTGCCTCTGAGGGCAGATGGAGAGAGAGGTGGGGCATTCTGAGCCCAGCTCCTCCCCATGGCAGAGCTGCTCAACTCCCAGCAGCTCCACGACACGAGGGGATCGAGGCTTCCTCCACACCTGAGCCGAGCCACGGCCTCAGTGCCAGGCCTGGCCACACCTCTTCCCCCAATCCCAGTTGGGGACGCCTTGTTTCCTGCGGGGGCTCCGATGGTGACAGCTGCTCTTGCAACAGCATCACGTTCCCGTAAACGATCACGCGTCTCTTCTCAGAGTTGGTTTCTTCCAGCTGTGGTTTACTTTGTATTTCCTGCAGTGACCAAACTCGTTTACTCCTCTACAATTAAAATATTTGTTAAGTAGTACCTGGTTCACACAGGACCAGCGTCATCGAAGAGTCAGTAAAGGCTTCTAACATGCCGTACAATTCAGTTCAATGCAACGGATGCCTCAGGAGCTCTCACTCGCTGGGACGGAGAGCTATGGAGGGTGAGGATGATACGTAGGACACACATCCTGTTTGACCCTCAGGATCTGAGACTCAGTTTTCTCAGCTCTAAAACGAAGTTAACACGTCCGTCCACAGCACTGGCGATGTGCCAGGCCAGGTTCTGCTGGCGATATGCCAGGCCCCGTTCTGCGAGCTCCACCGACTAACTCCTTTACTCCTCGACTCAGCCCTGGGTGGCGCTGTTACCACCCATTTTACTGATGAAGGAACTAAGGCACAGAGTTCAGTAACCTGGTCAAGGACACACAGCTAGTGAGCGGCTGAGCTGGGATTAAACCGGTGCTCACCAGGATGCATTTCATCATGTAGGAGAGAGGAAGTGAGATGAGAAAGGATATGTGCAAACTCATCCTATAGTATGACATGCGTATAGTTAAGTAAAGAATAACGCTCCGCAGCTTCAGGATACATGCATTGTAGTCTAAGCATAAAGAAACGGAAAGGAATAGGTTTCAAAGGCTGACACCTCCCCTCTAACATGCTGTGCTAACCCATCCTCCTGGGAGCAAGGCCACCTGATTATGTCTTATTCGCATTTACCAAAAATGCTCAGTTTATTCTCTAGTAATATATACATATTTAAAATATATTTTTTATTGATTTCAGAGAGAAAGGGAGAAGGAGCGGGGGAGAGAGATGGAAACATCAATGACGAGAGAGAATCACTGATCGCTGCCTCCTGCACGCCCCCTCTGGGGATCGAGCCCACAACCCAGGCATGTGCCCTGACCGGGAATCGAACCCTGATCCCCTCGTTCATAGGTGGACACTCAACCACTGAGCTACACTGCCACTCTAGTATTATATTTTTGATGTTTATTACCTATGTTGCTCTTGCGAGCTTAATTCACACCTTTTAAAGTATGAAAAGCAGCTTTATCATGAACAGAGCAGCCATTCTGGCACCATCTGGACTAAAAAAACCCTAAACAAAACTAGTCATGTGAGCTTGCATTCTAGGAGACTGCGGTGGGGTGAGGCCCTGAGAAGGGCATTGGGGAGGTGAGAGGTGACGTATGTGTTGTGTGTATTTTTTGGTAATAAAAAGGGTGTCTTTGGACAGGATTAAAAGTCTCTTGTCAAAATAGCAATGTTTTCCTTGGGGATCGAGTTCACCTCAACTCTTAGAACCAAACCATGGCTGCCCATGAGTGTTGTATTCTGAAGCACTGTGGCCATGGACAGTTTTTGGTTCTTGGAAGTTTAGAAACTTTCAGAAATGCAAAGACTTTTAAAAATACATAAAAATGTGAGCAGTTGCAAAAAGGATGAAATCGTTATTTGTGGAGCATACAATTCAGCATATCTTTTATAGCCTTATCAATTGTGTTGTTTGTTCATTTAGTTTTTGAATAGATAATACATTGACATGGCTCAGAATTCAAAAATAACAAAAGAGCATGTAGTGAAACATTTCCTCCCGTGCTGTGAGCCAGCCAACAAGATCCACTTTAGAAAGCCAACTCATACCTTAGATATGCTTCCGGAGCCATGGTAGATAGATACATGAAAACGCGTGTGTGTGTACACACCCATGTACAGAAAGCACACTAACATCATCTGCCAATCATGTCCATGAAAAATGGTAAGTGATTGTGGTGGTCCATCTTTTAAACCAACACTAAATTTATTTTGCTCATGCTCTTCAACTATAGCAAAATCCTCCCAAGTGCACACATATGTACACACATGTACATGTACTATAAGCATATATTTGCTGTGCAACCATCTCCATAAATCAATTTCAGAACATTTCCAAGATCCCAGTAAGATTCCCTGGTGTCTATTCATTGTTAATCCCTTTTCTCTCCCCTCTCCTCCATCCGGGCCAGCACTAGTCTACTTTCTGCCTCTACAGATTTAATGTTTCTGGACATTTCATATAAATGAAATCATAGAACATGTAGTCTTTAGGGTCTGGCTTCCTTCACTTAGCATGTCTTTGAGGTCACCCATGTTGCAGTGTGTACCAGATGTTTGTTCCTTTATTTATGGCTAATACTCTATTGCATGGATTGACCACATTTCACCTCTCCATTCACCAGGTGATGGACATTTAAGTTGTTTCAATTTTTGGCTTTTGTGAGTAATGCTGCTATCAATATTTATATACTAGTATATAAAAGCCTAAGCGACCATTACGACCGAACATCAGGTCGACCAGTCCTATGACGCGCACTGACCACCAGGGGGCAGACGCTCAATGCAAGAGCTGCCCCCCTCATGGTCAGTGAGCTCCCACAGCCAACCTTCCAAGGCTGGCCAACCTCCCGTGACCTCTCCCCCCGGCTGGCCGGCCCCCCCATCGGCTCTGATCGGGGGAGGGGGGCAGCTGGCCAATCTTCCGTGGCCCCTCCCCCTGGCCGGCTGGCCCCCCAATAGGCCTCGATCGCCAGCCAGGCCAAGGGACTCCACCCATGCACGAATTCGTGCACCAGGCCTCTAGTTCATGTATAATTTTTTATGTGTGTAGACATATACTTTCATTTCTTTTGGATAGAGTCCTAAGTATGGAACTTCTGGGTCATTTGTAAATTTATGGTTAACTATTAAGAAAGTGACAAACTGATTTTCCAAAGTGGCTGCCACATTTTACATCCCACCAGCACTGTGTGAGGGCTTCCTTTTCTCCACATCCTCAACATCTGCTGACAGTGCCAATTATTCCAGGAGGCAAGAATCTTTTTGATAATGGCCATCCTGGTGGGTAGAAAATGGTATCTCTTTGTGGTTTGAATTTTGTTTTCCTAGTGACTAGTGATGTTGAGCATCTTTTCATGTGTTTATTAGCTGTGAACTGTCCATTCAAGTCTTTCCATTGCCTTATTTATCTTCTCCTCATTGACATGTGTAAGGGTCCTTTGTATATTCTGGATACAAGTCCTTTATCAGGTGTATGTTTTCAAATATCTTCTCCCAGTCTGCTCTTGCCTTTGCAGTTTCTTAATGTCTTTTGAAATGCAAAAGTTTTGAATTTTGATGAGGTTCAATTGATCAATTTTGTCTGCAGTGTAGCTTTAATTTGCATTTCTCTTATATGTGTGAGGGTGATTATCTTTTCATAAGCTGAACACCTTTTATTATGTTTCAAATCCATTTAGGTTTTTTGTTCTGAGAACTGTCTGTTCATATCTCTTGGCTGTTTTTTATGTTGGGTTATTGATGTTCTTATAGAGCCATGGGAGTTCTTTATATATTAGAAAAATCATCTCTCTCTATGATACTTATTACAAATAATCCTCCTAGTGAGTCCTCTGCCATTTGACTTGACTTGGGGTTGGTTCTGCCATGCAGGTTAAAACTATTTTTTGTGTGTAGTTGAATTTATCATTTTTTCTTCTATGATCCTGGGATTGTTCAACAGCAGTAGAAAGGTCTTTCTCACCATGAGGTTATGACATATTTCTTCCTTGGCTTCTTCAAGTCCTTTTGTGTTTTTGTTTTGTTTGACATTTAAATCTTTGATCCATTTGAAACCATTCTGGGATAAAGAGATGATTTAATATTCTTCTTTTTTAGATGACAACCTGGTTATTCTAATACCATATATTAAACTAGAGGTCCGGTGCATGAATTCATGTACAGGTGGGGTCTGGCTGTCCCGCCCTGGATTGGGACTGATTGGGCTGGGCCAGCCGGGGGAGGGGACTCAGGAGGTTGGCCAGCTGGCCCCACCCCCTGGTCAAACTTCCGGTCGAGGGGACAATTTGCATATTAGCCTTTTATTATAAAGGATGGTGTTTTTTTTCCCTTATACAAGAAAGGTGAGGTGCCACATTTATTATATAACTATCTTTAAATATGTACTTGGGTATATTTCTTGAGTTTCCATTCTTTTCCTCTGATGTGTCTTTCTAGTCATCTGCTTATACCAATGGTCCTCTAATGACATGTTTTCATACACAGCAGGGCTCATTACTCCTCATTACACTTTATTTTCTCAATTTTACTGGTTGTTCTTGGTTATTTACTTTCTACCTGAAGTTTAGAATTGGGTTGGTCACCCTCCCTGTACCCCCTCCCACCCATGCTCCAACATAATGCTCCTGATATTTTTATTGGGTCAATGACATTTATAGCTGATGCTGGGGAGAGCTGAAGTATTTATGATGTTGAGTATTTCTACCTAAGGACACTGTATGCTTTCCCATCTTTTTGTTTGCATCCCTCAGAATATTTTAAACTCTTCCTCACATAAACACATATTTAAGTTTACTCCTGGGTATTTTATGTTTGTGTTGTTGCTATTGTAAATGGGCCCTTTTATTATATTTCCTATCTAGCAGTACCCACAAAAGCTACTGCTTTTTATACATTAATTTTGTAACTCCCTCATCTGATTTCTCATATATGTTAAAGTAGTTTTTCAGTTCATTCTCTTTGCTTTTGTAAGTATAGAACACTTGTTCAAAGGGTGATCATTTTGCCTCTTTCATTCCAATCTCTACATCTTTATGTTCTTTTTTTTTTTGTCTGTCAGTAATCCATAGATCAGATGGGAGAAAGATGACAAAGGCGACCCTTGTATTTTTCCTGACATTAGTGAAAATGTTTCTAGTGAATTTCACTAAGCATGACATTGGCTTTTGAACTAAGATGGAAATATTTTGTCATGATAAAGAAGTATCCATATATTCTCATTGTTTTGTTTTATTTTTTAATATCAGGAATGGATGTTGAATTTGCCAAATGACCTGTCAGCATCCACCGTGATGAGCTTATGGTTTCCATGTTTGGCTCTCTTTATATGACACAGTGTATTCATATACATCCTGAGATTGAACTATTCTTACATTCTGGAATAACCGTGCTTGCTTGATTGCGGTGTGTTGCTTATTTAAGGTGCTGCTGGGTTTTAGTTTGCTAATATTTCAGTTGAAATTTTTGCACTAATACTCATAAGGAAGACTGATCTGTGGTTTGATTTGTACTCAATCTTTTAGGTGCTTAGTATCAATGTGATTATGCTCTTTTCATTAAAAAGTATTTGTACTGTTTTTATTTTTTACAAATATAAACTTGACTACATGCATCATTAGAATGGTTAGGCTTGGTCTACCTCTTCATCCTACTACAACTAACATTTGTACCAAATGCTAAAGCTTCCCGAAAGCTTTCCACATGCCCAGTTCTGTTTTCAGTACAAGTATCATCCCCTCTAATCAGTGCATCAGACCCAGGAGGTAGGCACGGCTTGGGTGTCCTTGTGCAGATGAGAAAACCGAGATGTAGGGGGACTAGCTGGCCTCAGGCTGCAGACCTAGCATATGGGGACTGTGACTTCACCACGCCAGCCCGACTCCTCAATTGTCTGCTCTGTGTACCTTTGTGTTATTTTAATTATTAACCAGGCATCCTCAGTTCTCTCTTGTTTTTAGTTTGACTAGATGTTAACTCTACTTTTAGATGTTTCTCCTGTACAATTTAGACATTCCACTGACATTCTTAATCCTATAATTGTTACCTTTCTAAACTAACATGCAACGTGTTTGGCTGCTTGCCATGGACTTTCAAGACAGGACTTGTGCCTGATGATTTAGCTGGAGGGACAAGACCTAAACATAACGAGTGAAATAACACCAGTCCAAACCACAGTCACTCAGGTAGGGCTTGGTGACCTGCCAAACAAGGGGTGGGTATTAAGTGTCCACGGAGTTCAGAGGAGAAAGACGGGAGTCCTCTGGGGGTGGAGGAAAGGCTCTGGAAGCTGAGTTGACTTTGACAGGGAAGTGGGGGAGACCTGTGTGCTTGACTTTGAGAGCTCCCGCAGGGGTGCACAGGGGGACAGCCAAGATGACCAGAGCCCTCCACAGCTGCACAATTCCTACTGAAGACCAGTAGCCCGTTTCCTGCTTTGTCAATGCTATAAACAAGGCAAACATGAACAGCTTTTTCAATGTCTGTGGCAGGGATCAGTGAATTACAGTTCCTGGGCCAAATCTGGCCTGATGCACATGTTTATAAATAAAGTTTTATTGAAGCACAGACATGTCCATTCATTCACATACTGTCCGTTTTTGCTTTCATACTATAATAGCAAAGTTGAGTAGTTGTAGTAGAGAATGTAGGTTCCATAGACTCAAATATTTCCTACTTTTGTCCCTTTATGGAAAAAATTTGTTGATCCATGGAAGTGTGTCTTATTATTTCCTTAGTATCAATTTCTTCAATAATATTTATGGATCAAAGGATATATAGATTAAAATTTTTGATATTTACTTAGTCCATTTCCCATAAAAAATGTTATGCTCATTTATGTATCCAGCAGCAATGTATGGGAGTGTTTTTCCCCCCACATGCTTAGAAACTCCAGTTAGTATCATGATTTCAAATTTTTACCAATCCCATATGTGCAAAAAGATACAGTAACATTTTCATATTTAAATTTCTGTTAGTGACTTGTAAAATTTCTGCTATTAAGTTTCTGTTTGTATTCTTTGTCGTCTTTTCTACTGAGGTGGTCAGATTTTTCTCATTATTTTCTAAGAACTCTTTATATATGAGAGATATTTATCATCACATGTTATCAGCCTATTCTTTTCCCATTACTGTGATATTTTAATTACTGTATCTTTATAATTTGATTTATATCAAGTGGGGCAAGTTCCCTGTGGTTATAGACATTTTTCAAAAACTTTTCACACATTTTCATGTATTTATTCTTCCATGTAAACTGGAGAATAATTTTGTCAATAAAATTGTTTTGATTTGATTGGCATTGCACTGACTGTATAGAACAATGGAAGGATAATGTGTACTTGTACTTTACTGAGTCTTTCCAGGGAAATAATCCACCAGTCTATAGGTTCAAGTCTTCTTTCAATTTCTTCAGTATAATTTTTGTAAATATCATTTTGTATAATATGTCAATACAATTTTTAAGTTTATTGTGTTTTCTAGGAAGATGATCAGATAATCTAAAATTAATGATAAAATTATCACTCTAAAATAGTTATAACTCTTTTTCTTTTTCTTATCTTATTGCATTAGGTAGTAAGAACTTAGGAAAATATTAACTAATACTTCTTACAGCAACCATTTTTTCCCGAGTTTTACTTTTGACAGCAATGCCTCTAAAGCTTCACTGATGAGAATCATGCAAGTCTTCTCTTGGTTTCTATGATGCTCTGAGAGTAAGAACATTTCCCTATCTCTAGTTTATTGACATTTCTAAGACTAGCTTTCCACGTCAGTTTAGTGAGATGCCAGGGAGATGACCAAATAGCATTTCTCTGGAAGAACATCGATGTGGCAAACAGTGGAGTCTGGACGGGTGAGAAGGACCTGAGCAGGGGAAGGTGGGTGGACAGGCGCCGTGGAGGGAGGGAGGGGCCTGACATGGACAAGGGCATTTCAGGCGCAGTAGTCTGAGGGTGAGGAGGAAGGTGAGGGGGTGTGGTAGTGACTGTGGTGATGACGGGGCAGGAGACGAGGCTGAGGTGAGCAGGGACATGCACAGAAAGGGCTCCTGAAATCAAGCCACTCAGAATTGTCTAATTTGAGCACCACATGTTGTTGCATCTCATTCAAAGGCAAGAGGGAGAAAGGTAAGTTCATTCTGAAGTAAATTGGGAAGTACGTGCATTGGTGAACTCATCGCAGACCTAGTCATTTACATGTTCCATCTTTGCAGTGGAGTTGCTTGTAAAGGGGGCATCAAAAGAATCAGGAGACTGGGTATGAACTAAATATCTTCACTTATCTATTAAATATATTTAATATTACTTTTGCAAAAAGTACCATGAAAAATGTATGTTATTAAATCTTGTTGTGACAATTGACGTGCAATAAAGTTGAAAAATAACCAAGATCTGCCCGGCTGATGTGACTCAGTGGATGAGTATCAACCCATGAACCAGGAGGTCACGGTTCGATTGCCGGTCATGGCACATTCCCAGGTTTCAGGCTCAATCCCCAGTAGGGGGCATACAGGAGGCAGTTGACCCATGATTCTCTCTCATCATTGATGTTTCTATCTCTCTCTCCCTTTCCCTTCCTCTCTGAAATAAACTAAAAAAAACACACATAGTAAAAATAAATAAATTAAATAAAAATAACCAAGACCTAATAACGACAAACCAGCGACTCCAAACTTTAAGGAAATAAAATCACGGTACATTTACATTTTATTTTTCAAGCATATTTGTACCTGTTGTGGGGTCTTGTTTGAAAAAATGATAGCGGAACCTCCTTCTTCTGCTTTAGGGTACTCGGGGAAGGCGCCAGTTAAGTTCCTGAGGAGGAAGAAAAGGCAAATTTAATAGAAAGGATCGCAGTCCTCTCTGTTATTTTCCCCCTTAGCTGGCTCTGCTGATGCTCATTTAAATAAGTGCTAGTTATTCAGATGGGGCCGCCCTGACCATCCGGGGCCAGGCCCGAGGTCTCGCAGGAGCGCAGGAGCGGGACCCGCAGGAGCGGCTCCCCTCCTGCAGGAGTTGTTACTCTCTCTCTCAGGCAGACTGGATGCTTCGTTTTCTTTTTTTTCCCCTTTAAATTATTGAGCTACTCTGTGCTTGAGTTAAGAATCAAGACAGAAGCACAAATCATTTCTTCCTGTTTAAAGTTTAGGATAAACACAGGAGTTTGAAACTAAACAGAAGGGTGGAGGTGTTACAGTTACAAATGTAGTAATAGTGCATGAAATACACACGCATGCTTTAGGCTTTAGTAAGTCTAAGGGTCTATATTTTATGGGTGCCAAGTAGTAATTTACTTTTGCTGTAACCATATAATTTCCTACATTTTGAAAAGCAGGCTTTGTAATTTAATGTTGAGGAATTTCAGGAGGGATGTGTAGTTAATATTTCTAAAGGGAACTGACTCTGACACAAATGTTGTGTTTACTCAGCATATAGAAAGAGAAGATGACCCAGTTAGTTCCATCAGCATAGAACCAAGGGTCCGAGGAGACAACCATGTCTAAAATGACTCTATAGCAGTGGTTCTCAGACTTTTGGGCCTAGGAACCCTTTACATTCTTTTTTTGTTGTTAATCCTCATCAGAGGGTATTTTTTTCCATTGCTTTTCAGAGAGAGTGGGAGGGAAGGAGAGGGGTAAAGAGAGAGAGAGAAATCAATGTGAGACTCATCGATTGGTTGCCTCCTGCATGTGCCCGGACCAGAGGTGGGAGCAAACCCGCAACCCAGGTACATGCCCTTGACTGGGAATCGAACCTGCACCCCTTCGGTGCACAGGCCGATGCTCTAACCACTGAGAGATACTAGCCAGGGCCCCTTTACACTCAAACAACTTTTCAGTATCCCAAAGAGCTTTCTGAAAATGTGTTATTGCTATTGATATTTACTGAATTTTGTAGTAAAACAGACATTTCTAAAATATGTATTTTTAATTAATTTAAAAATTATAATAATAAGCCTGTTATATGTTAACATAAATGTCATTTTTAATGAATAACATATTTCCCCAGTAAAAAAGTTTAGTAAGAAGAATGTGACTGATTTGCGTCTTTGAAGTCACTTTAAGGTTTGGCTTAATGGAATCGCTGGATGCTCCTATCTGCTCCTATGTTGAATCTGTTGCCATACGTTGTTTTGCTTGAAGCTTAGTAAGAAAACCTGGCCTCATGTATATGCATAATTGGAAAAGAAAGAGCAATTTTTTTGTGTTAATCCTCACCTGAGGATTGTTTTCCCATTGATTTTTAGATAGAGTGGGAGGGAGGGAGAGAGACAAAATATTGATATAAGAGAGACACATTGATTGGCTGCCTCCTGCACGCGCCCCCACAGGGGCCGGGGAATGAACCTGCAACCCAGGTACGTTCCCTCGACTGGGAATTGAACCCAAGACCCTTTAGTGCCTGGGGCGACACTCTAACCACTGAGCACACTGGCCAGAGCAAGAGAGGACAATATTAATAGCCTTTTAGGTAACAGAATATTCCGCTTTGATTCTACACGACTCACTAAGTGGTAGCTTCCTAAAGGCTGGCTGTGATGTGGAATCTGAAACCATCAGTGATCTTGCCTTCTCCATCACGTGAAAATCCATCCGCCCATCTTGAGTGCTGGGTACTTCTTTTGCCCACGCACGGTTTTGCACCAGGTATTGGTCATTGGGTTCACTGCATTATGCAGATCTTCCCAATGTCGATACATTTCCTCTCATCAAAATCACATTCATTATCAACCTTCTAACAAAAAGGCTAAGTAATTTGAAGCTCTCAAACTCATGGAGGTCCTACAGGGTTTTGAAATTTTCAATTTTCTCTAGAAAGCTAAAATTTTGCTGTTGGCAACAGATACCCTGGGTTGTTTTCCATTAGGCTCATTTGGTTCATTTTTGAGGAAAATCTCTCCCCCAAACCCAACTCTGAATCACCAGAGTTCAGTTTTTTAAATAACAGTGACGTCCCGTAAAAAGTGGCTAGCTCAGCTTGTGACGGTGGTCACACTTGGTGTGCAGTGGAAGGCATTTCTGGGCGCTCCTGGCTCTGTCTCACAGAATATTAAAAAGCTGTCTATTCAAGGGTCAAGTCTTAATAACTGAGTTATCTCTTACTGCACCCGCAGGGGTCGTTAAATGAAACCGTTTCCAAGGCCGGTGGGTAACGAGGAGGACCATGGTGACCACAAATGGGGGTGGGTCTCTGCCTTGCTCTCTGCTGCTCCCCCCACCACTGTGGTTTGGTGTGAATGTCAGGAACCATTGCAAATAAGTCATATGGAAAGAGTTTGACTTTTAGATCCTGAGAAGATCTTGGAGACCTCAGAGGTCACACACTTTGAGAACTGCTACTCTAGAACGTTTCCCCGAGCCACTGCTCAGATGCCCCCATGGCGGTCGGCTCCCTCTCCCCCAAGCAGCCCCTCCATTTCCAGCCCTCCGCTGTTATGAAGTCCTTTCTGACACTGGGCCAACTGCAACCTGACTCCTGGCTTCTTGTTTGACCTTCTGGGGACACACGGAATTTGATTCTTTCTCTTCCACATAATTGCTAGTCAAACATTTTAAGACAGTTATGTCATTGTCTGGTCGAAACGCCTCAGGTCTCTTGAATCTTTACTGTTGGGCTCATTTTGTGGGAATGTGACTCAGTTCCTCAGTGTTGCTTTGAAAGGAACTAAACACAATGCAGTGTGTGTGTGTGTGGGGGGGGGGCGGGCAGTCTCTGGACAAATGCACTAACACTGAGGATGGTGGGTGATCACACAGTGTGTGTGACATTCTGTCTATTGAGCTACCATCATCACAGCCACTTTGGTGTCTTCACACACTCACCCACCATCCATCCATCCACCCTTCTATCCATCCATCCACCCATCCACTTACCCACCCATCCATCCATTTATCCATCCATCCACCTATCCATCCATCCTCCACCCATTCACCCACCCACCCATTTTTCATTAATGCATTTATTTGTGTAGTCAATCAACAAATACCTGGTTAGTACCAACTCGATTCTAGATGCAATGAGGGAGACAGTGATTGAACATTAAAAGATGCTGACCTTGCCCTCACGCAGCTCACATTCCACATCACATGGCGCAATATTTGGCTGATGCACATGCTTGACCTCAGACACTACTTGTCCACAAGATTCATAGCTCAAACCTCCTTAACTTGCCTGACCATGCTTTGTCTCGATCTGTAAATCACTTGGCCCAGCCAGTTCCTGGTTAAAAACTCTGAATGCATGGAGCTTACAAACTAGGGCACTCTCTTCTTCATACCCAGTCCCCTGATTCTGTTGATGCCACCTTTACAAGCAACTCCACTGTATAATTTTATTTCCACATTTAAAGCTCGAATGGTTTTGAGGACTCATAGTAGATGTATCAGTTTATATAAACTAAAAACTAAAAGAATTTACATGTTCCCTTTTTACAGTAGAATTCTCAACTTTGTCCCACACCAATAGTCACAGTAAGACTTAATAACATACATTTTTCATAGTACTTTTTTCAAAAGTAATATTGAATATATTTACTTTAATAGGTAAGTAAAGACACCTGTTTCTTCTTAGTTACAATAGTTTAAACAATTAATAATCTGAAATTGAATTAGTCTTATCTTGAAAAAATGTAAAAACTGCTACAGGGCACACATTTAAAAGATAAATTTTAAAATTCATATCTAGAAAATAACAGTGTAACTGATAGCTCTTCAGCTCAGGCACACGGACACACACACACACACACACACACACACTCACACACACAGGCTTTCTTGTGCTCAACCATTCCAGTCTGTCCCTCCGTGGCAAGGGGACCTCCCCCACAGCAGCGGCGCCCTGCTTGGTGACATGCTGAGGGCACCCTGGCTTCGCCCTGGCTGGGACTCTGTCCCTGTGACTTGGTCACTTGGAGGATGCGAAGAGAAAACAGTTTTTGTATTTTCTTGGCTGCTGGGTGTCACCCCACGTTTTCAGTGTGTGGTCTGGCTGAGAGGGGGCTCTGGTTAAGACGGGGGCACTGCCTTCCCCCTCAAAGTCTGGGTGCTCAGGACTAAGACACAATTGATCCCTCACTGCTCACCAGAAGGAAGCTGCAGCTGACGAGTGTTTCAGTGCCCGGGGCGCAGCGCACTGAGAAGGTGTGAGACCTCCGGGGAGAGACGCGTACACTCAGACATGAGCGAATGGAAACATTATTTTGGCTCCCATAGTATTTCTGACACTGACTTCTGGGGGCTGACAGCATCCCTGCAGGTGACAGTCCATCTGGGGACTTTCAGGAAAGTAACTGAGGACTTCAAATTATGTGGTACCATGGCCTCCACGTGGTATTTCCCCTGTGCCTGGCTCACCTCCCCCCTCCTCCCGCTTCCTCTCTGCTCACCTGGCTCCCGCTGCTCCTCCATCCACCTGGACCCCTGGGCACTCCCTCCTCAGAGAGAAGTTCACTCTCAGAGGTAAAATACTACACCCAGTGTGTCCCTCACTTGCTCAAATGTCATCGCATCCACGAGGTCTTCCCTGACTATCCTATATAATAAAAGAGAAACATGTAAATCAACCATCCCTCTGCTACGCTTACCAGCCAATCAGGAGTGAGTATGCAAATTAACCCAACAAAGATGGCAGGTTAATTTGCATACACAGGCGCTGGTGGAGAGCAGAGCGGGAGAGCCGGCAGCTTGGGGGGATGTGGCTCCCTCGGTCACTCCCCCAAGCTGCTGGGCAGAGAGCAGAGCAGGAGAGCTGGAGGCTTGGGGGGATGTGGCTCAGTGACTGAGGGAGCCACACCCCCAAAGCCCCCCGGCGGAGAGCAGAGAGGGAGAGCTGGTGGCTTGGAGGACTTGGCAGAGTGGGAGGCCGTGGGGTGGAGACAGAGCAGGAAGAAAAAACCAAGAGCGCGGGGAGCACCAGGAATTCTGGGAATAGTAGTTCTGATGGCAGCCCCAGGACCTGAAGCGGAAGCCCAGAGCATGGGGAGCACCAGAAATGCTGGGAATCATAGTTCTGGTGGCAGACAGATCTCCTAGACACTAGAGCAAAGTGAGTCTGGAGCAAGTTACTGTTGCTGTGGGGGATGGAGGGAAAGCAAAGGTGAGAGACATAAGTAAAATCAGAGTGTCTAGGAAAAATTAAAGGGACAATATCCTAAAACTTATTTTTTATTTTTCGCTAAAAGTATTACAAAGGGTATTACATAAGTGTCCTTTTTTTCCCCCCCACCCTGTCTAGGAAAAATTAAAGGGACAATATCCTAAAACTTCCAGGAAATCTCCACCAATGAAGAAAAGAAAAAAAAATGCCTCTATTATTCTGTGAGCAACAAACCAAACTGGGTTGGGGGTCTCAGACAATTCGCTCATATGATTGCAAAGACAGACAGAAACTCCCAGATTGGAGAGGGCTCCCCTGAGGGCTCCCAGATTGGAGAGGGTGCAGGTCGGGTTGAGGGACCCCCACACCCCTCAGTGCACAAATCTCCATGCACCGGGCCCCTAGTCTTGTATAAAATAAGTTTTTGACAAATAGAGTAGGTTCCGCTTATCCCTCAGCCCAAGGTCTTGTGCGGCGGGCACACTCGGGTGCAGCAGAGGGGGACGGTCAGCTGGTTTTATTTTTATTTTATTTATTTATGTATGTATGTATGTATGTATGTATGTATTTATTTATTTATTTTTGACGGTCAACTGGTTTTAGATGGTTGCTGTTGTGTCCCTTTGCAGCTTGAAAAGTGCTTTCAGAAACACAAGGATCTTGCCTACTGAACTGTCGACACAAAATCCTCTGCAGAAATATTGTTAACTGTGCTGCTGCCTCTGTGCCTATACACGATTTAAATCATGGCTTTCCCTCCATTATTCTTTGAATCTTAATTCTAAAACCATTTGATTATCTTTGAACTTTCATCATTTTGCTGATTTACAAAGGCAGTGTGCAGCCTGTGCTGGCACATCATCCCCCCAGTCTGGCTTCTATCTGCCTTCATGTCCCCCAACAGGCGAGGCCAATGCAGGCTCTTCACTGGGTGCCAGAACCTGCCACTGGGACCGGTGGTATAGAACCTGGGCCCTGCCACGTGGCTGCAGGGCGATAACTGGAGGGTGCGTGTGAAGGCTCTGGTTTCTACAGAACGAGACAGGACAGGAGAAGCAAGACCGTGAAAGCCACCCAAGAACACAAGGTTTGAGGACAGGGTATAGAGCCTGGCAAGTCTGTGGATGTATCAGTATCCTGAGCTCAGTCTGCATTTAGTCACCCACAGGCCAGTGCCAGCACATCTCAGGGGATCACATCTTTTTGAAGCAAGAATTCAGCCTTAAGGAACAATATTTAATTTGTATTAAAAAGTATAATTTCCAAAGATAGACTTGAAGTTACTCATGAAATATATTCCCTAAGAAGTATTTAGAAACATGGACTTTATAATCTAGAAAATTTTAGACTCTGCTTAACATTTTCCAAAATGAAATGGCACTGCTCTCTCTCAAGTCCAGATGGCTTCTGCAATATTGTAGAAGACGGAGCCCCAGGAGCCCCAGGAGCCCCAGGCACCTCCCTGGCGGAGAACCAGTCTCCTAGGTGATGGGGTCGTCCCACTCTCCAGGCCGACGGCTCTGGAACCTTGAATTTCTGTGCATCCAGTTCCTTTTATGTCTTCTTGTATCTTTCTTAGAAAAATTTTTTTTCTACAGTTGGAAAATTCTGACCTTCCTCCAGGGGGGTTACACTCTCCATTCTGCTTTGGACTACCCGTGGGCTTTAACAATTAAGCAACCTACTTACTGCAACCATATTTTTTTCCACCCTTATTACTGTTTTCCTTAATTTATCATGCGTCGTCGGTTTCCATCTCTGTTGTCAGGTCCTGGGCTCTCTGCTTTGTTTCGCTGATCTATGTGTGTGCCTGTACATTAGTATCATGCATCCGCCTCATTTTTCTTTATAATATACTTGAAAATACAGTGCCATTTGTCCTTCCTTATTGTTTTTCTTTTAATCCCAATGACTTTAATAAGTATGTTTTCAAGTTCAATAACTAATCCTGTTGGGATTTTAATTGAAACTGTGTTCTCTCTATAAATTACCCAGAGCAGACGTGTCATCTTCCCCTTTAACCAGAAACACGGCAGGGCCTGCCAGCTATTGAAGAGGTTCGTCTCTCCTTCCTGTTAACATTTATAGGCTTTGTACAGGTTCATGTGTTTTTCTTTCATAATAATTCTATCATTGATTTAAAAAACATTTTTGAACACTTAAAAATATTTATTCCTCTTATTTGCTAAAATGTCAATATTTTAACAATAATTTATATTATGGCACTAACTGTTATCAGGGGCAAAGCCCATTCATATTGTTCTTTTCTTTCATGGGAAGGAATCTAGTATTTCCTCATTAAGTATGTAGCTCTCTTTTGTTTAAAAAAATAAATGTTTCATTCATTCATTCATTTACTCATTTAAAATATATTTATTGAATGTCTACTAGGTGGTGGGTACTGTTGTAGTTTATTATGCTAAGAATCAACCCTTGTCTTTCTGTTTTTAAGTTTTTTAAATAAGAAGTGGGTATTTTATTTTATCAAATGGTTTTTCTGCATGAACCAAAAAGGTCATATTGCTTTTATTGATGTATAAAATATTGCATTTTCCTACCATTGAGCTATTTATGTTTCTGGGAACAGTTACTTGAGGTCTGATTTTGTTCCACTGGCAGTCTCCAAGCGCCGTCTGATGGAGTACATGATGACGGAGCCAGAGAGCAAGCAGCCTCCAGCCTTGCTTCTCCCAGCTCTCCGAGACGGACAGTCCCGGGAGCAGAGCCATGGAGGCTGGTCTCCCCAGAGCTGGGATTCCCGTGGGTGGGGTATCTGGGGCGGGGTCCCAGTTCCTGCCCTGAGCTGGCAGACGTCCCTGAGCTGACTGGAGCATCTGGGAGCCCAGCTGTCCGTGGCCACAGGACAGTGAGCCCGGACTCGCCGTGCTGGAGTGAGGGGAACACAGCAGGACAAAGGGCTGCCCCTTCCCTGAGTGTGTCCTATACGGTGGTAACTTCCACCTGCTCCCCGACTCTCCTGCTGGCTTTGATGAAGCCAGCTGCTATAGTGACAGCCCACCTGGTAAGGGGCTGGGGTGCCCTCTGGCCAACAGCCAGCAGGGAGCTGAGGCCCCAATCCGAATGCTGCCATGAGCTGCGCGAGTGTGGAAGCAGAGGAGACCCCGACCCCGGGCGACACCTGGTGCAGCAGGTGGGACCCTGAGCAGAGGACCCAGCTCAGCAGTGCCCATGCTTCTGCCCACGGGAACTGTGCCATCATCAGTGGGTGTTGTGTGAAGCCACTAACTTGATGGTCATAGTGTTACTCAGCAACAGATGGTGAATATTCGGCCATCACACTGAAACAGATTTTGAGAATAGGGTCGGAGCAAGGTGATGAGTTAGGAGGCTACTGGGGTCCAGGCCAGGGTGGGTGAGGCTGAACCTGACCCAGCTGTCAGTGAAGATGGGGGTCTGCAAAGTGGGTGGGTTTGGGCATATTTGAAAGGTGGAGCCAATGCTATTTTTTGACGGACTGGGTGTGGGGCTGAGGTTGGGTGGGTGGGTTCACATGTACTGGGGAGGGAAAGGCCATATGTGGAGCCATTGGAGGGGTGAGATGCCAGCAGTTCTGGACATGTGGAAGCTGTGCTGTCCCACATCTGGACAGCTGGGTCTCCGCATCTAGAATTTAAGAGAGCAATCTGGACGGGAGATTTGCCTTGGGGAGTCAACAGTATGATGGAATTGAAGGCCGTGGGCCTCAATGAGATTACCACGGGGTCAGAGAAGGGAAGTAGACGAGGAGGCAAGACCTGAGCAAGTCCGACAGCCGTGTCCAAGCACAGCCAAGCTCTGAGCAGCTCAAGAACCTGCAGGCTCGGCTACACCGCCCAGCACTTTCCCCGGGACTCCAGGGCACGCCAAGCTCATGGCCACGGAAAGCATATACCGCTGGGTTCCAGCAATAAAACCCTAAAATAAGGCCTTAGATGTGAGACAGAAGCACTAGGGAGGCTAGACGTGTAATGAAAATAGCATTTTCCTGGAAATGAAGAAACCTGGGGCTCCTGCCACTAATTAGCGGCGTGATTTGAGCCAACGGCTCCACTGCAGTGGGAACCTGGCCGGCTTCCCTCTCCGCCACGTGGTACAGTGCAACAAGGTTGATTCATTCAGTTATTAAACAATAAGTGTTGTGTGCCTATTAGCCCATTTCCAAAGTTCCTTTCAGCTCTGGAAACTCTAGGATTTGCATGAGACAAAGGCTGGTGGGGGAAGGGCGATGTTAATTTCTCACAGAATCCACTCAGTGATTCATGTTACTTTCTTATAAAAATGCCTTCAACACAGCCATCTGCCTGCCTGTTCTTTTACTGAGGCAGCCTGAGGAGAAAAACACCCGTGCCCTGTAACTCTCAGTGAGCAGATCCGAGGTGGAGAACATTTGGTAAAGTGGGGGCCTGTTAAAAATTTATGCCTATTGTCAAACATTTTTGCACAAATGTGAGAATGGCCGGCCCCAGAGTTGGCGGTGATTTAGAAAGCAGGACCACTGACGTGATACATTTCCCCCCCGAGGCCCGACACTGAGCTTCAGCGGGTCCTACCGTTTCAGACACGCAGGACAGAGATTTATCTGTGTTTCATCAAGTATGAAAAATATATGGATGGAGGGGTTTCCGGCCGGCACCCCCCAAGCCATCCCGTCACCTCTGTTCATGTCAGCAGGCTCATAAATCCCTCCTGCGCTCTGAAGAGAGCAGCTTGTGCCACTGCACAGAAGCACCCAGAAGTGTCACTCGCTGCCTATAAATTCACTGACACTCAATAAAGGCAATTGGCTGCACATGGACTTAGTTACCACGGTCCTCCATCCCTCACAGGAGAGGAGGAAGAAGGAGTGTGTGGAGCATGGCAGTTTCTTAGTGGCCCATTACACAATCTGATTTATCCCTGGATGTTTCTACTTATTAGCGGGCATCACAAGCAGTTACCACTCAGATGGAAGCCTCCTTCTTGATCTGAAGGTGTTATCTTTGCGCCTGCTCGAATCCTACAGGAACCTCCCTGCCCAACCCCCGCCCACTTTTATCTTATTAGAACGGACAATATATTACAGTTCACTATTGTGATTTGGGTTGAGAAAAGAGCCGCTTTAATTTCACCTCTCTGTCTTAAATACCTATGTGTAGAGAAAAATTAACACCCAGGCAAGAGCACCCCTTTAGGAAGGAATGGAAAGATTTTCCCACTAAATAGGCTGCCACCCGTCTCTCTGCACAGACTCAGTTCATAACCCCGGGCATTGCTCACCCACCAACCTTCCCAGTTTAAGGGAGGCGTCATTCCCCTCTCTAACTCAAGAATCTAGGAAGCTTAGAAAAGAGGAGGAAAAGGGCACACTAACAAAATGTTCAGGTATGTATGTTTCAAACTCACTTCTCATGTGCTACTTTAAGAAAATAAACAATCCTATATAATAAAAGGGTAATATGCAAATTGTCCCAGGACCAGGGTCATCAGTGTCTCCTGGAAGCTCATTATAAACTCAAACTCTACTCCAAAAACACAGGCGACAAAAGCAAACATGGACCAGTGGGACTTCATCAAACGCAAAAGCTTCTCAGTAGTAAAGGAAACAGCAAAATAAAAAGGCAATCTACAGAGGGGGAGAAAGCATTTGCAAGCCATCTATACAATAGAGCAGGGGTCCTCAAACTACGGCCCGCAGGCCACATGCAAATACAAATATTATATTTGTTCCCGTTTTGTTTTTTTACTTCAAAATAAGATATGTGCAGTGTGCATAGGAATTTGTTCATAGTTTTTTTTAAAACTATAGTCTGGCCCTCCAATGGTCTGAGGGACAGTGAACTGGCCCCCTGTTTAAAAAGTTTGAGGACCCCTGCAATAGAGGGTTAGAATCCAAAATATATAAGGAACTCCCACAACTTGATAGCAAAAACAGAAACAAAATAATAGCACGTTTTTTAAAAATGGGCAAAGTAACCTGAACAGATATTTCTCCAAAGAAGACATACAATTGGACAACAGGTACAAGGAAAAGTATTCAGCCTCACTGATCATCAGGGAAATGCAAATCAAAGCCACAGTGAGGTGTCACCTCACGCTGCTAGGATGGCCACCATCGGAGAGACGGAAGACCCGTGTTGGTGAGGGGATGGAGAAGACACCATGGGTACGATTGGTGGGAATGTGAGTTGGTGCAGCCACTATGGAAAACAGTATGGAGGCCCCTCAAAAAATTAATCATAGAACTTCTATACGATCCAGCAGCCCCACTTCTGGGTATCTACCTACAGGAAATAAAATCAGATCTTGAAGAGCTGAATGCAGATTGTGAAATAACAGAAAAACCATATATTAGTCTCTGCTCCAGTTCCTGGCACAGAGCTCCTGGAACCTGGGTCATTTCCTAAGTGATAAGAGCACAAGGAGCGAACGTTTGAACTCTGACCCTGGTTCCTGACACAGGGCTCCGAAACCCCCTGGAATTTCCGGGTGACCAGAGTGTCTTTTGCTCTAATGAGGCAATGTTTGGTGGGGACTGGTCACCAGGAAGATGGAACAGTGATTTGAAGCTAGGAAATTTCAACCTCACCCTCTACCTTCCAGAGAGGATGGGAATTGAGTTAATGATCTATCATGATTACATGAGGAAACTCCCATAAAATCCCAAAAGTGTGGGTTTAGAGAGCTTCTGGGTTGGGGAGTTTGTTGTCCAGGTGCTGGGAGGGTGGTGATGTAGGACAGGGCATGGGAGCCCCGCCCCTTTTTCACGGGCCTCGCCCTACACATCTCTTCCATCCGGCTGTTCCTCTTTGTCCTTTATCACATCCTTTTATAGTAAACCAGTGAATATAAGTGTTTCCCTGAGTTCTGTGAGCCATTTAGCAAATTATCAAACCCAAGTAGGTTTTTGTAGAAACCCTGATTTATAGCCAATCAATCAGTAGTATGGGTGACATCCGGGAATTGGTGTCTGGCACCTGAAGTTGGGGGGCAGTTTTGTGGGACTGAGCCCTCAGCTTGTTGGCTTTTATAGGGCGGTGTCACAGGAATTGCTTGATGTGTGAGTGTGACAGTAGTGTGTGGGGAAGGGAGAAAACAAAAAAGAGTGAGTTCTTTCTTTCTTTCACACACAACCCCATGTTCACTGCAACAGATAAAAGATAGAAAAACCCTAAATATCCATTGGCGGATATATGGGTAAGGAAAATGTGGTATATACATACAATGGAATGTTATTCAGCCATCAAAAAGGAGAAAATCTATCTGCCCGGCTGGTGTGGCTCAGTGGTTGAGCATCGACCTATGAACCAAGAGGTCACGATTATATTCCCAGTCAGGGCACATGCCTGGGTTGCAGGCTCAATCCCCAGTGGGGGCCGTGTAGGAGGCAGCCAGTCAATGATTCTCTCTCATCATTGATGTTTCTATCCCTTTCTCCCTCTCTCTTGCTCCCTGAAATCAATTTTTAAAAATATACTTTTTAAAAAAGAAGGTAATCTTGCAATTTGCTCCCACATGAATGAACCTGGAGGACATTAAGTGAAGTAAGCACAGGACAAACACTGTATGATACACTTAAATGAAGAACCTAAAATACTCAGACTCATAGGAGCAGAGAGAAGAAGGTTATTGACAAGGGCAAGCAGAGGAGGGCAAAGAGGAAGTGCTAGTCAAGGGTACAAGTGTCAGTCATACAGATGAGGAAGCCCTGGACAGCCGCTACCCAGCATGGAGCCCATAGTCAATAAAAGGGTCGTGTGAGTGAACAAATTAGCTGGAAGGACAGACCCTATGTCAAACGTTCTTATCACACACACAGAAGGCAAATTAATAAAGGGCGTGGAAGGTGACTTCGAAACGCAGCCTCTCAGGTTCCACCTGAGACCCACGGACAATGAACTCTGGGGTTGGGTCCAGAACTCGGTGTTTGACAAGCTTCCGGCTGATTCTGATTTGGGTCCCAGTGTAGAAGCACCACAGTCTGGCTCAACATTCAGGACAGTATTATCAGGATCTTCAGCATCTGCTGTCCCCGCTGCCCCTGAGCAGGGTCAGGGAAGACGGGGCGAAGGCATCACAGCCCTGACCCCTGAAGGCTTGCCATCCAGAGGGGAGGAGAGAGGCACGCTGCAGGGAGCAGCAGTATCCGCTGGAACAGACCGTGGGCCGCAGAGAGCGAGTGTGTCCACTGCGTTTGCACATGAGCCCTGGGCCTGTCTTTTAACAGGCCGGCGCCTGGAGAAACCACAAGAACCTATAGCTGCTGCGTGTTCTTAATTGGATTTACTGCGATAACGGACATCAAGATAGGCGACTGCTCCAGGGGTGCACCTGTCCCAAGGCCTCGGCGAGAACGCCGGGACCTTCAGTTCCCATCCCTCCTCTCCTTATGGCCCCCATTCATTTCCACCAAAGCAACTGGCAGAAAAATGTTATTCGCCTTCTCATCTGAGTAACCTGCACATGTTCACATCTCCACCGAAGGACCACAGATGCTTCTGAGAATTTACTGAAAACATATTGCAGGAGGAATAGGAAATAATGAGCCCCTCACACACCTCCCTGTGTGCGCCCACCCCTCTCCCACCCTCCTCTAAAACTTCTTTTTCATCCTGAAAGTCACTCACACTCCATGTGGAAAACTTGGAATGTAAAGGGAAAAACGAACAAAGCCACGGTCCCCCTACCCAAAGGCATCCATTGTCAACATGCTGGCGGCTTCTTCTGATGTCTTACAAGTCCTCAGAGGAACAGCTCGGAGCCGCCCTCGAGACCCAATTCCAGTTTCACACAAAGCCCATGATTCAGTCTGCCGGTAACTACCCAAGTTTTTAGCCAAGTTCCCTGACTTCCCTAAGCCCGCTTTGTCGTCTATAAAATAATTGGGCAAGCCAGCTCCTCAAATCCCATCATGCCCCTCTCCCTTCCTTCTATCTGCGCAGAACCCACCCCAGCTCCGTGTGGAGGTGCTTGGAAGCAGGAGACAGAGATGGGGTCAGGAACAAGGGGAGCCCCGGGTTTACAGGTTGTAGCTAACGAGCCCCGTGGCCTTGGCCACCGCCATCCTTCCCACAAGATGACACAGTGCACTCCGCCCGGTGGCGGCAGTCGGGGCCCACAGACAGGGCTTCTGCGGTTGGAGCGCTCAGAACGAATGTGCTTTGGGGACATTGTGCCTTTTAGAATCAAGCCCCGTCTCTCAGGAGCCTCGAGCCCAATAAACCTTACTCAACCTTTCTAAGCCTTGGAGTCCCATAAGGGCAACCGTGGGAGGCACCTGGCACAGTCCCTCGTGTATGAGCAGTGGAAAGACCTGTGGCATCAAAAGAGAATTTTTTGTCAGTGTCCACAGGAGTGAACAGCAATGGAAGCGAGGTAGGCCGTGGTCTAGGAGCGACCCAGGTAGCCTCCCACGTGTGCAGGAGATACACACTTCTCCAAGAAAACAGGAAACCTGACATTCTCCTTCACTCCAAACACACCACTCACTCCAGCCCATTCCTGCCTTGCCCAGTGCCTGCTGGGCTAGGAGCACTCCTTTCCCCAATTGCCATCAATTCTGCAGTCCCTCCAGGAATTTGGGGCCGAAATTAGCACAACCTAGGGGGTGGGGTGAGACAGGAGTCCATAGGCCCCTAGGCCCACCTGCCTTAAAATGACAAACCTTGACTTGCAGAACTGTATGCAAAGGGTAAATCTGAAAATGAAAAAACAAAACAAAGCATTCCAAGACCTCTTCCAGAAAGAATGTCCATTTGCGGGTGATCTTAGACATGTCACACCCCTGCCCTGGGGACTCGAAGCACATTCCTCACTGTCTATATTTTGTTTGCCTGCTCTGTTATTATCCCCTCAGCTTTATCCCCCTCTCACCCCCACTTCTCACAGCCCTTTCTCAGCCCAGCCTTCTCCCAGAGACTGGCAACAACGCAGTTGTTGGAAAGACACAGTTTTGAATAGTGATAGGAAGGCCGCAGACCCAGGGATGAACTGCAAATTGTGTGTCTGAGAATGAACGCCTTCCTACACGTGGAACATCATCACTGAAGATACAGCCTGTGCTGCACATTGTTCAAAGGCCTTAGAAGTATTGATCTACATCATCCTTCCTTGCAGTGAGAGCTAGTAATACTAATACCCTCACTTCAAGATGAGGAGATGGAGGCACAGGTGGGTTAAGTAACTGGTTCAAGGTCACACAGCAAATGCTAGAGCTGGAATTTGAGCCCAGGCAGCCTGGCTCTAAGACCTCTACATATGGTGTGTGTGTGTGTGTGCGTGCGTGTGTGCGTGCGTGCGTGCGTGCGTGTGTGTGTGTGTGTGTGTGTGAGAGAGAGAGAGAGAGAGAGAGAGGGCGATTTATAATGGATTTTTAAAATTACGGCTAACAGAATAGATACCATTACATCATGAGATTAGAAGGCAGTGGCATTTCAATTCCCAGCCAGGCTCACCTGCTGAGGACCCCAGAGCCCTTCCTCTTAACCATCACTTCTGATTGTGTGTTGGCTTTAAAAGTGGAACAAGGCTACTTAATTTTCATCCCTTTAAGATCCCTTAAGATTCCATGGATGGAAAGGGACCTGCTGCAGAAGAACTGGCACGGGCCAACCCGGAGCCATCGGCCTGTTTGGGGATGTCACTCTCCCTGGACTGAAGGGTGAGCCGGACGTCAGGTGTGGGTCCAACAAGTGAGTAACAGATGCAGCTGGGAGAACGGCAATGTTCCACAGCAGACCCGGCGGTCTAGGACCAGCCCTGGTTTCCAGAGCTGATGGCCACTCAGGTGGCTCTGCTCCCTGTGAGGGAGCCAAGGAGGAGCCCGGAACCTCTTCAGAGACAAGAGCCCATGGTCCACGGCCTGGCTGAGGGCAGGCAGCTTCCCTGGGCTGCAGGTTCTCCTTTGTCACCCTAAGGGGTGGGAGGAAGTCACTTTTTGATGACACTTTATTACTTCCTTTTTATGTTATTTATTTTTTATCTATCTGTCCATCTATTTTTAAATCTGTATTACTTTATTGGGGTAACATTGGTTAATAACATTCTCTAATACAGCATCTGTATATTGCCTTGTGTGCTCTGCACCTGAACTCTAGTCTCCTTCCATCACCACGTATTGGACCCCTTTTACTCTCTTCATCTTTCCCCTCACCCCCTTCTACTCTCATAATCACCATTCTGTTGTCTGTGATGATACTTTAAATGAAGCTTATTGATGGATCTTGAAACTGAAATGATGGTTTATAACAGGACCCAAGCCAAGAGAAATAGCACCTGTAGCAGATGTTTCTCCAAAGGAAGTGTCCCATGACTGTGCTGTCCAGTATGGTATCCATAACAGCATGTGCCTGTCTACATTGAAATTAAATAGTCAGATCTTCAGTGTCCTTGACCGCCTTTTCAGTGTTCAGCAGCCATATGTGGCTCATGGCTACTACACTAGAAAGTGTGACTCTAGACCGGCGGTTCTCAACCTGTGGGTCGCGACCCCTTTGGGGATCGAACGACCCTTTCACAGGGGTCGCCTAAGACCATCGGAAAACACATATATAATTACATATTGTTTTTGTGATTAATCACTACGCTTTAATTATGTTCAATTTGTAACAATGAAATTGGGGGTCACCACAACATGAGGAACTGTATTAAAGGGCTGCGGCATTAGGAAGGTTGAGAACCACTGCTCTAGACCATTTCCACCACTTCAGAAAGTCCATCCGGGGCAGCGCTGGTCTAGAGTGTGATACAAACTCTGTAGTTTGGTTCTTCATATGGATCAATGCATGAAGGGGAGAACAGTGCTTACCTCACAGAGTGATTGAGGGAGAATTAGGCTGAATAACAGCCTTCAAAATACTGGGTCCTAATCCCTGGAGCCTGTCAGTGTTATTTTATATGGAGAAAGGGTCTTTGTAGATGATTAAATGAAGGGTCATGAGACAGGGAAATTATCCTGGGTTATCTGGTGGGTCCTAAATGCCATCACAGGTGTTCTCCTAAGAGTGGTACAGAGTGAGATAGAGACACACAGGAGAGGAGAAGGCAATGTGACTCCAGAGGCAGAGACTAGCAGGGGTGGGCAAACTTTTTGACTCGAGGGCCACAATGGGTTCTTAAACTGGACCGGAGGGCCGGAACAAAAGCATGGATGGAGTGTTTGTGTGAACTAATATAAATTCAAAGTAAACATCATTACATAAAAGGGTACGGTCTTTTTTTTATTTAGTTTTATTCATTTCAAACAGGCCGGATCTGGCCCGAGGGCTGTAGTTTGCCCACGGCTGGACTAGAGTGATGTGGCCACAAGCCGAGGAATGCTGGCAGCCTCGTGGAGCTGGAAGAGATGAGGAATAGACATTCCTCTAGGAATAGACATTCCTCTAGAGCTCCTAGGGGGAATGCAGTTCTGCTGATACTTCGATTTGATTTCAGACTTCCTACTTCCAGAACTGGGAGGAAATAAATTTCTAGTGGTTTAAGCCACTAAGTTTGTGGTAATTCATAACAGTGACAATAGCAAATTAATACAAGGGTTAAATTAGTTAATGTGTTAAGCACGTAGAATTCCTGGCACACAATAAGTACCCAATAAATATTATTATTATCATTTTAAATTAACACACACCTAATATACCCAATCACCAGAATGGTTTTAATGACGAGAGGCCAGGGGTAAGTTACAGGCGATTAAACCCCCACATTTGAGTCCGACTCTGGGAGGATGAGGAGGGGCGGAAGGTGAAGGAGAGGAAGCTGGCGTTTGCTTGATGAACTGAAGTGCTCTCCAACTGAAACCATGTTTCCAAGATTGAAATATTTGACAAAAACAGTTATTTCAAATAGGTTGGCCTGTAGGAAGGACAGTGAGCTCAAATGCCCCCCAGTCCAGAGATTCCAGGTCCCTGGAGCATTAGTGTGAAGCACCCTGGAGGTGACCACAGCTGAGAGCCTGCTCCACGGGCGGGAAAGAGACCTAAGGGTGTGACATGGGCACGGGAGAAAGTATCAGCCATGCTCTCCCATGACTGTACATCCAAGAACGTCCCAGAGCCTCAAGTGGAAAACCATTCGAACCCACTGGAGAGCTGGGTTAGGTGATGGTGCACATTGTTTAAAAATATATAACCAATATTAATAGAAAATAGTATTTGGAGAAAATCTCATCTAAAACAGGAAAAACACCTACAAAGTTCAAAACCTTCACAGGAAGCTTGTGGGGCCCGAGTCTTTATTTGCAGCATCTCATTCAATCCCACCACAACCTGGCAGCAGGTACTATCGCCGAGGCTCCGAGCAGGGACGCCCAGGGAGCAGGGCCAGCCCGGCCGCAGTGAGTCGTAGGCCCTGGGCAGTGGGCTCTTAAGGACTGTTTATTTCTCCTCTTCTGTGTCTTTCTCTCTCTAGCTTTCCCATTGACCAATTAAAAAATAAAAGGCAAATGACAACTGGAAAGTCATTATTGCAATGATATGTTAATAAAGCGTTGGTATGTATCAGTAACATATATATATATAATTATAATTTAGAGATCACTTAAAAAGGCATCACAAGGAGAAGCAGATAAATGACAGGGAAGAGATTACTGAGACAGTATCTTCTCTTTTCAATTGACAAAAGATTAAAAAGATAATAATTCATTAACTAGGGCATCCATGCACTAGGCTGTTAAGCAATCATTAAAAACCTCTTTTGAAAAACATTTTAAGGACATGGGAAAAACCAATTTAAAATTTTTAAAAATTAGAAAAAGAATCCACCAAACTGCAATTAAAATATATATGCAAGAGGGAAAGACTGGAAGGAAATTTACCCCAAATTTTACAGTAGCAACCTTGGTATACAAAAGTTATACTATATGCTTTTAATGTTCTTCTTTAAACTCCTCTGTCTTATGAACTTTCTGCAATGAGCATGTATTACTTTTAACTTTGGAAAAAAAGACTTCCTTTAAGATAATTTAAAAATTGACTTAAAAAAATCTGGGTATAACCCTTTTTGGCAACTGTAAGTATTAAATAGATGAGCTAAGAATAAGTATTTAAAATTGTGGGAGTATATACGAATTGTAACTTCTAGAAATTCTCTAAGTTGCCATCGTGTGGCCTATTGGAATTTAGCCTGAGGGTTGATCATGTTTCATGTTTCAAAAGACAATATTTGCTTTTTATGTGTCTTTGATTTAAAAGAGCAAGGAAAAGGATTTTTATCAAAGTCAATCAGATCAATGTAATCCAATTAAGAAGATAAATGCACCCTCGACCTTACATTCCTCCAAGAGAGGAACCTCTACATCTTTGTGAATTACACGCAGCAAAGCCCTGGGAGCTGCTCTGACTTGGCCTCAGACTGTCAGGTCAGTGACCCCAGGATGAACATTCTCAAGGGGCCGGCCAGCCAGGCCTGGATCTTCAAAGGGAGCCCAGAGCCCCTGCACTGTTGGGAGGGCCGCTCCCGGGTGACATCAGGGCCTGCAGAAGTCTCCCATGACCCTCCCAGACCTCAGGTGGGGGAAGCAACTCCTGCCTCCCTAGTCTTTAATCAAAAGATGATTTCCAACCGTGCCATGCAGGTACTGCATTCATCACTTTGAAACATTAGAGTGTTTTAAAATTTAAATGTTTATTTTGGGTTATGCCCAACTCATTGCTTGTCTTTCTTCTAATATATTTTTAACTAGGCTTTCTATTATAAAAATAGTACTTATTGAAAAAGACTTCAAAAGCACATGAGAATATAAAATAAAAGCCAACATCACCGCTCTAGTTTGCAGAGGTAGCCACACTAACAGTGTCTAGTGTATCCTTCCAGAAGATTTCCATGCACATACAAACATATAATTAATAAGTTAAATGTGTGTATGAATATATACACTGAGTGGCCAGATTATTATGACCACCTGACGTTTGTAGGCAAATTGGCCGTACATTGCATCGTATGGATATGGAAGCCGAAGGCCTGTTCAAACACCTTTGCTGTCTGCAGTTACCAAGATAAAACGTCTCCAATTCGCACAAGAACACAAGGATTGGACAGTCGAGCATTGGAAAACAGTCATGTGGTCTGATGAGTCACGTTTCCAGTTGCATCATGCAGATGGCAGAGTGAGAATTTGGCGGAAGCAGCATGAAAGCATGCACCCCACATGCATAAATACAACCCTTCAAGCTGGTGGGGGCAGTGTTATGGTTTGGGGCATGATTTGGGCCCTTTAATTCATGTGGAACAACGTCTGAATAGCACAACATACCTAAGTATTGTTGCTGATCAAGTTCATCCTAACATGTTGATGGCATATCCCAATGGAGATTACAAGACAATGCGCCATGCCACGGTGCTCGTATTGTGCAGGAGTGGTTTCAAGAACATGAGGGAGACTTTACCTTGCTTAGGTGGCCCCCACAATCACCAGATCTCAATCCAACTGAGCATTTGTGGGATGAAGTTAAAAGAGCCATCAGGCAGCTGGTTCCACAACCATCAAATCTCACAGAACTGGACAGTGCTATTTATCAGGCCTGGTGTCAGATTCCTTGCATCACCTTTCAACATCTCATGGAGTCAATGCCAAGAAGATTGGCCGCAGTATTGAAGGCAAAAGGTGGCCCTACGAAGAACTGATGGGGTGGTCATAATAATCTGGCCACTCAGTATATATATCTCCATCCCACATTCAAAGGCTGTTAAATTGCATTGTTTACCCGTATCTTCAGAAAAAATCACTTCTACTGTCATGGTAAACAACCTGCTTCTCTATTTATAATGGTCTGGCCCTCTAGCAACTTCAGTGTGAAAGTATAGCTAATTTGCCTACAAACGTCAGGCGGTCATAATAATCTGGCCACTCAGTGTATATGTATGTGTGTATATATTATATATTTTAGCTTATTTGAGATTATAATTGTACATAGTGCTGTCTACTTTGTTTTGTCAAATAAAAATAAATTTGATTTTAAAATGTCTATATGTCATTGGTAAATATGTTCTCCCATACAGTGGGTTCCATTTTCATTTTGATGTGGGTTTCTTTTGCTGTGCAGAAACTTTTTATTTTAATGTAGTCCCATGTGTTTGTTTTTTCCTTTGTTTCTTTTGCCCTACGTGTTGTATCAGTAAATATTTTGCTACATGAGATGTCTGATATTTTGCTGCCTATGTTTTCTTCAAAGCTTTTCATGGTTTCATGAATTACATTTAAATCTTTTATTAATTTTTAGTTTATTCTTGTGTATGGTATAAGTTGGTGATGTAGTTTCATTTTTTCACAAGTACCTGTCCAATTACCCCAACACCTGGGAAACTGTCCTTACTCCATTGTATGCTCTTGCCTCCTTTATCAAAGATTAATTGAGCATAATGGATTGGGTGGATTTCTGGGTTCTCTGTTCTGTTCCATTTATCTAAATGCCTGTTCTTGTGCCAGTACCAGCTGTTTTAATAGCTTGTTATCTGGTATTATGATTCCTCCAACTTTGTTCTTCTTTCTCAAGATTGCTGCAGGCTATCCAGGCTCTTTTTGGGTTCCATATAAATTTTTGGAGTGTTTGTTCTAGATCTGTGAAATATGCCATTGGTATTTTAATAGGGATTGCACTGAATCTCTAGATTGCTTTGGGTAGTATGGACATTTTAATGATGCTAATTCTACCAACCCATGAACATGGTATATTCTTCCACTTGTTATATCTTCTTTTATCTCTTTTTTTCAACAATCTATAGTTTTCTGAGTATAAGTCTTTTACCTCCTTGGTTAAGTTTATTCCTAAGTATCTTAATTTTGGTTGTTGCAATGGTAAATGGAATTGTTTAGTTTCTCTTTCTGAGAGTTCATTATTGGTGTATAAAAATGCCAATGATTTCTATGTATTAATTTTGTATCCTGCTACATTGCCAAAATTTAATTTATTAAATCTAGTAGTTTTTTTGGTGGAGTCGTTAGGGTTTTGTGTGTACAATATCATGTCATCTGTGAATAATGACATTTTTATATCTTCCTTTCTGATTTGGATGTCTTTTATTTTTTCTTCTTGTCTGATCACTGTGGCTAGAACTTCTAGTACTATGTTGGATAAAAGTGGTAAAAGTGGGCAACCTTGTCTTGTTCCTGTATTTAGGGGAAATGGCTTTAGTTTTTGCCCATTGAATATGATGCTGGTTGTGATACATCTGATAAAGGGTTAATATCCAAAATACATGAAGTACTCATACAACTCATAAAAGTCAACAAAAGGAAGACAAATAACCCAATCAAATGGGCAGAAGACATAACAAGACACTTCTCCAAAGAGGACATACAAAAGGCCAAGGGACATATGAAAAAATGCTCAAATCATCAGAGAGATGCTAATTAAAGTGACAATGAGATACCACCTCACACCTGCCAGAATGGATACCATCAATAAATCAACAAACAAGTGCTGGGGAGGATGTGGAAGAAAGGAACCCTAGTACACTGCTGGTTGCAGACTAGTACAGCTATTATGGAAAACAGTGTGAAGTTTCCTTAAAAAATTAAAAATGAAACTGCCATTTGATCCAGTGATCCCACTTCTAAGAATATATCCTAAGGAGCCTGAAGCAACCAATCAGAAAGAATATATATGAACCCCTATATTTATAGCAGCGTTATTTACAATAGCTAAGATCTGGAAACAGCCCAAGTGCCCATCAGTAGATGAGTGGATAAAAAAAACAACCTGTGGTACATTTACACAATGGAATACTACACTACTATAAAAAAGAGAGAGAAGGATCTTTTACCCTTTGAGACAGCCTGAAGGGACCTGGAGAGTATCATGCTAAGTGAAATAAGTCACTCCAAGAAAGACAAGTATCACATGATCTCATGTATATGTGGAATCCAATGAACAAAATAAACTGACCAACAAAATAGATCTAGAGACATGGAAGCGTGCAATAGACTGAGGATCCTCAGAGGGAATGGGGAGAAGGAGGAAAGAGATCAACCAAAGAACTTATATGCATAAATGAATAAACCATGGACACAGACAATAGTGGGATGAAGGCCTAGGGAGGGGAAGGAAGTGGGAAGGAGGAGGGTCAATGGGGCGGAAAAGGAGGACATCTGTAATACTTTCAACAATAAAGATAAATTTTAAAAATGTCTATATAAAACTAAAGCATCATGTCATTGATAGAAAACATTTCTGTGGACACCTATTCTCTGAAGTCCCAAGAGAAGGGAGGAGAGTTCCTGATGGCAGAAGTTCATGAACATTGGGCATGTCATCCACATTAACTATAAAAATGAGGTTTTTAATGATAATCCCACAAGATTTAATCGGAAGACAATTCATTTAAAACAATGCCTTTCTCCCTAAATTTCCATGATCCCACAAGCCATCCTAAGATTATTTCCTCCGGACACAATTATGTAATTGGATAAGAATGAAAGGCTGTGACACCGTTGCCCACACCATTTACTGCAAATACCTGACTTGTATGTACCATTCCGTTCTCAGGCCAGATGTGTGACTAAGCAGGTGGTCATAATATAAGAGAGTAACAATGATCTACACGGAGAGGTCTAAGTGCTCTGCATTTCCAAACAACCTCATGATGTGGTACGAGTCTTGTCCTCCTGTTCCAGACGAGGAAACTGACCCACAGAGAAGTTAACCACACAGGTCACTCAGCTATTTCTCCCAAAGCAAGGCTGCACACTGCCTGGAGGAGGAATGGGGGTGGGGCGCATGATGTTCAAGTCCACGGGGTCAGGGAAGCATTATAGAAACTGTGATTAAAGAAAAAGACAGCAGCAAATGATTACAAAAAATTAGTTCCTGAATTCATAACCTTGACATTTCACTTTTCTACAATGAAGCCGAAAACCCTCGTAAATCTACATCAACATGCTCCTGTGCTGAAAACATACAAGAGACAGTCAGGCGTGGTCTCTAGGCCACTGGCGCTCACCTGCATTCGATGATCCAGTGCCGGATCTGGTCTCGGAGGTTCTCCTTGATGTCTGCACCTTCTATTAATTGCAGCTGGCTCTTGATGGTGTCCAGGGCGGTCTTGTAGTCCTCTTCATGCTTTATCTGCAGCTCATCCCGCAGGCCGGTCACCCTTTCAGCCTGGACTATTGTAGCACTGACTTCATTCAACAGAGGAGGCGGGTCCTGAGAATACAAGCAGAAAGGTTTGAGATCATAAAGGTTACAAAGCTGGTGGAAAATATTAGAACTGGGGAATTATCCCAATATCTTCAATGGTGTCTTACCAAAGGCTCATAGAAATACATGCAGGACACAAGAATCAGATTTGGCGGGAACATTTGTCAATGTGATTCACTGCCCCGGGGAAGAAAGATGGTGCTCATGCCACACCATTTCCCAGAATCCAATGGGAGATATAAGTTAGCTTGAAAAAATGCATATTCAGTAAACCTTAAAAAAAAATCACCCAAACTACAGAAAGTAAACTTTTTCTGAATCTTCTTGGTTAGTGGGAGAATAAACACTATAGAACAGGGGTGGGCAAACTTTTTGACTCGAGGGCCACAATGGGTTCTTACTGGACCGGAGGGCCGGAACAAAAGCATGGATGGAGTGTTTGTGTGAACTAATATAAATTCAAAGTAAACATCATTACATAAAAGGGTATGGTCTTTTTTTTTTGGTTTTGTTTTATTCATTTCAAACGGGCCGGATCTGGCCTGCGGGCCGTAGTTTGCCCACGGCTGCTATAGAATAAGAAAATATTTGGAGCAAGCCAAAAGCTGTGAAGAGAGTGTGAGTGCTCTGATTTCAAGAAAATCCAACATCAGCCCTGAAAACTCTGTTCCATTGCTAGAGACCTCCAAAAAAGAAAATTATCTGCTGACCCAGACACTCACTGTGATATTGTATCTTATTGTCAGAATGTTCTTCCCCAAAGTCTGCAGATTAGCAAGCCAACAAATGCCTGTCTATTGAGTACCAACCAAGTGCTCAGCCCTGGTCCAGCATCCTGAAGGGTGTGGTCAGAGAAAATACAGAACAATGTCGAGACTTAACTCCTACTCTTTAAAATCCCTACAGAAAAACAGTTGGCAGGATAAGAGTGATGCATGACATAGGCTGGAACAATGGCCAATAACCTAGGAAAGTGCTATGTTGTGGGTTTGGGTGGAAAGAGCTAAAAGGGACTTGGAGAAGGAAAGCATGCCTGGGGCTCCTGGTGCCAGGAATCACTCCTTGGAGAGCTGGGACAGTAGAGATCCTGAGCTCCAGGGAGTTCAGAGATTCAGCCCAGGTCACTTAGCAAATGAAGGGCCAATTCAGGGGTGAGCTGGAGCCAGCCCATAACGGCTCATGAGATCTAATTGATGCATTTCCAGGAATTTTGCAAGCTGGCTGTTAAATCATCATCTTTGAATGTTAAATTTTATAAATTTATAATTAAATCAGTTATATTAAAAATGAAAGTCATCAATACTAAAAATCTCATCACTTCTTAGCTGTTTTCACTGGATTTTACTATTATCTATGCGCTTGACATTATGCATGTTCATCATTTCTCTATGTTGAAAGTGCCATGTGGTGGTGGGTGACTGTCTGTACCTTCCAACGGTGTTCACTCAGGTAGGAGCCTGAAGTTGGCTACAGAAATTAGCAAATGCTGTAAGTCAGGGCTTTGGATATTGTTCTGATTGAACTGTCTAGACTTAAGTGATAGGAAAATAACAATGCAGATAAACATAAAAATGTGCCGTGTCTGTATCAGCTACGTTGTGACTAGCACAAGAAGTTGAGGAAATATTCTTCCAGCCCCAAAACTGTAATCTGATTCAGCAAAGGGGTGTCCGACTTTTAAAACTGATGGCTGAGTGAAGCTGCAGTGTCCTTTGGTTGTCTCACTTTCGTCTTATTAAGGCACATGAAGGTAACAATCTATGTCCATATCAGAACTACACTCACTCATCAGATGCAACCCCTTATCATCCAGACAACAGACAGAAGAGCTCAGTAACAATCAAGGAAAGTGTTCTGTGAGCACTGATGGCTAGGTGAGATTGGCAACAAAGAGGAGCGTAGATTTTATTATTAGTAGTAAACTGTATGTACACAACCTTATATCAATGAAATGATATATGCATACATTTTCCCCAGAGAGCCTTGGTTAAGCATTACCAGTGCAGCACTGGGTACGTCCAAGACTAGAACCCCGTTGTTCTGGAAGGTTCTCCCACCACTCACCCGTCATCTGCATCCTACCCACCGCCCACCTTCTGTGGGCTTTCCTTCCCAAAGAGGCTGTAGGGTATGGAATGGTCAAAGAGCCTGCAGAATCCAGGGCAAAGCTAAGCTCAAAAGATTTCTGTTGAGTCAGGGCATAAAAGGAACCTCTCTTCCTGGAAAAGAGAACAGCATAAGCCAAGGCACTGAAGTGGAAGGGAACATGGCTGTGGGTCACAAGGAGATGAGCTGGAACGGGGCACAGGAATTAGCAATTCTAATCCTCCGTCATACCCATCAGTGGCTCTTAACAATGTCTGTGCCTCAGAGACCTCTGTCGGTCTGGCAAAGCCTAGGGATGTCTTTTACAAATAATGTTTTCAAATGAATAAAAAGAAAATAAACAGATTTACAAAGGAAACCGATTATACCGACACACAGCTCTACCCGGTAACGACTAGACTGGGGTCCTGGGTCACTGAGAGGAAGACCACAGAGGTAAAGTGCCATTTTTATCATGTCGTATCAAGAGGGCAAACTATCAACCTGCTAACCTGGATCACCTGGCTTACGTGGTATCTTTCAGGTTTCCCCTTCTAAGACCACTGCCCCCCTCCTCCCCACCCCCTCCACACTGTCCTCTGGAAGGAAGTCACTGTGCATAGCCCCCGCTTAAGGAGTGGGAGTTACGTTCTACTTCCTTGAAGGTGGAGAACCTGAAATTATTTGAAAATTTTCTGCATAATAGATTGGTCTCTTCTCCCACATTTATTAAATGATTCAATAATTTATTTATATCAATATGGACTCATGGATATTTCACACATACTTTGGGTTATAATCCCAGTATCACTTTATTATGTTGTTTAGATTGTCCCAGTTGAACGGTTGTGACGGAGACTCTATGTCCTGCAAAACCTAAAATGATGAGGAACAGGAAGGAGGAGGAGAGGAGGAGGAGGAGAAATTTATAAAAGGGATCAAAGCAGCAGAGGGGACCACTTCCTGAGCTTCTCCTGCGCTTGCTCCCTCTACAGAAACAATCTCGTAGTCCTTGCCACAGTCCTGCTGGGCAGGTACTATTATCACATGAGGACATGGAACCAGAAAGTTGAGTCAGCGTTCCCCAATGCACACAGCTGGCACGTGGCAGAGGCAGGGAACAAGGCCTAGTTTATGTGATCCAAAGCCATGCTCTGGGATTTCAGGGCAGGGTGTCTGGGCTTAAGTCTGGGCTGTGCCACTTGCTACCTGTGTGATTTCATACAAGGTCCCAACTCTCTGAAGGCTCCGTCTCCCACTCTTTAGGATGAGGGCAGCATTAGGCTGTGATGACTGAATGGGACCCTCTCTGGAAAGCTCTGTCTGGAGTCTGGCATGGGTGGGGGTGCTTGGTGCAGGTTCACTGTGGGGTCAGTGCGGGGGTCAGTGTGATTGCTGTCCTTGCACCAGCGGCACCAACATTGGGTGCCTGGAACCCAGGGAAGCTAGGAAGCTCCCTTGTAGAGAAATTTCCAGGATAAGAGAAAAATATTAAAGTCTATTTTGAAAGCTGTGAAACCAGCAGATGACAAAATTGAAGGTCTTGTTTCCATGGATACAACTATAAATTTCAATCAATTAGTGGGGGGAAATGGTCATCTTAAAGACTCAATTCATGTCATATACTAAAATAAATTCCAAATGAATGAAACAGTTAAGTGCAACAAGTACACACACACACACACACACACACACACACCACAACCTCCAAGAAATACCTATGAACCCCTGGGAGTGATTTCTCAACTTGAAACCACAATCCAGATGTTGTTGGAATTCAGCGTCCACTTAATGACACAAAATCAAGGTAGAAAGATGAAAAGAAAATCACACATATAGGAGTTTATAAAAACATGCATCAGGAAGTCGAAGGAAATAAGCCAATTATCTACATTTAGTATAAGAAGAATGTGTGACTGTTATGACAGGAGAAAATGCTAAAACTACTTTAAATCTGAATCTAGAATGAAAATTATAGAATCCTTTTGAAGAACAATCTTAAAAACAAGCTAAATTGCCTCACTGTGCAGGTGCTCAAAGGCAGGACTTTATATGATACATTTGGTGTCACTATAAAGAGATAGGCATTCCCTTTACTTAATCATATAAAGAAGTAGCCAATTCTTACACCTCCCAGGTAATGTTTCCCCTTCCTAGTGCCTACATCTTATAATTCTTCTACAGATTTTTCCCTCATCTCTCCAAGGACTATTGTAGAACCCATTGTTTTCGTGACTATGTTAAAGTGGGTCCCTGCTACAAAGGACCCAACTTCCTCCGTCTGTGATGACTGTGTGAAATTGAAGTCTTGCATTAATGTTATGATTCTCACAATCAATGAATCACACAAACGGCTTCCGCCCCCAATTACATCCTTCTTATGGTGATTTATGGCAAATTTCTTTCACAGACGTATGTATACAAACTATAGTTTAAATTGGGCCTTTTCCCGGGTTATCCCTAAAAATGAAGTAATGAGTAGTGACTCTGATGCGTGTCCTGTCCATAGCTCTCCATGTGCTGCTTGGCGGACTTCCTCCCGCTCCATGACCTCTGAGCGGAACGGGAAATCTCCCAGCTCCCATGGGACTGCACTGTGTCCCCACGTTGGTTCACCGGAGTCCTTTACTCATGTTCACATCCACCTCCGAGGTGGAAATGGGGACCTGGCCGCCCCATTGGACAGATGAGGACACGGAGGTTCAGAATTGAGTGAGTTTCCGAGTCATTCTGCATTAATGAACAAGCCATGAGGTTTCTGGCTCCGTGGCTATGAGTTCCTCCTGCTACACCAGGCAGTGCTGTTCTCCTGTGTGTCCATGTGTGTTTCTCCCTATAGACACGCTCCGACAAACATACACTTGGGGTCACTGGCAGCATCTTTCTCTAGTTGCTTCTAAATGTAGAGGTTGTCATCTCTTCGGGTCCCACGTTAATGAGCAGCTTTTCCTCGGGGCTAAAACATCTTTTCCTCCTCGGCAAGCTCGGTCATATGGAATTCAAATTCGAGAACTCATCGTCGCATCAACAGCAACTCATTTAAAAATAAATTATGAATATTAAGGGGAAATAGGAAGCGAGATAACATACGATGTATTGAAATACATTAGCGGTAGAATTACGCGTCTTAATGAAGGCTTCCCATGTGAATAAACCATTATATTTACAAGCTTTCCATAGTTAATGACCTGGAACCGGATAACGCAACCTACGCTGATGGCAAGGTCCTCCGTCAGCAGAAATATGCATATTAATAATTGATGCTGCTGTAAAAACAGGACATCGGGGGACGCTTCCTGGGTTTGTGGGGAAATAGGACTCCATGGTCCATTAACTTGAAATGCTTAGCTAATGTTTCATGGGCTTTGTCTTAAAAAATCCGTGTTCAAATTAGTAAGAGAAAATGGACATTTGTCCAAATGGAAATCTGTTCCATGTAGCAGTCACAAATGCACTTGCAAATAGGTGGTTGGATGAGGACAAGCTTCTGGAGAGGCCCAGGGTGTTGGGGGGTTCGCTTCTTCATGGTGCTTTGTTGTCCCTGATGGCAAAGCCAGAGCAGTGAGGGGAAGGGGGCATCTAGCGAAGCAAATGACCGCTTGCGGGGTCTCGTGCTGTGGCCAACCCAGAGATGAACCCGCCCGCCGCCTCCTGGGAACAGCGGGCAGCGCTGCTCATTAGGAAGCTCTCGGGCCCAGCTCCTGGGGCCACGGGGCGCCCCTGCCCCCGTCTGACTTTGCCGGGGGGATGACCGCCTCATGCTGTGGAGGGAACCGCGCTGCAGTTGCTCCATTTCCTTGGTTTATGGAATTAAGCCATTTTGTTCCATCATTCCATTTTAGAGCGATGTGTCTGTATTTATAAACCTGTGCTTATACCAGCGCGCCTCCTCATGACGACGGAGCCAGCAGGCGTGGCAACAGGACCGCAGGGAGACCCAGGCCGGTGATTTCCTTTGCCCTCGGCGCCAAGTCCAGTTACGTGATGTCATTAAGTGAAGATGCCCCAATTTGAGTGGGTGCCAAACTATTAAAGGTTAAAATTTTTCTGGTCCTTAGGTCCGATTTCTAAAACTTTCTTAGTAGTTTTAAAATGTGCGTAATTAGGAGCTGTGCTAGAACAGAGTCTGATTGAGCTTATGATTGATTAGTGGAGGAAGCTTAATCTGTTTCTTGGGTCCTACTTTCTTTAAAAATGTTTTAGATAAACACTTTAATGGCACTTACAGGTTGCAAAGCACTGTTTTAAGTGGCTGACCAATATTAACTATTTTATTTATTATAATAGCCTTATGTGTAGGTACTGTTGTTATTTTCATTTTAAATATGAAGAAACTGAAGCACAGAGAGATCAAGGAACTTACCCAGGGTCACACAGCAAGAAGTGGTAGACTGGGGCTTTGACTCAAGGCATCTATTTCTAGACTCTCTGTTCTTAGCCTCTATGCTTTGCTGTGTTTCTCCACTGACAGGTTTCTTACAGTTTAAAGCACTTTGTCTGAAAATATTTTTATGGATATTATAAGTCAGACCTTTTAAAAAACGTGCATTTGTCATTTCAATAGCTATTGCTGATCTGCCTCGCAAAGAGGTCGACATGTCCCTCTCCCCCCGACAGCTTGATGGAGCCTGTGTTTCCAGACCTTGCCAACATTGTGGCATTCACCTTTCTGATCTTGGCTAACTTCAATAGGTAAAAATAGCAATTAAAAAAAGATTTACTTTTATTTTTTAAAAATTGACTTTTAGAGAGAGAGGGGAAGGGAAAGGGTGAGGGAGAACCATAGATGTGAGAGTGAAACATTGATCGGCTGCTTCCTGCATGCCCGCTACTGGAGATCAAGCTGAAACCTGGGCAGGTGTTATGACCTGGAATTGAACCAGCAACCCCTCAGTGCATGGGACAACACCCAACCAACTAAGCAACACCGGCCAGGGCAAAATGGCAATTTTTAAATAAACCTTTGAATCATGAGCGATATGAGCATCTAAAGCCAGGATTCTAAGCCACTGGAAGAAAAACAGCTGGCACTTCCCCAGCGCTCACTGTGCACAACATGCAAGACTGTTTTGAATGCTTTCCAGAGGGCAGTGTCTTTAATACGTAGCACACACCGATGCGCAGGTGCCAGGACCATTTCCCACTTGCATATGCGGAAGTCTCGGCCCGAGGAGCCAGGCCACCACCCAAGTCCACACAGCTGGGCAGTGGTGCGGCTGGAACGTGAGCCCAGGCTGGCCGGCTCCGGAGTTCTCGGCCTCAACCACTCTGCATGCTCCTTGAAAGGACTCTGCGGGCCTAAGTGGAGATGAATTAGGGCAAACGTCCTGTTTGAGGACGTGCCTGTAGGAATCCTGGGATCAGGAGGCAAGAGGGAGAGAATACCTTCATCACTGAATTGCTGATGACCTGAGACCCAGGCGAGAAGAGAGCAGAGGAATAATAACAAAAACCACCTCACGTCAGACTACAGGTTTCCACGTCTCTAGACTGTAAAATCCCATTTAACAGAAAAAACAAAACAGTGACTTTTCCTTTTTTAAAACCTCTCGAGGTGGGCTTTTGAGTTCCCAAAGATGACTCAGGGTCCCCCTGACCCTCTGATCGCCTGGCTCCGCCTGTTGGAGACCCGCACATCTGCACCGGGATCACAGCCAGCCTGGTCTGCGGGCCGTTCCCGGGCAGCACACACAGGGCGCGGTGTGGCGGCACCTGCTGCCTTAGGGACCCTGGGCACCTCCCTGGCAGCCAGATGCTCAGTTGCATGCTAGACTCGGGCCTGCACCACTCCAGCTCCACTGCAAATGCCTGAATCACAAAGGCCGAGGTATTTCCTATTTGGAAGCCAGTGGCCTGCGTATTTGATGCAACAACTTGTTCTGAAGTGTTTCGTGTTCTGCAATGCAGAAAAGTTATCACACTTCTTGGTACTTTGCACTGTAGACATCATTCCGTTATCAGGATGACACACTGATGTTCCACGATGACCAACAGCAGCCGCCACTCCTGGAAGGGTGTCTTTGTCATCCCCCCTGAAGCCCTATCAGCAATTCTGTCCTGCTCTTACAGCAGACGGGACAGAGGCTCACAGGGAGGGCAGGGGTGTCGCTCAAAGCCCCCAGCTGGCCACCTGGATGCCTGCTTCCTTGTCAACACAGTGGAGCAAACCCTTCAACACCTGTGGTGGAGACGGCCACTCATTTCTAAGATGCTGCCTCCCCCCGGGACATTTAGGGAATGGCTCTTTTCCATTTAAAACATTTAAAAAAATCTAAAACAAATCAAAACAAAATCCCATAAATCATGGCATACCCATTCATTGAGAATAAATTTCTTTCTAGAAACAATCAAATGTCATTTGGAGCCAACTATCCTATATAATATAAGCCTAATATGCTAAGTGTCTGACTGATCGTTTGACCATTTGACAATGCACATGGCCCGGCTGGACGCCATGGCTTCTGGTTGATATTAACGTGCAACCATGAAAGCGTTTCATTTTGGCTGATCAGACCCCAGTGGTCCCTCCCCAGCCCCAATCATGCAGCAGGGGGGTGGTCCCTTGCAGGACCCCTCGGGGGATGTCTGCAGGCCAGGCCGAGGGACCCCATTGGTGCATGAATCCGTGCACCGGGCCTCTAGTAATACATAATGCACATGGCCCGGCTGGATGCCATGGCTTCTGGTTGATATTAACGTGCAACCATGAAAGCTTCTCATTTTGATTCTTGGCTCATTTCAGCTTTGACAGCCCTTTCCAAAGAGGAGCCCACGGGTGCTGAGGGCTGGGGAAGCATTGGGCACTGCACCCGCCTTCCCAAAGGAAGCCTTGGAGGGAGCGTGCCGGGGGCCCCAGCACCTACTGGGGGTGATTTGTTCATAAAGAAATAAGTCTAATTCATTGACCTAAAAACAACCTAGCACCCAGTTTGCTTTGCGTTGGGATCTGAAAGTGAGCAGGCCTTTGCGGTGCTGTGAGGGTCCCACTGATGCATTTCGCGGTGACAGTTCTTTCTCTTTACTACGCGCCCCCCCCCCCCAGTGTTCATTATAATGCAAACAGTGATAGCTTCAGGCTAACACAGAATATATGATGGTCATGACTGTAGGACCAATTATTTCAAAGGGATCCACAGAATGAAATGTATGACATTCATTAAGTTTCCCTCTACCTGATCCACCCCATTGCCTCTGCCAATTAAAATAACTGCACATGAATTTCTAGAGTGCTATTTATTTTCCTTTGTAGATTTTAGAATATAAATATTTAAAATGGCAGTATCAAAAAAAAATTTATATGTCAATGGTAAGAAAAACATTTGGCCGGGAGTGGAATGATGGCATAATGATGTTTCTTGCTCTAATTCTGGTTTCAGTTACTAAATAGTCACCCCTGGAAACATGCCAAGCTTCCCTGACAGATGCATATACAGTTTTGATCAGATAAGTCACTGGTTTCCTCACTGGCGTAATATAACAAAATGAAATAAGGGAAAAATGAAATTTTAAAACAAGCAGACACTATCTTAATTAGTGATAGAGTGGAAAATACATTCAATTGGAAACATTTCTTCAATTTGGGGTAATGAATTTTTATGGTTATCAGCTAGTGAGCAGAAGATACCATTCTTAATAAATTGAATCCATATATTTCACAATGGTGTAAAATTTCAATGAGCATGCGTACCACACACACACACACACACACACACACACACATGCACACGCACATGCACACGCACACGCAGAGGGGGAAGAAAAGTCACCTTTAATAGAAAACAGATGAGTTACTCTCTTTATATTGTCCAAACTCTGCACTGCTGAAAAATTAATAGGCATTTTTTATTTGAGCTGAGCAGATACAAATGACAAAAGCAGAAAAAATCATAATAAGAGACATTCTATCTTTATGTGGGATCAATATAAGATATTAAGGCTTCAAGATGGAAAAAATATTGTTTGGCCATTCCCTAAGTTTCTGGTGCATGAACGTAGTAGATGGTCAGCAAATGCAGGCTGGGTTAAATTAAATGGAAATTGTTGAATTAAAACTGCTGCTAACACAAAATTTTATGTTCAACTTAGATTATCTGAGATTAAATCTTTGTCTGTGAGTTTAATTTTTAAAGTAGAAATTGGAAGTATCTATTGTTTTTATTATGATGTCTCATATCTGCGTGTCTATTAAGGATGGTGTAGAGGAATGTCAGCTCATTCCCTATCTACTTCCCCACATACACCACACAATTTGGAGGGCGTAGGAGAAAAAGTTGATAATATTCCATGGCCATTTACTTTTATTTTTAAATGTGTACTTTTTTTCCAGTTAATGAAGCAAAATTCAAACGTGTAGGAAAATACAGACAATTATGGACAAAAAATTATTCAAAAGTCCCCACATTAAAAAATGAGCAGCCCCAGCTGGTTTCTCAGTGGTCAGAGCTTCAGCCCTGGTGAACTGAAGGGTCGCCAGTTGGATTCCTGTCAAGGGCACACACCTCGGTTGCAGGCTTGATCCCTGGCCCGGTCCCGGTGAGTGCCTGTGGGAGGTAACCAACCGATGTGTCTCTCTCACATCAATGTTTCTCTCTCCCCCTTCCTTACACTCTCTCTAAAAATCAATGGGAAAACTATCCTGGGGTGAGATTAATGAAAACCAAACCAAAAAAAAAAAAAAAATTAGCATTATCTGAACTCGGTATATTTTCTTTCTTTGCATGTGTGTGGATGTGCGTATATATTTAGATGAAATCGTATTGTTGTGTATAATTCTAAATCCTGTATTTTCACTTCGAGCATTGAAAATTAGTCATAAACATGTTTCTGATGGTGGCTGGTGGCGTGGCACTACATGAATGTAGGTCCACCGCAAATCACTTAACTACATCCCTACTCTGAACACCAGAATTGTTTATTTCCAATTTTCATTAAAAAGGACACTAGGAAACTTCTATGCACAGACATCCCTATTTCTCATGATTTCCTTAAGCTAGAACTAGAACTGGGGGTGAAGGATGGAAATATGCTAATGGTCTTGCACAGCCGGCTGACTGCCGTTCAGAAAGGCCGAGTGGGTCTCACCCATCGGGGGTGCGGGTGAGCACCGCCTCACGTTCCTGTCAACAATTATAACTTGAAACACAGACACACCTTGCCCTCCTCGGAGGCTTTTGCTGGGGATGCCGACCAAGGAGGAAACGCCCAGCACAGACAGAGGCTCCAAGACGGTCCAATGATCCTCACCTCCTGGTGCTCGCACCCTCCTGCCCTCCCCTCTGCCTGAGTGTGGGTGACCCTTGACCTGCTTCTAACCCGCCCGATAGGGCAAACGTGCGGCGTGCCACTTCTGTGATGCTTGCAGGAGATGGAGCATCTCTCCCTGGCTGGCTTTGGTGACCAAGTTCTCACATGGAGGGGCCCCATGGCACTGAGCTGGGCTGCATCCGGCTAACAATGGGCCGGAAAATGGAGGCTTCCATCCGACAGCCCACAGGGGCGGAGTCCTGCCAACCACCACACACACTGGGAAGCAGATCCTCCCCCTGTTGAGCCTCAGAGGGGATCCCAACCCGGCCAACATCTTGACTGCAGCCTGGGAGAGGCATCCAGTCAAGCACAGACTCCTGATCCACGGCAACCGAGAGAACACGCCTGTGTGTGAAAGCTGCTCGGTTGGTGGTAATTTGTGACGCAGCAGTAGGTAACTAACACACCCTTTCAAGTCTGCGTCAGTCACTGTCCCCCAGAGGCAGCAAGTCAGTGCAACCTGGTCACCACAAATACTAATAAAGACGAGTGCACTGCTGACATCAGCCGGAACAGCATTGGTGAGCAGCTCAGCACCTGCGTCCACATCTGGCGGGGGGTAGGGAGGGGGGTGGTCCACAGATTCTAACAGAGCGGGTGTGGGGGCACACCCCTGCTCCCCTCCCCCCAGGCAGGCTCTGTCAAGTACAGGTGATTCCACCTTCGTCAGTCACTGGTTGTTTATTTTTCTTTCCTCTTTCCCCTCAAGGAAGACTGGCTAAGGAAGACTCAAACCATACAGGTGCTACTGTCTTTCAGAAAAGCGGACACATGTTGTGTGTGTGTGTGTAAGTGAACTTACCATGCCCAGGAACACCATCTCCTCTTGTCTCTCTCTTTCGGTTTTCTTACTTTGGTGGAAACCTCGCCAAACCTAAAAACAAAGAAATGATTACTTGTTTTGTATATAAAAATATAAAAGGGAACAGTACCCTACTGTTTCTGCCGTACAAACGCACGTGCCAAAGGACAGGCTGTGCACGCAAGGTCGTGCACGCGAGTGTTGATGGAATACATTTTCTTCTGCCATCAGAGGCACAATCTCTAAGAAAGAACGAATCACAGAAACGGTTTATACCGCTGTCTGAGGACACAACCATGGACTCTAAGGTGGGCCCTTGTACAGCACCGCCCTACTGAACGGGGGGTCCTGGGGGCAGCCCCTCTACCCAGGGACCAGACTGGATCCACACTCACCAAGACCCTGGGAGGAAACCTGCTAACCTCAAACCCCATCCACCCAGCAACAGCCTCACACCTGTCAGAATGGTTATTACAAAAAAGACTAGAGACAACAAGTGCCTGCAAGGATGTGGAGAAAAGGGAACGGAAATGGGTGTGGCTGCTATGGAAAATAACATGGAGGTCACCAAAAAAACAAGGAAGAAACAGAACTACCACACGATCCACCAATCCCACTTCTGGGTATAGATCTAAAAGGAATAAAATCAGCACCCAAAGAGATATCTGCACCCCTGTGTTCACTGCAGCATTCTTTCTAACAGCCAAGACAGGAAAACACCTTAAGTGTCTGTTGATGGGTGAATGGATTAAGAAAATATGGTTTACAATATAATGAAATATTATTCAGCCATAAAAAGAAAGAAAACCTATTTGAGACAACATGGGTGAACTTGAGGGCCTTATGCTGAGGGCGACAAGTCAGACAGAGAAAGGCAAATACTGTATGATCTCCCTTACACGTAGGTTCTAAAAATACTGAAGCCATGGAAACAGAGAGTAGATTTGTAGTGGCCAGGGGCTGGGATGGGGGGGTATAAGTGAAGGTGGGCAAAGGTCCTAACTTCCAGGTATAAGATGAGTGGTAAGTTCTAATATACAGCATGGGGACTAGAGTTAATGACACTGGATTGTACCCTTAAAAACTGCTAAAAGGGATGCTGGCTGCTCTTAAATGTCCTCACTATAAGGAAAAATGGTAATTGGGTGCGGTGATGGCTGTGTGGGTTAACCTTACTGTTTTACAATATATTCGTGTATCCAATTATGACATATATCTTAAAACGCGCACAATATTCTATATCAAATACATCTCAATAAAGTTGGGGGTGGGAAGAAATGGCCTATAATTATCCTTAGGGAGATTCCCCTATCTGGGTTTCTTCTAGATTGCAGGAACATGGGACTAGATCTAAGGGAGTTAATTCATAGTTACAAAAGAAAATTTCTGCAGTCACGTGGGGAAATATAACGGCAGCGTTGAACTGCACAACTCAGCCGTGAATTCAAATGCTTATTTAAAACTTCATATCTGCATAGAAACCAGACAGAAGACAGTCTCTTATCTGACCCTCCCCCGCCCCTCGCTGCCATTCAAACACAGTAAGGGGCAAGCGTCCGACCTCCCTGCTCCAGCTCATGCCCTGGTACTTCCTTTCTCTCCAGCCTAATTCTAATTTGTCACATGCCGTGTTTTGCGTTTTCCTATAAGCAACGTGGTCTGTATTTGAAAAACGACAGGGTATAAATCTGACTGAAGGGAGGAAACCTCAAGGCCCGCTTTCCAAAAGGGCACCGAGGCCCGCTCACTGGCGCTGGTCGCTGGGACCCGTGTGCACCGTGCTGTAGGCACCCACACCTCCTGTACTGTATGTCCATGTGTCAGTGGGTTTTAAAAAGTCATTAAAGATTTATCTCCTCACTGAGTTTTCAGCAACATTCTTTCCAACAATTATCAATGACTTCAAAAACGTGTGAAGAAAATGCCTAGACCTATTTATAATAACATTTAAAAAACAGGACCAAGCTTAGTTAATGGTTTCCCCAGGGTAAGAAAAATCAAGCTTTCTGGAATTTCGTCCGGCTCTACTACAGGTAAGATTTTGGAATTCTGAGGTTCGGAGCTGACTGCACCCCGGTACGCATCCCTGGCGTGCCAGACACCGGATCCCCAGGACTGAGGGCCCTCCCCATCCCATCGCACCTTCTGGATCCGCAGTGCCGCTGCCCCCACGTCTGCCATTTTCTCGCCAGGGACCTTGGCTTGCCTTGCTCTGAATTCTTGGAGGAAGATCTGCTTCATGAACAGTGCTCTCAGGCGACCTTGCCGTGCCCTCTCCGCAATCTGAATTAATTTCACAGCCTGTTCTAGGGAAATGGTCTTTATAGATAATCTCTGCAAAAAATATTTGAGATCAATCAATATTTAATCATGTTAACTATACCAACTGATCCCAGAAACATCACAGGCGTACTGCCAGCCCCAACCTGCAGAGTTGCCAAACTGCTGATAAAGAGTGTGACGTCCGCTCACTACTAATCATCTTCCCCATGACTTATGTATATTTTGATAAGATGCCATACTCGTGCCGTGGTCCCACATGTAAGCACCCCTTCAGCTTTCCTCTACCATTCCAAACAAAATACTAATTAGCTCCACATTTTAGGTTGGCAGCAAATTATACTAAGAATGCCAATAAAATGGATTTAATGAAACTTGAAATGGCTATCAATGTTCATTAACTTAATAGTATAACCATGAATTAAAAACACATCTCTAGCTCGGCTGGTGTGGCTTAGGGGTTGAGCACTGTCCCGTGCACCAAGAGGTCACGGGTTTGATTCCCGTCAGGACACATGCCCAGGTTGCCGGCTTGATCTCCAGTAGGGGGCGCTCAGGAGGCAGCCAATTGATGTCTCTCTCATCAGTGTTTCTATTTCTCTCTCTCCTCTCTCTCTAAAATCAATAAAAACATATTTAAAAAAACATAATACAAACAAAAAACAAACACATCTCTGAGAATTTAAAACATAATATACACGTGAAGTAAAATGCTGACTTTAAAATCCATTACAGAATGATCTGGTGAATATAACGAATGCTAGAATTACTGGAGGAGTGTTATCTTTATATATGAAACGTCCTCCAGTATCTACAAGTTTGCATTTCAAAACATTCAGACATGACGGGCTGGTGCAGTACAATGCTGTCTTTGGAGGCAAAGTCAGATGAGGGAATGTGATGTTTTGGAGGAAAGAGGAGTAAGAGCAAGGCTGCAGAGGCACCCAGAGGCCTGCATGTGTCCAGTGCGGGCTCAGGCCCTCGGCCTTCCGTTTTCCTGGGAGGGAAGGGGAGGCTGTGCATGTGGTCTGGCTTGGGCAGAACCTCATACACGGATGGGGCAGATGGGAGAGGCCACTGGAATCAAAAACACCCACGCACAGGCTGAGTCCTTGTCCAGGCCTCAGGGTAGCAGTGGCCATGATATCAGGATACAGCGCAAGACACCGAGGTCCCAAGTGTGGCTGCTCCGATTCATCACCTGGGGCCATCACTTCTCTGTGTAATGGCATGTATGTGCATGGGTGTGCACATGTGTGTGTGTGAACAGGAAGGACAGCAAAAGGACATGGACTGAGAACCTACAGATGCCAGACACTTTCCATGCACATCCTCATCAAATCAAGGCAGGCATTACAGTGGCCACTTAAGGGTGAAGGAGAATGAGGCTCCAAGAAGTAAAGTGATTTGCACACATTCCCTGGTTAGTAAGGGGTGGAGCCAATGTGAAGGAGAGGCCCCTCCTTCCTCTAGAGCAGCCACCACTCCTCAGTGTGGGCTGGGTTCCTCAGAGGAAGCAAATTCACCTAACAGTCCCCCAGAGTTCTGTGTTCAGTGAGCTCTCGTCCTTCACCTTTGCAGCGAGCACACATTTTCAATAATGGAAGAGCGCGTGTTAGACTGGAATGAATGTTATTCAGGCTTTAAGTCAGAAGATGTGTGTAAAAGCACTTAAGCAGATAGCAGGTGCCCAGCAAACATTAGCTCTTATTGTATTTCTCTCCTTTAGATTCTGTACTGTCTGTTGTTCTGAAGATAATTACAGTCCTTACTGGCGACTTCTAAGGGATGGAGTAGTCGATGCGACAAAGATAGAGGCTCTGAGAGTAAATATTAAGTATTACAAATGTAGGAGCGGACAATCATTTTCATTTATCAGAATTCCTCTTGGGGTATATATTGCATATATTTTCCAGAAATAAGCAGCTTAAGATGAGAGTGGGGGTCCAGTGAGACCCCGAAGGGCATGGTGACATCAGTCAGATGCCCAGGGCTGGTGCCAGAAGCCAGGAGTCTTTTTTATTTTTTAATATATTTTTACTGATTTCAGAGAGGAAGGGAGAGGGAGAGAGATATAGAAACATCAATGATGAGAATCATTGATCGGCGGCCTCCTGCATGCCCCACACTGGGGATCGAGCCCACAACTTGGGCATGTGCCTTGACTGGGAATCGAACCATGACCTCCTGGACCATAGGTGACGCTCAACCACTGAGCCACGCCAGCTGGGCAGAAGCCAGGCATCTTGCTGAGTGTGAGCACCTGTGACCCAGAGCTGAGCAGTGCCAGGGCTGGATGCTGAGGGAGGTAGAGCCTCCTTGTTGCTGACCCACACAGAGGAAGAGGAACTGGGGGGAAGGGGGAAGAGAAACAGCAAAGAGGAATTTTTAGGGTTTTCCTGTAGTATGTGCAAAGTAATCTCTCTTCTCTGCTCCCCTGTGCAACCTTAATTCTGCTCGCTTGCCAGTACTCTGGGCTCACGAGCGGATGGGAGGGGTGACTAAATGAAGGGCTTCGTGCAGATTGAGCATGAACTGAAGGGCAGACTCAGGGCTCCAGGGGTGAGGATGGCTAATGACCCAGGCAAGTCAGCCCTGGGACCTACTTCCAGGAATGTACAATGTGGAAGAGGGGTCAGTTACTTAGGGGACAGGCGTGGGAAGGAGAGTTGTCTCCAACTAGGGGGGGTCAGGAAAGAATTCCTGAGGGAATGAGTGTCATTTGGATAGGCTGGGACAGAGGGAGGAGAGGGAGCCCGCTCTGCCCAGGAAGCAGCTCACCTACTCAAAACGAGAGACAGTATAAGGCTGGTGAACCCAGAGCACGTGATCTCGCCCCATCACCACTCAGCATGAGCCTGGCGTCAGGCTGGCAGTACCCAACGGGGCCTGTGTGTAGGGAGACGGCACAGGCGAGGCATCCTGGGCACCCTGGTTGGCACCGGCAGGGGCAGCATAGCTGCCAAAAGTGTCTGGTTCGCTCTGAACTTGAGGTTGTGAAGGTCAATCAGCTTTTTAGAAAGTGGAGTCATTTTTGAGTTCCGTGTAAGTTATCTCAGCCCTCCATTATTTTATATGAACACCATTCAGCTTCTGACTTAGGCGAGGTGAATTTGAGATGAAAAAATTAAACCGAGTTGCTCATCTACACAATCTTAGAAGTGCCGATTTAATCAACAGCGATTATATTTTGGTCTCCATTTCTAAGTTCTTGACAAATAATAGTTATGAATCACCAAAAACTTCTATACTGAGTAACAAGGGGAGAAAGGTACTGCTCTCCTCACACTAAAAATAATCTAATTGCTTCTCAATTAGGAGCATAAAAAGCAGAGTTTGTAGATTACCACAGAATAATGTGTGTTAAGATGATATACGAACCATTTCTTGTATGTCTAATCCTGTGTCCGCTAATATTTGAGCAAGGATTTTCTCTCTTCCTTTTATTACTTCCAACTTCTCCTTCAAAAAATACTTGGGTATGGGAATATCTAATTGTTGCTAGAGAAAGAGAAAAAATAAGCAAAAGAGGATTTTTGTCACAATTCCAGGACTCATATCCATGTAAAATATACAGTAAGAACATGACAGGCCTGACTTCCCATCCTCATTTCAGAGACGATGAGGCGGTGGTGTGAGGAGAGTTCGTTACTGCTAAGGAGACACAAATAAAGTCAAAAGGAAAAATTGTACCCATATTCCTGGTTTAATCATTACAGTAAGATTTCAGTAATTCATATCAGTTAGGCTTCCATTAACTAATGAATTTCTTTAAAGAAATGTAGTATCATCTCAGTCTACCTAGAATAATAATGCAAATTAGGATAGCAAAATCTTGAGCTGTAGAGATCTTTGAGTTAAACCTAATAATTTATCACTAGCATCATCAAATGACTTGTTTTATTTTTACCCAAATTACTCCACTACAAAAATCACTTACAAAATTAATTTGCATTATTAGGAAACTTGTTTTTTATACAATAAATATAAACTTCTATTCTTCACTATGTACATTACCTAATATTTCAAATTAGTAGAGGTCAAATGAGTATTTAGCAGTCTGAGCTCAATAATCAGGAGTGTACAAAGGCTATTAAAGGACTTAGGTGGGCCCTTGACCAACTCCATTGAGAAACACTGTTGGATACTCTTGGACACTCCTGGCTGGCTGCCTTCTGGTAGACCAGTTGGCTGGGGAAAGCTAAGGTTCTGATTTTCAGGATTAATTGTCCTTTTCCCTATTCTGATGTGAACTCACACTCATTGCCCTAACCAGGAATTTTGAACAGGCCTTCCCCTAAATAAATATTATAGCATAAAAAGGTGTCTTTTTAAGGACTTAGTGGGATGGGATCCCCAGAACTTGTGGGAGGTGGCAAAAGTTTTTGAAAACCAAACCTTTAGGCTAATGGAGTATTGGGGTGCATTAAGCATGCGTTTCTAGGATCCAGTGGGTGAGTGTAGTCCAGGGACAAAGGCAAGTCAGGGGAGAATGATTATATTTTTATTTTATGTTGTGATTTTTATCAAGATTTTATTTATTAGCAAGCATGTTCAAGTGTTGTACTTTTCTCAAGTATTGTGTTCTCTCTCTCTCTCTCTCTCTCTCTCTCTCTCTCTCTCTCCTCTTCCCTTTTATTAGGGAAGTCTCCTGGTTCTACAGGTCCCATCAAATAGTTGGGTGCTGGCCCCCCAAACATAAAGGACCTGCAGGCTATGCAGGTGACAGAGCCACTGAAGCCCAAATACCGAGGATGCTAGTTGGTCTGGGCTTCCACCCTGAAATACAGGACTAGTCCCCACAGACATTTCCAGAGGTTAGTGTGTCTCCCTGATCAGGGCACTGTTTATGAAGTCCATGTAACTGATGTTGGATGCACCCTCTAATCAGTTGGATCTCAGTGTTGTCACATGGTCAGTCCACATCTTCCAGGACTGGCAGAAAACACTGTTGAGAGTTTCCTGCTATGAAGGTTTCCAGAAGGATGTCATTTATTCTTCATCTCTCTCAATGCTCAGTGGCTCCATCATCTATCCCTCTAACTTCCCAGTGACTCCATCATCTCTCTCAATGCCCAGTGGCTCTATAATCTCTCTCAATGCTCAGTGGCTCCATCATCCATCCCTCTAACTGCTCAGTGGCTCCATCATCCCTCTCAGTGCTCAGTGACTCCATCATCTCTCTCAATGCCAGTGGCTCTATCACCTGTCTCAATGCTCAGTGGCTCCATCATCCCTCTCAATGCTCAATGGTTCTAGCATCCCTCTTAATCCCATGGCCTTCAAGAAGATAAACCAGCTGCAGCAGAGTACTGATGGAAGTAGTAAGAAAAGTAGAGAATGAACTGAACAAACCTGCCATATAAATTACATAAATTTCTTATTCCTTAAATTTAGGAATATTTATTTAATATCCTTAAAATTAAATTGATAAATTCAATCATTGAATATGATTGAATGACTATTTCATGTTTATCCTAAGTTGTTCTTGATATTTTCACAGGGGTGAGTAAAGTGCATGTCCTAAAAAAGCTTTAATTCAAGCTCTTATCAATAAATGCAATAAACATGAAGGTTTTCAAATGATCCTCAACATTTTCATTCATTTCAGTTATTCTCTTCAGTCTTTAGGCCATTCTGATAAAATGCACTACTAATGCTAGGAAAGTCTATCCCAGAAAGAAACATAACCTTTAAGGAAGCCCAAATATTTTCAAAAGGAAGAAATATTAAACCCCATGTAGAAAATTCAACATTTTCTCCTTTTATCTTTACTTTAGGGAAATCGTTCCTTTCACAATGAAGCCTGAGCTCACGGGGCCATGAAGCTGAAGTGTGGGATCCACTGGCCCTTGGAAGACCTAGCCAGACAGAGTGTCAGAAGAGACCCTGGAGTCTGGCAGCAAAGGTCAGAGGGTAGTCACAGGGGCAGAACGCTCACAGGAAGACATTGTGGCCACAGGTGGGAGAGCTCCAGGGCCTCAGAGAGGGAGAGGGAGCCCTTCTTTGGTGCCTGAGGCTTGAAGATCTACTATCACACATCCTCTGAGTCACCAATGACCCAAACAATGGAGGAGATGCATCCACCTGGGAATAGGGAACCAGCAACCAAGGCTGCTCATCCAAAAGATGATGGAAAAGAAGCCAGAGAGAGATTTCCTTGAGAAACAGAGTAGAGACACGGCTGATGGAAATGGGAGGGTTTGCACCACAGCATATCTGGGAAGGGGTCAGCCTGCTCCATTCCAACAGGCCAGGACAGACACCATGATGACAAGACGACAATAACCTCAGTGTCCAACAGACCCAAAGACTGTGCCCCAAAGGAAGGAAACCCAGGCCGGGCCCACGGCAGTGTGGTGGAACTGAAGGGCTGTGCTTCAACTTCCAACACCACAAACAGCAAGTAAATCTGTCTAGACAGCCTGGAGAATATTGGTCACAGGACTGCACATCTTATTTAAAACCAAAAGAAACTAATAATAAAAGAGAGGCGAGTACTTACGGGAGCCAACTTTAGATCCTGTAAGATGTCATCAAAATAGTGGAACTCAGTTAATTCCAGTTCAACCATTTCGTTCTTCAGCTCCAGGATGCGACCCATCACTCCGTCCAGTATTTTCCGGATCAGTATTCGTTTCTGCGGATGAACGATCTGGTCATAGACATTCTCCAGGTTTCTAAAGATCTGAACATATTTTACGTAGAAGGTGGCTAACATATGGAAGATGAAAACTTGATTTCTGTGTGGCTCTACCATCTTCTGAGACTCTTTATCAAGCAAAGAATTGAGGGCTTCTTGGGTCTGATGCCACATCTCATTGTACATTCTGAGAAAAGACAGAGAGTCCAGATAATGCAATAAGCAACAATGACTTAGTCAGGCATACAGACTGGGCATCTGGAATAACAAAAGGTAATATCATCAAGTGTGAGCTCAGAACACTGCATGTAGTCACAGGCTCTTTAGAGAATTTATGTCCTGTTTGGATGTACATGTGATTTTTAGATAGGACCACTTCTACTGTTATCATCAAATAAATAGTTTAAGAAGCCTTTTATCGATATGCTATACCTATAAAGCCAGTGTTGAAGCTAGTTAACTGATTTGTCCATATACAGAGATGGTGGTGTATAAATTGGACCAACCACTTTGGAAATAACTCAGGATCCTCTTGGAAAACTGAACACGTGCACACACTATGGAGGAACAATTACACTGCAGAGAAACTTGTAAATCTGCATCAAGAATGACCACAATAACATTTCTCTATAATAGCAAAGACCTGGAGATAACCCAAGTGTCCATAACAAGAGACAGGCACAGAAACTGCAGTATATTCACCAATAGATTACCACACAGTAGTGAAAAATGAGTGAATTACAGCTATAAGCACCAACCAGGAACCTTGCAAACATAATGGAGAGTGGCAAGCACAGTGCAGCCACGGCTTGGAGGCTGACCTCTAAGGGCTGCCTTAGCAGGCTCCCTGGCCCCAGCTTGCAGTTGGGTGAGACAACACAGTTGGGAGCCTCCAAAGGCTCAGGATGGCGAGGGCCTCAGCGTTGCCAACCCCAGGACACCACACCATCCCTGGTTGGCTTCCCTGGACTCAGCTCACACCTTTGTCACCGGTCCCTTCATTAGTCCCCTGTGCTGCTGATTGCGTCATTCTCTTCCTGTCGGGACTTTGCCATTCATGGCAGAAATGTTTTACAAGGCATTTTGGGTGATTTGGGCTTTGTATAATATCTAAGAATCAGGACTGAAAAGCGAACTGAAGTTTGGTGTGTTTGGGAAGGAGCTTATGAACCAGTGGGCTTCACCTGGGGGTGAAGGGCTGGGCAGGATCCTGGCCACTTCCTGGGGAAGAGAAGGACCCAAGAATGTTGATGTCTGTCCAGGTGTCTATCTGCCGGCAGAGCAAGTGGGTCCAGGGGGCTGAGAGTTCTCACTCCTCCTTGTGCTCAGTCTGGCCTCTCCTATGCCTGGCATCCCCAGGTGCCTGCACACGCTTCCTCTGCCTGATGGGCAGCCCAGCGCTGCTCTGGGTTGAAGTCCCTGATACAGATCTGCAGCCCGTCCTCACTCGCCCAGCCCCGCTGAGAAGGACCGGACCTCCTCCCCTCTTCCCAGGGCTCTGCCCAGACCTGGCTTGCTATCTCCCCGGTTGCTGGCCCCTGTCGGTCTCTGCCCTGCCTCTCCTTTCTCATTCAGCCTCCTTTCCCTCCTTCTACATTTTCCTGACATCCCTTGTCAAATGCTCCAGTGTCCCCTTGGCCCTCATGCGTTTATAGCCTTTTAAATCTTTTATTGCCATTTTGGAGGTGATTTGAGAGGAGGTGGTGATAAACATGCTCCTTCAATCTACTTTTTTACACTGGGGCCCCTCCTCTACCTTCCCAAGGTCATTGCGAGGCATCCCCGCACCTGCTCCGTTCTGGCCCCCCTGTCTGCCCTTCCTCACCCGTGCTCTGCACTTTCCTCTGAGTAAGGAGTTGTGAGCACCACTGACTGAGCTCGGACCACCTGCCACCTTCTGTCCTACAGGTCATCCTGGCTACATGCCACCAAGGGGCCTCCTATCACTCCCACCACAGTTGGGGGAAGGAGACGGCTTGCTCCTGAGTGACGGGGCCAGTGTTGGACCACCAGTCCCTGTGATGTAAGCTCAGACCACTATCCAAACTGACCCACCTCGGCATCTAACAGAAATGAGTGAGCCACTGCCACCACTAATGCACAGCTGTGATTTCTGCCTAGATGGGCAGACACCACGAAAACTCAGATTTATGGCTCCAAACCTCCCACAATTCCTCCCCTGCCCCTTTCCCAGGGAGCTTGGATACTGAATATTGCCCCTGGCACTCCAGCCACAGGGTTCAAGTGCCCGATTTCTCCAAACTTAGAAATGTTTTAAAAGCATGGCAGTGAAGAGCACTCTGCTTTGCGAACTTGTCAGGAAAGAGAAGCTGATGGTCAGAAAGTTAGAACTCCTTTCGCCCAGGACGATTCACTCCACCCATAACGCGGGACCAGAAACCAGTGCTGTTTACCGGAAACAAGCCCACAAAGAACAGTAACAACAGCAGCAATGTCGCCTGCCTGTTCAAAACGTCGGGGACGGCTGGGCACTTCTGCTTGTCAGGCCTCAAAAAGACAAGCAAACAGCAGAGGCGGGGAGGAGGCAGAGTGAGCAGGGACCGGATGCATCGTGGATCAGAATAAACAGAGGCTTATCAAATGTCTGCCTGGAGAATATAAAACTGTGTAGGGTCCAAAGAAGCCCAGACTTCCAGCATGGGGGAGGGGGCAGCAGGCCTAAGGGGCTCCCCTCCCCGACCTGACGAGGCCACGGGCTGCGCATTCCAACAGGCTCAACAAATGTTCACATAAAACAGAAAACCCGCCCGGTGCGTTCTGCGGACTAAATAGGGTTTAGAGCCTAAACCTGTCAGGACAACATTATAGAAGGAAATTACAGGCTAATGCTGTTTAAACTTGGATCTGAAACTCCACTTAACAAACAGAACAGGGCGCCAGATCAAAAGAACCATTCCCTGCGACCAAGGAGGGGTCATCGCAGGAACTCAGGAGAGTTAAACATCAGGCTGAACTAAACGCAGCGACAGAGCGGTAAAAACCAGAGATGATTTCCACAGACACCTAAAGATGCCCAATAAATTTTAATTTACGAGGCGTGCCCGATTAAGAGCATTATCTACAGGCCCCAGAGACTATACGACGATGACTGCTTCGACATCCTAAATCCAGAGACCGAGAATGATTTCGGCCGAGAAACACACCCAGAAAAACAGAAGTCAAAAGGATAGGCACATAGGAAAGGGATTCATAGAAAAGATTTTAAAAACTGCTTGTAAACGACTGCTTGTACATTGCAAAATCTAAGGAAATCAGTAACAAAAATATAAGAAGTCAATTAGTACAGCAAAGTAGCAAGATGTGGCTAAAACCCAGAGCAAAGCTGAAGAAATGCCCAGAATGCTAGCTGCAGAGCAGGCAAAAGGCAATGTCTGCTCCTGCCCTGAGAGACCAAATAAAAAGAAAGCAGCCTCCTGAGCCTGACACACAGATTTCATATGACCAAGAATTGGGTAATCATACACTGCAGACTCTAGAAAGAATTTTAGTCATAATTTCTGCATTGGGGGAGGGGGGATGGAGTCTATGATAAAAGATAAAAGGCATCTTATCAGACTTCAAAGCACTGAACACACTGGTAAGCATTAAGGTTGTGCAATAGGGAAGGATACTGCCCTCATAGGAAACTGGAGGGGTGACCTGAACCCCACAAAGCCCCAAACCCATCGGCAGCAAGGGATCTTGGGTAGAAGAGGCTTTCACCAGGAAAACCACAGCCAAGTGAACAGAATGGAACACTCCTAGAATTTAAGAGCACCTAGATGCTGCTTTGGAGCAGACCCAGTCCAAATTCACCCAGGGTCAGAGAAGCAGAAACCCTTCCAGGGCCGTGGCGGAGCCGACCGCTCCCTGGAACTTTTGGCCAAAGGCCATCCTGGTGGCTTGAGCCCTCAAGTCCTGCTATTTGGGCTGTAGCCCCTTCTTCCTCACCCACTGTCTGTCCACTGACCCTTGTTGGAGAGACCAGACAAAGGTTGCTGGTTGATGGGGAAATATTAAGTAGCTAACTGAGCATGCCGAACCCCTTATCCTGGAGACTGACTTTGGCTTCAGTGCTTCCTATGTATGTCCAGTGGCCACAATCCCTCCATTCCCTGGTCTGCCAGGGGCCTGGACACTGGGCCTCAGCCAGGCCAGCCGGTGGCGTCCCCACCTCCCAAACAACCCCAGACCGGCTTGAGCCTCATTCCACCTCGCTGCCGGGAGGTGCAGCATCCTCCAGGCGGTGCCCATGAAGAGCACATTGGATAAGGCTGCGGTTCTCAACCTGTGGGTCGCAACCCTTTTGGCGGTCAAACGACCCTTTCACAGGGGTCGCCTAAGACCATCCTGCATATCAGATATTTACATTACGATTCATAACAGTAGCAACATTACAGTTATGAAGTAGCAACGAAAATAATTTTATGGTTGGGTCACAACATGAGGAACTGTATTTAAAGGGCCAGAAGGTTGAGAACCACTGGGATAAGGGATGCAGAGAGATGACTTTTTCATAAGAGCACATACTATAAAATCACCCTTTTGAAGTGTTCAAATCAGTGGTTTTTAGTATATCCCCAGAGTCGTGCAACTATCACGTTTACCTCATTTCAGAACAGTTTCATCACTCCAGACAGAAACCCTGTACCCGTTAGCAGTCACTCCCTGTTTGCCGTCATTCCCATCTCCCCGGCCCCTAACAACCACTCATCTAATTTCTGGCTCTACTGGTCTATTCTGGACATTACACGTAAGTGGAATCAGATGCTAGGTGGTCCTTTGCGGCTGGCGCCTCACCCTGGCACAGTGTTTTCAGAGTTCATCCATGCTGTAGCCGGTCTCAGTGCTTCATTCCTTTTTACTGCTGACTAGCGTTCCATTGCATGGACACGACACATTTTGTGAATCCGTTCATCAGCCGCTGGGCACGTGGGTTGTGCTGCCTTCTGGCTACTGTGACTGACGCTGCCAGGAGCATTCCCGTGCCGTTTTTGCGTGGACATGTGTTTTTGTTTCTCCTGGATATGGCAAAGTGGTGTTTGAAGGCAAAAGCGCTCCAAGTTTAAAATCAGAACCTGCTTCCTGAGTAGTTGCTCTCAGGCAGGTCACTTAACCTCCTTTGCCTTGACTTCCTCACGCTGGATACGGACGCCTGCCCCGGGCCCCCCGAAGGATTACTGCGGGATGGGAGAACAGATGTGGGAGTGTTCTGGAAATCTTGCATGCGTCTTGTAAAGAGAAGGAACTATTTTATCCAGGAGGCTACTTAGAATTGTTTAAGTACATGATTGGTTTCAGGCTTGAGCATATGACCTAGAAATGTTACAGATATTGAAGTCAGGGGGACTGCGGGTGGAGGAGACTGAATATGACAGTTGAAAAAGACCAGATTGTAATATCCATAGCCTGGCAGTGTTCCTAACTGGAAGTAGGGGTGTGGGGCGGAGGAGGCATGAATATTCAGGCATACCGTGGACTTCGATAGAAAATCTAAATACTGCAAAATGGGACTTCTCACCAAGTTCTATTACACACGACAAACCTTCACTTCTTCCACTGTTATCTAGATGTGAATTCTCTTTCTGGAATATTCCCTGAGCCTTTTTGTTGTAAGGGAGGCCTGGCTGTCCCCTAAGGACACAGTGGCCCTCTGGGGGGGGAGGGGCTCCCTTTTCCCCACCGGCAAGGAACTGGGTCAAGGGCCTTCCTTGCTCCTTACTGCCCCCTCCAGACCATTCTCCCTCCTCCCCCAACACTCCCCAGCTTTGAACCCCATTTCATCAGAAGGTATGGCCCACTGCCCCTCAGTGTCGCCGTTGTCTACCATTTACACCACCTTTCCAGGCCCCCTCCAGGGCATCCACCCACTGCGCTGCATGTTTACTGAGACTCCGTCTGCCCTTTCACTGTGATAAACACTCCTCTATCTGAAGCCAAGGCCTGGACTGGTCCCGTGCCCCCTCCAACAGGATGTCACCTGCTGCTCCCTCCTCCTCCCATAGCATCCTGTTTCCTTGACCACTGGGCCATTCCCTCCAACAAACAAATAGGCTATTGTTTCCTATCTTTAAAAAATATCTTTTAAAAAAAGGTCTGTCTCCAGGTCCTATTTCCCTGCCACCCACTTACAGCAAAATTCCTTAAAAACTTAGCTGTGCTCACTGTCTACAGTTTCTCTCCTATTCTCCCCTGCACTCACTCTAGGGAGTCTTTCTGTTCCATGGCTCCACTGAAGGTCAAGGTCACCATTGGACTCCGCACTGCCAAATAAATGGTCATTTCCCAGTTCTCCTCTGACTTCTCTCAGCAGCATTTCACAGTCTGCTACTACCTCCTCTGAGAAACATTTTCCCCCTCACCTGGCTTCCAGGCACCATGATTTCGCTTATTCCTCACTGAGCATGATTTTAACCCCTTTGTTCAGTTTCTCCTTTTGTCCCCAGCCTCTTTCCATCACAGGAACCAAGCTTAGACCTCACACCCTTTTTCTCTTCTGTCTACACTCACTCCATGCCTCATTAAAGACCACACATACACCAACAGCTGCCAGCTTATATTTCATACACAGACCTCTTTCCTGACCTCAAGACTTAAATATTCAACTGCCTATTTGATCTCCATTTGATGCCCAATTGGCACTTCAAACTCAACATGTCCGAAACTGAACTCCTGGTCTCTCCCACCCTCAATCTTTCTGCTCTTATTTCCATGCCGAGAAACCAGGGTTAGTAACTGCACAGGCTGGGGCTACAGTGCCTGGGTTGGCACTCTCTACTTTCTGTATATGAGTGCTTAGGCTCTTAGCGCCTAAGTTTCCTCATCTGTAAAATGGACATAATAGTAGCAGCTCCTACATTACAGGGTGTTGTGAAGATCGAAAATTATTCTATTTCAAGCACTTAGAACAGCACCCAGAGTCAGCACTATAATACACGTTTGAAGTGGTCACTATGAAGACCAAGGAAATCGCCGCCGAGCAAGGGCTGATGCAGTGGGACCCCGGAGGCTGGTGCTCTTCAGGGCTACCTGACTGGTGTCCTTGGGAAAAGCCAAGGGGAACCATCTTTCCTGACTTAATATTGGGACCTGGGTGTTTCCACAAAGCAACCACGTATTACTCTGAAATACTATCAAAAAAGCAGGCAACGTACTGAGGTTCTGCTTCCTACAAAATACACCATCAGGATCTAGGGAGCACACCAGGGGGCCAGGAAGAGGCAATGCCAGGGCAGGAGGAAGATCTATGAAATTCCTTGTCCACAAGAAGCTAATACTCTAGCCCGAGGAGAACCTTTATTTGCTAAAATGTAAAAAGAGGGAGGGAGAAGGGTGGGAGAAGAAAAAAGCAAAGAAGCAGCGCAAGCCACCCTTTGGTTTGGAGAAGCCCACCTTATGGCTATGGCCCAGCAACCCATTACTTACGCGCTCGACATGGCTGGTTACTTTCCCTCTTTCCCTCGCCCGCTGGGAAACTCTTCAGTCGTCCTCCTAAAGGCCGGCCTGGCTGGAGGGGTATGGACCGAGGCGCTCAGGGGGTGGTCCTTCTGGAGGGAGGTGCAGGACCTGGAAATATCCTCGCACTTCGGGCAAGGAAAGGTGACAGCCAGGGATGCTCAACCACAGAGAGGGGAATTGGATGGATCCCGCGGCGACCCACAGCTACTGGAACTTTACCGTGGCCACCGGTCTGGACGCGAGGCAGAACCTAGCAACGGAGAAGCTACGCCTGCGCAGTGCCATTCCTCTGCGACCTGGCGCGCTTCCGCCCCCGCTGCGCGCTATGCGCCTGCGCTGCCCTCTGCTGTTTCCGTGGCAACCGCGCCGAAGGACGCTGGGGCAGTCCCAGCAGGAGTCAGCGGATCAGCTGTTGAAGCCCAGGCCTGGCAGGAGCCCCAGGGAGGAGCCGACCCGCGGGAGGACCCGCCCAGCGAGATTTATCCGGGTCAGCCGCGGGTCCCATCCACTTGCGCGTCATCCCGTTTTCATCTACCTTCAGATATGTAGCCCTGGACAAGGCCTCGAATGATTGTCGCCTCAGCCTTTCCACCTGTAAAGTAGAGTAACAGTCATTCCTTCGTTCAAACCTTATTGGGCATCTGCTCTGAGCATATTTGGGGATACTGGACAAACGCAGACGCTGCCCTTCTGGGGCTTAATGGGAATGAGCCGCAGGTGCGCGGTAAATGGGAAAAGCTACGTGGGTGTCAGTTATTAGCAAGTCGCTCCGATTGCTTTCTTCGCTCTTCTTCTTTTTTTTTTGTAACTGTTCAGATTTATTTGCAAATTTTACACTCTGCAATTCGTAGAGAAATACATTCAGAACTCATGCAGCCAAAAGAGCGTGGTGAGAAAATCCATTTAGAAATGACGGAATCTGGGTGACAGAGCCCCTGCCCCACAGTGAATAATGCAATGACTAGAAAAGTAAAAACCAGCGAAAAATAAAGGAGCGACCTAACAAAAAATTAAGTACAACTTCATGCCAAAGCTTTCAGAAATGGCACTGCATTACAGAATGACATCCATCTCACCCTCACCCCACCCCCTTCCGGAATATCCCTCCTGGGGAAAGAAACAAAGTAGACAAAATATGGAGAATTCTCACCCATAATTCTGATGAAAAGAAGACACGAGTCTAAGAAGTGAGATGAAAGGGTAGAGTACGAAACCCCCCAGGAAATATGATACTCATGTGTACATAAACATGTTTTCAAATGCAAGTAATAGAAAACCCAGAGTCCAAGGTCTTAGACCAAAGGAAGTTTTATAATCTCCCTTCACAGCAAGAATGGAGGTGAGGCTGTTTCACAACTGATTGTTCCAGTGGCTAGTGACATCATCAATCTTGATGGTCTCTCCATCTTTCGGAGCTGTCTCAGGATGCTGGATGCCACCCTCACACTAGTTTACAGCATAATCAGGCAAGTTCTAAGCCCATCGCTCATTGGAAAACAACTGGGTGCTTTATTAGAAGGGATGGACTTTCAGACGATGGGAACTGTCAGACAACCAGTGCCAACCCTTCCGTTTCCTAACAGTGTGACTAGAAGCAGCTCCAGTGACATTTCTGCACCTAAGTCCATCTCTACGCAATGGGAACACCTGCTTGTTACTCAACGTGTAGGGTGGCTCCTTGGCTGGTTTTTCAACTGCCATGTGCTAGAACCCCGGAGGGCATGGCCCTGTGTGTGTACTATTCGGGAGGTTGAGTTTCTGCAATGTTTTACTGGAAACTCAGTGCTTGAGCACTGTTGATAGTTTTCTCGTATTCCTTCCTGAATGCAGCGAGGAGTGGAGTCTTGCAAAGATGAGTTTACCTAGCCTGTAACGAGGTTGTGGTAAGGTCATCGACGAGCCTGAGTACCGGACTCTGAGAAGTGACTGCCGTGATCCCATTGAGGTTTCGTGGGACTTCAAGGCACGCTGCAAAGGACGTGGCCCGGACTTTGATCCAGTTCCTCCTCCATCCTCCGGTAGGCCTGGGGCACCGTGGATAGCGAAGGCAGGCTCGATCAAAGGGAAAAGGTGTACAGTTCAAATAGAATGAGAAGGCCCTCTCCTCTGAACTCACACGTGAGAAGCATTTCCCGGGCTTCTAAGGATAAAAATATCACTCTACATAAGAGGTGTACGTTAAAATGCCAGGTGTGAAGCTCTCTGCTGCCACATCCGCCTTTTAGGTCTGGTGAATGTACAGAAGCAAGTGGATGAGATACTGCTGCTGACATTTCTACAATTACCTGGAAATAAATAAAGCCTGGGTTTTGTTAACTCAGCGTTATTAAAGTGCACATTGGTAGATCTTTGGTGTTCAAAGACATAACATTCACAGTCTTTCTAACCAACCCCCCAATGTCCAGGACAGGTTACAATTTATAATAGGGACAGTTCCACTCACCTCGAAGGATTGACATAAGGATTAGATGAATAATGCATGCAGAGCTCTTGGCACAAATTAGAGCCCACACGCTATCGTGTGGCAGCTGGTCCCCTAAGCTGCTTAGGTTGCCTAGGGGTCTGCTCAAAATTCACATCTCAATTAGCAGGATTCCTAGTTTGGGGTTCAGAGAAATCTTGGGAGATACCCCAGGTGTCCAAGATCTGCTCCTCGCAGGATGTGCAGCTGGGCGCTCACAACACAGACACCGGCTTAGCAACAACGACTCCAACAGCTGATAGCTGCCTGCCTGACGGAGTGTGGCTGTACAGCTTGGCTTCCCTCCAGTCCATCACAATAGCAGCAAAGGGGACTTGGACCGGGAAATGAGTCTTATTTGACAGATGTCATTGAGAAAATGCTAGTCAACTGAATTAAAAGGGATATGAGCAATCTGTACATCACCTTCTGGATGGAATTCCAAAGAAAACAGATTATACAAACACCAAAGCTATTTTACGTCAAATAAACCTCACTTCCACTGGGAAATGAGCATGTGTGTGTGTGTGTGTGTGTGTGTGTGTGTTTCTTAGAAGCGGCCTTATTATCTATAAATAAAACTGCCCCGTGTGAGAAAAAAATAAAAAGGAACTAGCCAGAGGCAGGATGTTTTCGATTATTATTATTATCCTGCCTTTTCCCACAAATACAGAGGCAGCTTTTGTAAGCCAGGTGCAAAGGAGGTCACTTCTCATTGTTTTAACACCTGCTGTCTTTCAGAATGAACACGGCTTCCACCAGCCATTGATCAATTCAGTCTTCAACCCACCGAGAATGACTGTCTCCTATATTTTGATAATACTTCTGAATAACGAACGTGTCCGTCCAATTTCTGTTTTGTGTTGTGTTGTCGTACCACTTCCCTTTTGCTGTTTTCACAGTGCTTATAATAAAACAATAGTTCCTGATTCAAGGGGCAGAATGCTGATAACAGCTGCATTGTTCATGAAACAAAAGTGATACATTCATGAGACTGACTTAGAGACTTGAATTGCTTATGGCCCTGAGTATATCAGTAAAATGCAGAGAAAATATCAACTGAATCTATTAATTTACCATAGGCCGCTGCCAGGTATAACAGAAATATAATCTTGATTTTAAAAAAGCAGGCAGAAGGTCAGTAAGAATTTTCACGTGCACACTGCCTCCTCTGTCTGTCTGTCAGTTTTCCCTCTGCGTGTCCTCCTCTGCTTCCTCTCTCCCTAGAAGTGCAGTATCTCTGAGAAGTGGTGTTGCCCTGTAGCAGGACTAGGATACCCGAGGCCTTCACAGCAGATGACAGGACAGTGGTCGTTGGCAGACTTTCCCACGGCTTCTTACTGCTCAGATGGCCAGTGTGGCCTGTGGGTGCTGGGAGAGCCTTAGTATTGGGTCATGGAGGGCATGTGCTTGCCTCATGCATCCCCATGGAGTTGTTTACTTATAATTTTTATGCATTAAAAATTGTTTCAGATGTTTTAGTTGCCCTAGTAAATAAAATGCAGATAAAAATGAGAGCGTCAACTTTTAAAATACTTTTAATTAACATATAAGTGCAGAAAAGTGTGCAACTCTCAAGCATCCAGCTCAATGAATGTTCCCATTTGCAAATACCCGTAGGATAGGTACATGGATTAAGACGCAAAAGAGCAGCAGAATCCCAGAAGCTCCCCTGTGCCTTCCAAGTCTCATCCTGGGTCTCCTTCCCCAAGGCAATCACGCCTGCCTGACACCAAAGATTTTTTCCCCCATAAAGGAAGACCTTCTATGCAGACTCTATGGGAAAGGAACTGCACAGTGTGTATTCTTTTCGGTATAGCTGTGGCCAGCTTACGGGCGTGAGACTCATCGGTGCTGTTGCTTGTAGATGACATTGTTCTTATTGCTGGGCAGTCTTCCCTGGTCTGAAGAGACCACAGTTCACATGTCCTTTCTACAGCGGAGGGGCAGCTGCTCCCAGGTTTGGGGCTGTCATGAGCAATGCACTGTGATCGATCTCGTACGCACTTTTGTGTGCGTGCATGCCCCTTGCTGGGTCAGAGGGTGTGTATATGTTCAACTTCAGCAGATAAGTGGAACTTCGGTTCTGGAACTTAATGTGTTCCAAAGGCTGTTCGAGAAGCGATGTGTTTGGAAACCAAATCATTTATCCCCACTAGAAACAATGTAAATTGAATTAATCTGTTACAGACCCCCAAATAATTCCCCATTTTGACTTTTCTTATATACAGTACATGTCTAATGTACTGTTTAAGCTATAAATAAGCACTTTAAAAACAAAAAGGTCATGTATGTAATGAAAATTTAACAAAAAGGAAATGAAATGTTCCCTTAGCAACACTCTTAGTAACATCAGCACTCTTGATGGCCTCTTCATGCTTTAAAATTGTTCTCATTGTTGATTTCACCATGCCATGCTCTGCAGCCAGATCAGACACTTGCAGTTATTTCTTTTTTAAGCTCTAGCACTGTTTTCCCCATTTGCCTTTGCCCAAATTCTGCACTCATTTTACTACTGAATAGTAATACAGCTTCCAAATCACACACATACACAAGGAAGGTGACCCTGGCCAATTCATCCAGGCCTTGACGCAAGCAGAAATAGAGGCAAGCCCACTCCGACTTCTGTGTCTGTGGAAAATGGAATTTTATCCTCATCAGAGGTCCTTGCATTTTTTCACAGATGAACGTCAAGGATTTGATTTGGCCAATGCTTGCCCTAGAGCAGTGATGGCGAAACTATGACACTTTTTTGGTCTTTGTTAAATGGCATTTAAATATATAAAATAAATATCAAAAATATAAATCTTTGTTTTACTATGGTTGCAAATATCAAAAAATTTCTATATGTGACACGGCACCAGAGTTAAGTTAGGGTTTTTCAAAATGCTGACACGCCGAGCTCAAAAGGTTCGCCATCACTGCCCTAGAGTCTAGCCTAGGGCCTAGACTGACTCATAGGGACGGGGCCTGTGTGCCGGGCCTGACTGTGAGGAAACCAGGCTTCTCTCAGAGTCTGAAGACATTCAACGCCCTGCGGGCCGCAGGGGAAACGTGGGCCTCTCCATTTGTATTGGAACATGGCGATAACAGCAGTAGACAGGGCCCCGCCTGGCCTGCCCCAGCCTCCTGTCCTCCCAGCCAGGTTCAGGCCTCTGAAGCTCTTGCGTTTCCCCTCATTCATCCGGATGCCTTTTTAGAGGAATATGGATGGTGGCTCCACCCCTGGAGTCTCAGAAAGGACAGCCCTTCTGTGGGAAACCAAAGGATGAAAGTTTAGCTATTCTGACCCCCAAACTGCTGCACAAGGAAACTAGACATGAGCACACATTTCAAGAAATTTGACCTGGAGAATTGAAAACAAATGATTAGATATGAAGAAAAAAAGAGAAATGGATCAAAATCATAGAAGATGTCCTCTGTATTCATTTTCTATTGTGTGCAACCAATTATCACACACTCGGTGCCTTGGAACACCACCCAGTTGGCATTTCATTTGGAGGGTCAGAGGTTGGCTTACCTGCTCAGGCTCTCTGCTCAGGGTCTTGCAAGGCAGTAGCTAAGTTGGGCTGGGCTGTGGCTCTTGCTGGGCTCTGGGTCTGCTTGCTGGGCTCGGGGTCTCCTTACTGGGCTCGGGGTCCCTTGCTGGGCTCGGGGTCTCCTTGCTGGGCTCAGGGTCTCCTTGCTGGGCTCTGGGTCCCCTTGCTGGGCTCTGGGTCCCCTTGCTGGGCTCGGGGTCTCCTTGCTGGGCTCTGGGTTCCCTTGCTGGTCTCGGGGTCCTTTGCACGCTCATCCAGGTTGGTGACAGAATTCAGTTCCCTGCAGCTCCTGGAAGCTACCCTGAGGTCTCAGCCCCATGGCCCTGTCACACCAGCTGGAGTGCCTCTCTCTATGGGCATGACGACGGAGTCTTACAGAGTGTAACCTGATCAAAGGAGCCACTGACGCATCCCAGGCACCGTCTGTCTGTCCACACTCAAGGAGAGGGGTTTATATGGGCCCACCCATCAAGGCGTTGGAGTCTTGGGGGCCTTCTTAGAAGTCTTCCTGCCATAGGCTATAAAGTCAGGTGGTTAAAAGAAACCACTTTGGCTAATAAAGAAAATAATGGATGGATATTATTGGGGAGAAAGGTCATAAAGTCCAGGTTCTATAAAGTGGAGAACTGTACCCAATCTATGTCCTGTGTGGGTTGTTGCAAGACTGACTGGGTCATGCATGTGGAAAGCTCCTGCAGAATGAGCCTGCTGTGCAATGGAAGAAAATTAGAGAATGCACCTGCGAGTGTGCCTGTGTGTATCTGTGTGTGTGTGTGTGCCTCTGTGTGTGTCTGTGTGATTGTGTGTCTGCGTATCTGTGTGTGTCTGTGTATGATTGTGTGCCTGTGTATATCTGTGTGTCTGTGTGTGTGCCTCTGTGTGTGTCTGTGTGATTGTGTGTCTGTGTATCTGTGTGTGTCTGTGTATGATTGTGTGCCTGTGTGTATGTGTGTCTGTGTGTGTGTGTGTGCGCCTCTGTGTGTGTCTGTGTGATTGTGTGTCTGTGTATCTGTGTGTGTCTGTGTATGATTGTGTGCCTGTGTGTATCTGTGTGTGTGTGTGTGTGTGTGCGCCTCTGTGTGTGTCTGTGTGATTGTGTGTCTGTGAATCTGTGTGTGTCTGTGTATGATTGTGTGCCTGTGTGTATCTGTGTGTGTGTGCCTCTGTGTGTGTCTGTGTGATTGTGTGCCTCTGTGTGTGTCTGTGTGATTGTATGTATGTGTGTCTGTGTGCCTGTGTGTCTGTGTGTCTGTGTGTGTGTCCGCAAGGGCTGTAAAATACCCCACATCATGTGCTTCTGCTTCCCCACCCACAAGTGAGCCCCTCACCTTTTCCACTCCTGAGGCACCATTGCTTCCTAAAGGAATGAGATGCATTCCACTCTCCCTGCAGCTTCTCCTGTTCTTTACATCCCTTCCCCACCAGTTCAGAGCGAGCACCTCAATTATGTCTGCGTCCACTTCAGTGTCATCCAAAAGTGACAATAATTCCGGCATCAATGCAACACATGACAGGGCCGAGTACAGTCTCCACTAAGCGCAGGGGCCGCCTCTGTCCTGCAGGGTCCTGAGAGCAGATTTGGCGGGTCCCTTTATCAGGTGTTGATTGCGTGTCTGCGCTCAACCCGGAAAAACAGCATCCAGCATCCGAGTGGGCTCCTCCCTGAGGTCTCTGCCTCTTAGAGATGCTTCTGTGTTAAAACAAAGCAATACCCTCCGAATAGCCATTAATACGAGGCTTTCATAATGGCACAGAGACCATTTTGGACTACGTTTGCTTTGCTGTATGAAAAAGCAACTGAACACAGAATAACAGTTCACAGTGGCCTCCAGGGTGGCCTGCACCACCCGGAGTTTCTGACCTCACAGGAGGGGAAGCTGGTTTGCAGGTAGACCTAGCGGTGCGGTGTCTTCTGACCTCATCACGGGACATGGGGTGAAGATACCATCAGCAGAGCAAAGGCTGCAAGGAGGCTTATTGCTCTTGGCATAAAACAAATGGCAGTGGTGGGCACCATAAATCCTCCAGATGAGGGAATTATTAGTGACACGGTGACCTGGTGTGAACCTGTAGCAAGTTAAGCGGCATTATTGATCGCCTTCTCAGTCTCCAGGCTCAGAGAGGGCTACCTTGCACTGAAATGTAAACACTCCAGGCATTCTTCCAATAACAGCCTTCAACCATCTCTCAGCTCAGACGAGAAGTTCCCTCTTGGTTGAGTTTTGATGCCCTGCTTAGGAGTAAATGTATACCAGGAGTTCTCAGCATGCTGAGTACGGAATCTCGGCTGTTATCAGCCCAGGGCTGTTTCTTATCTCCTCCATGAAAGCTTAACCAAAACAGGCACCAGCACAGGCCATGTTTTCTTGCTCAGTCTCGAAGTCTTCTTCCTAGAGAGCCAAATTGTAATTCCGTTTCTTCTTTATCAAGCGGAGACCTTTTACTAACGGACACATGGTCCCTCTGGTTTTGCAGCCAAGAGAGCTCCCTCTCCCCCTGCTCGCCTCTCCCCCTGCTCGCCTCTCTGTCCACATCCCTCCTTCTTCTGTGACCTTCAAAGACCAAAAGAGTCCACCTTCGCCACCATCTCTCCTAGCAGCTCCCCAGGGCAATCTCTCCCTCCTCTTACCTCCTGCAGGGCTGTTGTTTATTTTATTAGGTTGTAAATGGCAGAGGAACCACCTCAAATTGGCTTAGGGAAAAGGGATGTTTATTGGCTTCTAAACCTGGAAGCCTGGGGGTTAACACTGTCTCCACAAACTCAGTCAGATGCTGTTCTCTATTGCTCACCAGCATCTCATTCTCCGTGGCCAGTCTCAGTCCCTGCCAGGTGGCTGGGCGTAGAGGGCTCTTCTGGCCCAGCTCAAGTAGGCCACGATCCGCCAACGTCAGATACTAGTAATTAAAGAGGGATAGACCTAGCGCATTTTCCTCTGGATTACTTTATGTAGTTAGTTGGCCTATAAACGAACAGCTCTTGCCCCATGTGATCAGCAGGTCTGATCCCTCGAGTATTTTTCCTGGGCCCCGGGAAGTACACTGTCCACGTATGTTATTAATGACTGAAAGTAATGCTAACTGGTGGGTAACTCAGACAGCAAATGAACACTTGCTATGTAACGTTATTGCTGCACTTTGGAGAAGGTTCTAATCTCTTACTGAGCTGCCTCACTGGCAGGAAGGAGAAAGCCTCGCCTTCTCCCTGTGACGCCCCCACGCCGCCGGTGCACATGTGCCTCGTGTCCCTGACACAGGTTAGTGTGGTGACCGCACGGCAACAAACTGGGCAAAAGGACACCACCAACCTAAAACACACCAGCAAAACCTGGGCTTCCGCTTTAAAACCCTCGGTGCGGGCTCCATTCCAAGCCTAAGAGGCTCGGTGTTTTCAGTATAGCCTCTGATCTGCGGTGAGGCCGGCCGGCTGCTTTCCAGTTTACAAAGAGGAAATCATTTATTTTGTGGATTTTCTAGGAATATTTAGTTTGGAGAAATGAGTTCAAAGCATTTGCCCAAATAACATTTTCCACACAAGCAGAAAACTAGAACTGACAGCACCAATTCAACGAAAACCATTCTTTTACCACAGTGAAGACGACCCCTTTCACATTAGCCAATGAACTCAGCTGGGGTGGGAAAGGGAGGAAAGGTTGGCATTCTGTCTTCACTTTGAAATGTAAAAATCTGAGGGTGCGTCCACCCTTCACACTGACCCATGCTCGGACGGGCCTCCTGCAAGCAGCAGCTCTATGCATTGTCTGCTCTTGGCCTTCAGACCCCTCCAAGAAGACAGGAAAGAGCAACGGAGAGGAAAGAAGAGGAAAAAGGAATCAAAAAACAAGATGGCACCCTCACACCTTGTCAGTAAATACACTAAATGCACACAGTGGGAACCCCTGGCCAGGCTGTCCACTGGAGCATCTTTGAAACACCCTGGGTCTCAGCCTCAGCTTATAGTGGTCTGATGGGGGCCTCGGGCACCCCACCTGTAAATTACTCTTTAGCTTTGTGTTTTCTCCAGAAAGAAAGTCCCGGATTCCTTCAGCCATACTCACTGCCTGCATTGCCCTCTGGACCCCACCAGGGCTGGGCCTCGCCTCTGTGCCTGAGTCCTCATCCAGAAAATAGCTGGTGGGGAGCATTTCCCTTACACAACACTCAGGGCTGTTTTCAGGACAAAATAATATCAAATGGTTTTACATAGCATTTTATACTTTAAAGCACTTTTATAAGCAAGTTTTGTATATAGCCCATATAGTCCCCACACCAATGAGGGAAGCTTTTAAAAAAAATTATCATGTGTAAGTGAAGGTCATATAATGTTCTCAAGGTCAGAGGGCTAGGACCTACCCTGAGACTTTCATACTCTAGCGCCTCACATGACAAGAAAAAAAGTCATATAGCACATTCCCACTGGAACCACAAGGTAGGAGGAAAAGAATTGCCCGCAAACTAATTTACCCCAAAAGAGGGATTTCTTAAGAAGATTCCAGGACATACCCAGAATCCCAGGTTACCTAGACCTCAGAAGGGCCAGAGTTCCAGAAAAACCTTGGGAACAAAGCTGCCCTCTCGCCCCAGCTCCCTGTGTGTGGGGCCATTCCCTCCGCAGGTCTGTTCTGTCCTCCACTCACTCCTCTTTGATTAGACTTCAAATCTTAACCTTGGCCTCTCAATCCGCTGCTTTTCACAAGTACTAAACACATCCTAGATAAAACACAGCTCACATGGGAGTATATTATTCACTGAAGAAAAACACCAGGCTGGACAAAAGGTAGATAATTATGTGTGAAGTTCCAATTCCTAATCATTTTCTAACAGGGTTACACTATTTTTCACACCAAATTTCATATAGAGATTGCCACGAGTTTTACTCAAAAGTCTCAGCTCATTTGTTTTTCTAATAGAATCTTCTCCGTATAGAATAATTACTGATCCTCAATGCTGAATATTAAATTGAACCCACACATGAAAAATGGGTGGATTATGGGTGTGTGTTGTTGTTTTTGCTAAAAGGAAATGTAATTAGCAAATATAAACAAGGCTATAAAAGAGTATTGATATTATTTAGAAAGTTCCCAAATGGGCATCTGAGAAGATGGTGATACAAACAGTTCCAGGAGCCTTCATCTCCCAAATGTCTCTATTATGTGGACAAGGACATTTGAACTCAATTGAGAAATGATGGGTTTGACTTGCTTCGGGCCTTCATAGGCTGCTCTTAAGCAACGCACAGCAGGAAGATGAATCCCTAAGGAGCTGGAAGGCGAGAGTCTGGCAGGCCTAGTAATCCCAGCTCACACTAGGGGAAGGATTACATGAAAAATGACAGAACATATCCATATTACATCGATATCCACACACATGGATAAGAAACACATCGCATAGTTGGTGAATAACTGGGCAGAATGATGAGTAAACATTTCCACAAGAATACCTGCAATTAGTAAATAAGGTGGAAAAATGTTCGCTCCCACAAGTAATCGAAGGACATAATTAGATGCTCCATCTCCTACAGGAAGTGATTTAGGCTATTATGATGTGTTTCCTTACTTTTGGGAATTTCCTAAGAGGACGGATTCCATCTACCAATTATTTTCTGTAATGAAGCAACATCCAGGGTCAGGAAACAGCCAGAAACACTGCCCTGTCGGCCCTAACGCAGCCACCACACAGTCAGTTTTGAAGATTATTGGCAACATGAAGATATTTCTATCAGGATTTCAAGGGAAAGTTCAAAAGTCAATGAGAAGCTCAGAGCAGACCAGGTTCCTGATACTATCCAGTCCCCAAGCCTCCCACATAGAAGTGAGGACAGCGAGTGAAATCTGGCCAGTCTTTCTGGAACCAGCCCTGGCACAGGCCTGAGGGTGATGTGGGTCTGGGCACATCAGCTGAAAGGGGCCATGGGAACTCCAGTTAGAAGACAGGACAACTATCCGACGATCCAGGGAGAACTGTAAAGGGCGCGGGATGCCCTGTGGAAGGGGAGATGGGAGTTAATGACCAGCTTGTCGACTTTGCATGAGAATAAATCGAACACCCTTAGGCATAGATAGTGGCACCTGAAACCTTTGTAGTCACTCATGTGCATTCTTTCCCCATGTAGGTACATTTTTAAAGATAATAGGACCAGGAGAAAAGCCTTCCTTGCACCATTTGATGTATCCGCCGGGCAGGAACCTGGGTCCCAGCCCTGGCTGCATGAGGAGGGTTAATCGTGGGCAGGGCCAGCTGCTGCCCCAGGCTGAGGTCAGAAGTCACCTGTCAGCACTCCCAAATCACATCCCAGCCTCTTACTGAGCCTCCTCACAGTCACTGTCTCCCTTCTTTGAAGTTGAGAGCTCTTTTTCCCTCCTCCCCCTTCCCCTTCCTAAACCCTTCAAAGCTCTGTCCAGACGCCCAGATATCATCTATAGACAAGGATTGCTCCAGCTACGACCCCATTCTTCCGACCAAAGGAGCTTAAGTCCTAAATATAAATGGAAAGGAAATGTCAAGGTAAACACTACCTTGATCTCATGGAAAGTCATCTTCCTAGGGTCTGTTGATGAGTTTCTTTCTCTCTGTCACCAATCAGCACCTTCCCAGGCCGAGGGCCCCAGGCGCTGCATCAAAGCTAAGCAGATGGCCGCACCTGTGTCAACAGGTAGGGCTCCACAAAGGTGGACGGTGCCATGAGGCAACTCCAGTGAAGGGGTCTCACACCAGGTGACGTGGTCCATATATTTGGCCTTTTGGTCCTCAAGCCAATGTCTGATGTCCTTTTGAACATTTATCCTTCTGCTCCTCTTCCACTGCCAGCACCTGGGGTGGCACCTGAGCCGGACTGCCTTGTTTTAGCACCTCTACTTTGTCACTCAAGAATTGTGGCCCAGCGTCCATTTCAGTGCATGTTCTCATTGTGCTCTGTCCCAGACTGGGTTCCCGCGGTAGATCCTGCGACAAGGAATTCGTGCCAGTAGGTTGCTTGACAGGCGATCCCAGAAAGCAGTGACGAGGCTGGGAAATGAGACTGAGAAGAGATAGCGCTCTGCACTGCACGCCTGCTGCGTGTCAGGCACTTTTATACACATAACATCAGAGAGTCCCACTGCAGCCCCTCGGTGGTACCTTTCACTATCCCTGTGTACAGATGGGGAGACAGAAACTCAGACACCAAGGGCCCTACCCCGGGTCAGCGGGAAGTGGTGCAGCGGGACTCCTCCCCGCCTGTCTCTCTACATCAGAGGAGCTTAGCCATCCTGCCCCAAACGCTCCCCATGGCCCTGGGGTAAAGCGTGGTGTCAGCTGGCGAGCACCTAGGGCTCATGACCAGATTCTAGAAACGCTGTAAGTGGGATACCCACACTGCCGGCTGCGATTGGGGGAATGGAGAATGGAAGGTCCACCCCGCTCAGCTGGCCTCAGCTCTAAGTGAACCAGCCACGAGGAAGCAGGCACTGTAACGGCTTTGGTTTTGCTCTGAGCAGGGATTCTTAGCCTCGGCTGCATGACTAGACCTGGGGAGAGGGACAGTGTCTGAGCCTCCTGAGATGGTCTGTAAAGTTGTGAGTCTTTTCTGGGAACAGGCTCATCACTTGTATTAGAGTCTTAATGATCCATGACCCAAACGTTTCCCAACCACTTCACTGGGCCATCCCAGGTAAACACCCCTATGACAGCTCTGGAAGCAGCAAGACCCAGCTAGCCAGTCCTTCAGAATGGCTTGAATCCTTGAGTTTTGTTCTTTTTTTAAAAAAATGTGGTCTGCTTTTAATTTTTACGTTTTTGTCTTTTTGCTACTAGTATTTATGAGCCAGCAACAGTTATTTTCCATAGAGAGCTATAGGGAGGGAAATGCAGAGTAATTTAATGATCAAACTGTTTCCTCCTCCTCCTCCACTGTTCCCTGCACTTTCCCCAAAAGGTATAATTTCCTTATCAAATTTACTCTCTTTCACTGACACACATTCATGCTCTTTCAAGCAAGTGAATGTGCCTCTATGTGCCTCTTTTAGGAAATCAGCACTTGCAAATTATACCTCTTTCTGTTGTCAGGCTAGGAAAAAACCTATTAAGAAAATATTTATGCTCAAAGCAGGTATTCTAAAAAAAAAATGCTTCTTTTAAAAATAATTCCCCAAACAACTCTTAACAGGTTTTGATTAAAAGGCCCTTTTTGTTACTAGTGTGAAAAGCAACACAAGCAGACCCCACTCCCCTTTCCTTGCACGGGGCTCACTCTGGGCCGGACACCTGGGCTCGGCCTTCGGGAGCCTGCTAATAGCCGATGTGGCTGTAATCCTCAACTTGATGAACTGTGACTGAGTGTGTCTGCACAGTCATAGAGCTTTAGATGTCCCCCTGACAGAAAAGCAGACACAAGTGACCGGAATGAAACAGCAACATAGTAATGACATATTTTCCCAATTGGAAATAATGACCATGTGGTCCAAAGGATCCAATCAAGCCAGGGACTGGCTCTTTCCCGGGTCCTAGGGGAAGCCAAGGGCCTTCCATGGGGGTACTTTTCCCCCAACTTAGAAGGACAACAAGACCTTTTCCCCCAACTTAGAAGGACAGCAAGACCTTCACCCTCCCCCCTTTGCGAAATCAAGGGGAACACTGGAACCGAGCATTGAATCGGGGGGGGGGGGGTGGTGGTGGTGGGGAGGGGGTGTGTTGGGAGGCCTCGCTGTCTCTTCTCTGGGAATGGCTGTGGGCTAAGACCAGGCCTGGTGCACCTCTTAGTCCGTAGACGTGCTTCTCTCAGAGGTGACAGGAACCACGGTGTGGGGCTGCCAGGTGAAGTGCAGGGTGCCGAGTGAAATTTGAATGTCAAATGAACAATGAATACCTCCTGGTATGTAAGTATGCTCCGTGCATGTATGTGCCATGCATGTCTCAAATATTGTATGGGACATGGAAAATTCACCTGTGGTTTATCAGAAACTTAACTGAATGTCCTGTATTTTTGTCCCGTGAACCTGACAACCCTAGCCTGGACGAAGGAGGCCCAGACAGGCCATGATGGATCTAGCCCCAGAACAACCGTAGAGCCACCCTGGGGCTGCGCATCCTCACTGGTGTCGGCCTGCATGCCACTTGTTGGCTCCAGCCCTTGCCAAAGACAAGGGTCCCTGTTTCAAAATCCCTGCATGGATCACGCAGAGGCACACTGCCTCGAAGTGTTGGAACAGTTCCCCACTAGCTGTAGTTCCATAATTGCCCCAGAGCCTTTGGACTATCTCTTGGGTCTTTTATGCCATCGGAGCAAATTGGCAGCAAGAAGTTTATAATCCCGTTGACATGTGTTTCGGGTTAGGGAGGAGTGGTACAGATTTTGTTCGGAGCAGCATTGTGGTATTGCCAGAAGAGTTGCGTTTCAGTTGGAATTAAGTTTGCATGTAAGTGAAAAGGTCTGTGACATTTCTTATCCACAATGTAAACCTTACAGGAAAGCAGTATTGATCTGGGACACCCCTCCTGTATGAGAATCCAGTGGGGAGTTTCCCCCTGCGAGTGGGGGTGTCTTGTATATGCTCGGAGCATGCTACGATTCTAGTACTCCCTGTCATGGTTTCTGTTCCCTGTGGGGGACATTTAGTTATCCACTGGGGACGATTTGTCCAATGCCTGCAACATGCATGTCTGAAACACTGACGTTACGGAGAATATAGTTCTTTTTGTCTAGGGGTACACATCGATTGTGGGAGACAGAGAGAATAAACGATTACAGAACCGTGTGGTAAATGCTTTACTCAACCTAGAAAGAAACCAGGGAGTCTTCCTGGAGGAGGTGCTATTTGGAGTGTAAAACTCTGAGTGGGAGCCGCCTTAGCGGATAGGAGAGGGGGGCTGCTCCGAGGTGGGAGGAAGAGTCCGTGCCTGTGGGGCTCCCAGGGGGCAGAGCTGGAGCAGTGGCAAGCCCCAAGGACCGGGCTCCTGTGTTGTGGACCCCCGGGAATGGTATGCAGCGGGGTGTGAAAGCAGAACCACGTTGTTTCAGTTTCAACTGAGACCCCAAGAAATGGATGTCACAGTCCAAAGTGGAGATTGAGGCCGCAGTGCCGAAAGTGGTGAAGACAAAGCTGTTTCGTTACTCCTGTCTCAGCCCCCGCATCGGGGCCACAGAAGAGAGGCTGCAGAGGAAGAGAAGAGTTACGGATATGCTGTGCATTCCAACCCCTCCCCAGGGCGTGGATGGCTGAGTCTACACGGTACAGGACCAGAGACGGAGCCCCTCCCTCCAAGTGGGTGCCCAGCCTGTAGCAGGCATGGGCTGGCAAGGAGGAGTGATTTTAAGTGAAATTGCATATACTGATTAAGTCATTACGCTTACACTAACATTTTAACTACTGACTGGCCTGGGCATGTTTATTGGTTGAAAGTGACCAGAATAGTGACGGGAACGGGGCCACTGATTTTCACCCCGAAGATGAGAAAGGTGGCCTACAGAGAGTGGTGGAAACGCAGAGGAGGGTGCAGCAGAGGGTGGGAGGAGACGTGACCCCCAAGAAGCCTGGCATCTCAGGGGGCTGGCGTTCCTTGTTCACCGCAATCCCTCAGGATGCCAGTCTTTGCTTCCTCTGGGTTTCATGGGACGCCCTGTTCTTTCTATTCATTCTTCTTTATGGAAGCTTAAGTGAGGTTGGGAGGGCTTCTACTTTAAGGCTTCTGAAGGGTAGAAGATAGACACACTGACCTTCAGGGGCTCTGTCAGCCCAAGAATTGGGACTCTGTGGCTGATGGTATCACTCACAGCTCTGACATGCCCACACTGCTGGGTACCCACGGCCCCTCCTCGTCACCCTGCCCAAGAATACGTCCAGGCTTCCTGCTCTAGTCACCGCCTCAGGTCACAACCACACTCAGCGCTCCCATCTGATATTTCTTTAGCATTTGTGCACCTGCCTGCAGGTCTCCGGATCCCTCCCTCAGTGCTGTGCTTAAAGAGAAAAAGTGGCTATTTACACATCTCACACCTGTGATCACGGAGCCAGGGTGCCACAGGCATCTAATAAATCCTTCGGGGAGGATGTTCATGATATGGCTGCAAGGATGGACAAAATATCAGGATTCCAGGAAGGAAGGAGTGCAGGCAAATCGTCAGAAAGAGAAGCTGGCAAGCCGACACAATCACTTTCCCTTGAGTGCAGTTTAAACCAGTCAAGGTCAGGAAGTTCAGCTGGGCCTGGTGGCCCCCTCCATCCTCCATCGAGACTTTTGTCTTCAGCAGCGAGCAGGGCATGGGGAATTCTGGTTGGACCTCAGTCTCAGTACAACAGCTTTTTAATGCTCTGCTTTACAACTTGGTTATAAAACAGGAGGATTTCATGGCATGTAATACGGGTTTCTTCTCTCGGGGGTGTAGTAAGGTAAGACCCCTGGGAATCCTTTATAGCTATAATGGGGGGAGTTCATCGGGTTTTCCAAGCCAAATACTCTTATATTACTAGAAAGAGGAGTCGTGTTTGTTTATTAAATTATTTGCATGGTTTAGTCTATCCTTGTTGAACTTTGCAGACACACGGTGAGATGAGAGCTGAAAACCCCCAAGTTCCTGCACGTGAGAAAGGAAATGAAGTTATTATGAGACAGCTGCTCTCAGGTCTTTTCCAGCCTCACTACAAAGTAGGGAGCCGCATTTCGACCACAGGAGTTTTGCCTCCTTTTCAGAGATTCATTCCATGTGTGATCAGGGAAAGCACGCCACGGTGCCTTGTGGATTGTGAAGCACCAAATGTTTTAGTGCCACGTGTGGATTTTTCTTGGTCTCATGAGAAACTAGATACCTGGCTAAGTTTGCTGGCTTTCTGATATGAAGATTGCTTCTTTTTCTTAAAAAAAATTTTTTTTTAATTGATTTCAGAGAGGAAGGGAGAGGAAGAGAGAGATAGAAACATCAATGATGAGAGAGAATCATTGATTGGCTGCCACCTGCATGCCTCCTACGGGGATCGACCCTGACTGGGAATCGAGCCATGACTTCCTGATTCATAGGGCGATGCTCAACCACTGAGCCACCGCGGCCGGGCTGAAGATGGCTTCTTACCGAGTTGGAGGTAAAATGGTGACATTGATGACTGGCATGCCCACAAGAGAAACAGGCCTCTTTCTGGCTCATTCTGGCAGGCTGGCCTCTCTGGCCACCCACTGAGGCCACTGGGCTTCATCGGCCAGTAGTCTTCCCGGTCTCTGTCTGTGCAAGGGCGGGGCCAGTCCTGTTATGGTAATACTAGTACACAGCTACTGTTCCTCTACAGATTTAATAAAACGTGTTGTCAGTTCTTGGGGGTTACAGTGAGAGTTAGATTTAAGGGAGCAGGAGCGTCCTCCGAGGTCTGCTATGAAGTGCAAGGACGAGTTGTCCCTTGACCTTGGGGAGGGCTCTCAGGCTGCCAGCTTGGCCACCCTCCTGAGTGACGGCGGATGTGTCTTCTCATTATTTCAGACTTCGGCAATAATGAGTCTAGAAATGCAGAAAGCATAGCACAGTACAAAGAAAATAAAAATTGTCCAGAGCATCCCCACACAGATAGTGACTGTATAAAATATTATACTTGTTTTTTTCTTTTTAACATAATTCAAATTTATAAAAATGTAGGCACAGTTACTAAAGTTTTAGTCCTAAGAGATGCTCCAAGGAGACACAATTTGTTCCCAATTACTAGTGTCTGCAAAACAAAACATAAAGACCAAGCCCCAAAAATATATGGTCAGAACTGGTTTAGATTTGGCCACAAGTTCATTATTTAATTGCTCATCCTTTTCTTCGCATATCAAATCTTTTTTTTTAATTTTTAAAATTTCTTCCAGAAATAGAACCTTTAAAGAAGTTCATTTAAGGAAGGTTTGTTGCTTTAAAAATTCAATTTCTGATAGTCCAAAAGATTTATTTTTTACTGTATAAATGCATAATACTTTATTGTCAAAATGCTCTTTGGGAAATGTCATTGAAAATAATTTTAAAAATGAAATGCATCCTTGGGGTGATGAAAATGCTCTGAAATTAGATTTTGGTGACGATGGCAGAACTCTGCAAATTTACCAGAGACCTGAACTGTCCATATGAGCAGGTGAACTCTGTGGTTTTAGGTCATAAAAGGCTTTTCTTTTGCATTCAATTAACAGAGGACTATCCTGGGTTTGCAGTTCTGGATTGATGGCTACTTTCTTGGAGTGTATTTCCTAAAGGCAATGAACAACAAGGGCCCACACACTCATGCTATTCTTAAAACTTTAACTGTAGCATCTTTTGGTAAAAAATTAAAGCTGTTTAACGAAATAAAGGACCTTAATTCCTTCACTTCAACTTTGGGGGGAATCTGAGGCTGCTGTGGTGAGTTACTGAGGACCCCTGGCAGCTCTGATACACGTCATCTAACGCCAGATAAGCTCTTCTCTGTTCTAATAAAAATGAGCTGCAATGTTTTCTCGGGTTGTGGTATTTCTGCCCCTGCTCTCTCCCTGTCAGAGAGAGGTAGGTCTTAGTCCACACCTGCCACAGAGCAGCCTTCTCCTCCAATTCCAGCTTTGTGGGCTCCAGCTCCACTCTCCCTGCCCCCGTCCTCACCTTTCAGGCCTGAGGGGTGCAGAAAGGGGTGCTTCTGCCTCTGCTGGTCCCAGTATGCTTCACAGTCCTTGGGGTATCTGCACGCCGGCCCATACCCCTTAGGAGTCCCTGCTCAGTCACCCTTTGAGCATGCCATCTGTCCGCGTGGCCTCTGCCAGGAGGGTGTCTGCAGGGACCCTGTGTGCTTCCTCAGTGACAGCAGGCTTTCCTCCTCGGGTCCACACACACAGCCACAGGGCCCATTCCTCCCAAAGGCTCCTCCCCACCAGGTGTCTTGACCAACAGGCCGGTCTGGATGACTCGGGAGGCACGTTGCAGGAGGTTTGAGTGATTTCATTTGTAACTAACGGTGGAGTGAAGACGTCCATCATGGGGGCATCCTCCTCCCGTGGCTGATTTCTGGGTGTGAGAACAAGAAGCAGGGCGGTCATCGCTGGTGCCAGAGGTTGGTCCCCAGATCATGCCGCAGCTGGAAGGGAGCGAGCCACTGCTGACGTGCCCTCCTGGCTGGGGCAGGTACAGCGCCCAGTGCATCTGGAGAGAGCCTTTGAACGTGGACGTCATGTCTTGTGTTTGGTAGAAGACAAGTGGTGGTGATCCACGAATCATCCCACTCATTTCCAGAGCACAGATGGGTTCATAGTGATTGCACATCATCACTTTCTTTCGTGCAGCCGAGGAAGTTGCCACCTCTCCATGTTCCCGACATGACCGTGCGTGCGTGGTGTCATCACAAGGACTGGCCATGGGACGCCCACTGGCCTTCTGACAAGTGTCCCTTGAAAGTGGACAATCAAGGCGCCAGCTCTCCAGCAGGCAGCCGAAGCTCAGCAGTGTGGTTCCTACTTCGTGCCTGTCCTGTCCCGTGCCTGTGCTCACGAGAGGGGTGGCTGTCCTGGCCGGTGTGTGCACTCTGGGGGCTGCAGGGGAGAGGTCAGTAAGCCTTCCCCGTGCCCACACCAGGGTCCCGTGGGCCTGGAACGTCGAGCACTGCTTTGCCAGATGAGGTCCCGGCAGGAGAGGCTGGGGTCAGGCAGGCACCCCCTGCCCACACGTCTGCCAGGCCAGCGTGCTGACCCACAGCATCGGGTTAAAGACAAGGTCTTGGCTTCTAGCCGTGCAGTCAGGACGGGCGTGTCGACATTCCTCCTGTCACCGGGCAGTCAGCACGTGCTGATCGATGGCATCGCCTCTTGAGAAAAGTCCTGCCGTTTGGACTTTGCTTTGTTTCAGGCGAAATGTGCGCAGACTGGTTCCAGGCAAGGCGGCTGCTCCTAAAACAAGTGACCAATCCCTAACCAGGCGAGAGACTGAGGGACTCCCAACAGCTGGGCAAGGCTGTGGCAGGCAGGGCCCTCTGGGAGCCTCAGCTCCCTCCTCTGTGACCGGTAAGTAATGTCCATGATCCTCTCTGCAGGGCTGTCACTAGGGTTCAACGAGATAAACGCAGCGTCGGTGAAGGGCACTCAGTAGGTATTTACTTGTTGCTGCCATCACTTCCTTTATTGTCAATAAAACCACCCGACTTGTCACGTCCATCCGCACCTGGCTGTCCCTGGGCCGCTGCACTGACCCGCACCTGTTCACCCCGTGGCGGCAAGCCTGGGCCCTGCTCCGGTGTCTCATGGCTAAGCCTCCACCTGTGTCAGGTCCTCGCCTCAGAGACGGTGTCTTTTTTCCCTGGGCGTCTCCACCTTGGTTCGCTGCCCACCCCTGCACCCTAGATGCACCTGTCCTCCGGCCTCCATCCACAGGCACTGCCCACCTCAGCGTCTCACATCCGCCTGAGGGCCAGTCCCGCAGGGGTCTGGGGAACACGAGGAGGGGCTGTGCGACCCGCTCCCGCTCCTCCTCGCCCTCCCAGCACTCAGGCTCCTTCCCAGGCCCCAGGAGGCTGAGCCCTCATGCTCCGGAGCCCCAGCGGCGACTCTGAGCTGAAAGTGTCTGTCGCCAAGACCAGCCGTGTGGCCCGAGAAGGAAAGTGTGCGCCTGGCCCCCGGGAGGGATAGGGGGAACACAGGAAGCACCTCCTGTGGACCCCTGAGGCACAGCAGGCCCTGACGTGCGGGGACCATCCTGCCAGCCATCTCCCAGAGGCCACTCACTGTGGGAGAACGGGATCCAGGTGCCTGGGGATCCACCTGCTAACTGACCTCACCGTCAAACAGGCTGTGTGGGGACTGTCTCCTGTTCTTTGCCCCCACCAGGTAATCCACAGAAGGACGGCTTCGAAGTGGCAAATCGAGTATGTGCAAACAACAGAAGTGTCTTGGGATGTTTGAAATAATGTTTCTCTCACTGTTCGTGTCGACTGCCTTGATTTATATTTTAGCCCAGCCCGCCCAGTCCGCCCAGCCCGTCCAGCCCTCGGTCTGCCTGGATCCCTTGCCCTTGCTGATCCGGTTCTTGCCACCAGGACCTGCCAGCCTGGACCTGTCCCAGCAGAGCCCAGGCCAGGGCTCTGAGGCCCAGCTTCTGTCCCACCTGCCTTGGGACTCGGGGGCCAGTATCTGGACTCTGACCTTGTCCTCATTATCAAACTTTCCCTTCTACCCCCTAACCTCGGTCTCTTCCCCTGGTGGAACTTTCTGCTGTTTCCGGTCCCATCCCTGACTCACAGGATTTACATCTCCACTCGGCAGCCCAGGGGACTTTCCAAGGCAAAATGGTGATGATATTTTACAATGGAAACACGTGAAAAGCGGTGGGAGAAGGAGGGAGACCTTCCTAGTGGGTGACTTTGTGTCCTGAAGGTGGGCGAGGGTGACAGGAAGGGACAAATGCTGGGGAGATAGGGTGGGTCTGTTTCCACCTACCTGTCCTTGATCTGTATGTAGTTCATTCAACTTGTTTCTAACTTGCATGGCGAACAGAGGAGGAAAATTAGTAAAATCAGAGCAAGGGAACATAGCCCCTTGGAAAACCCCTGGGAGGTCCTGTCCTCCCTGTTCCATTGTGTGCCTCCTGCCGACTGTGAAAGGCTGCAGTGACCCCAAACAGCTTCTTTTGGGGGGTGGATGCGAGGGGGCAATTTTATTTGGAAAAATAGTAAATGTCTGCTATTGTTGAAGAATTAGAAAGATAAACCGCATGACCCTATCAGAGTAGAGGGGTGCTTGTCCACAAAGGGCACATGTACAAGGCATGCGTGTGGGGAACCTGGCAGAGTGGGTGAAGGCAGGTCTGCAGCCCAGGGGCCCTGGAGCAGGCATGAAATTGTTTGAAACATCGAGGAAGTGACACACCAGGTAAAGACCTTTCTCTTCCCGTTCTGATTTCAGCTTCCCCTTTGGCACATGCTTGGGGGTTTCGAGTGGAACAGGTGTTTTCTCTTTATAATGTTGTGTTCTTTTCTTAAAGGGGACCACCCAAACTGAGTCAGCCCCATCTCATGGAGAAGGAGGCAGAGTTGCCTGGTGTCAGTGGCTCTGGTGTCACCAGTTGCCTGGATGAGGGTGAACAGCAGGGTAATATTTCCCTCCTCCTGTCTGCTGCCGAATCCCACAGAAGCCAGAGTGCCCAGGAACCCATGGACCCGTCCACTGGGTCTGCCTCGGGGCAGAGGACAGGTGGAGGAGGGCAGAGTGTGGGTCTGAAGTAGAGAACCATAGGTCTCCGCACCCTCACGTCTCCCACCTAAAGATAGCACTGGTAATGCTGGGCATCTTTATGTTTGCAGTCCTTTAAAGGAGGCAGAAAAGACCCAGGCATAGAGTAGCCAATAATGAAAGCCAGAACATCGAGAAAACAGATCCCTGAGGGCCGTGGTCAAGGAGACTGGCTGGGCTGGAAAATGAGCTGCAGTTTGGCACAGAAACCCAGGTTCAATTAAAGCTCAGATAGAGAAGCATCCAGTGACAAGCTGAGATGAGAAGGCAAGTCCCTGTCCTTCGGACGTGGTTGAGAGTCCTTCTGTGGCCAGCCCGTGGCACAGGGGAGGTTTGTTCCTAAGATTCTTATATGAACACTAGAGGCCCAGTGCACGAATTCGTGCACCAGTGGGGTCCCTCAGCCTGAACTGCGGGATTGGGCTGAAACCGGCTCTTCAACATCCTCTGAGGGGTCCTGGACTGTAAGAGGGTGCAGGCCAGGCTGAGGGACCTCACCAGTGCATGATTGGGGCCGGGGAGGGACACAGGAGGTTGGCCAGCCAGGGAGGAACCGTGGGAGGGCTCCAGGGCGGGTCCAGCCCTTCTTGCTCAGTCCCAATTGGCCAGACCCCAGCAGCAAGCTAACATACTGGTTGGAGTGTCTGCCCCCTGATGGTCAATGCATGTCATAGTGAGCAGTTGAGCAGCCTTAGCATATCATTAGTATTATGCTTTGATTGGTTGAACGGCCAACCGACCGACTGGACACTTAGCATATTAGTCTTTTATTATATAGGATGCTGTTTATCTATAAGGTACATATTAATCAGAGTCAACATTTCAGAAACAGTGTCAAAGAATGTGGGATAGGTTGTAATTCTCCACTGTTTTAAGATCCCACAAGGCCTCTGCACCCATGAGGGAGTGGTGGGTTCTGAACGGGAGGGAGCAGAGGTTTCATGAGGAACAAGGTGGGGGTATTGGTCAGGGTCCAGACCAGAGAGAGAAACCGCACAATAACTTGAACAGGGAAGGCTTAATGTAAAGGATTATCAACTATAACAGAGGGTTAGAGAAGGAGGGATGGTGAGTAAGAAGTAACGAGAACTCTAAAGAAGACAGGATTGGCAGACACAAGGAGCAGCCGGGACCCCAGGGCTGAGACCCAGACTTCACTGAGGATACAGCCAGGGCTTTCCATGGCAGAGATGTTGCCATGGTGACACACTCAGGTCTTACCAGAACTCGGTCCTTAGGGTATCAGGAAGGCTGTTCACGGGGAAATGTCTCATCAGAGGGCACCGAGGTTTTGTACAAAAATCCCACCCAGAGGTGCTGGGGGAAGCGGTTGGCTGCTGCTGGGCACCATGAGCTGAGGGAACTGGGAAGTTCCTCCTGCCATGTCTCTCTGCCCACCCCCCCCCACTGACAAAGCTGAACATCATGCCAACTGGCAAAGTAAATGTATTTAAAGGGCGCATGTCCATGTTTACAGAACAGGCAAAAAGAGTGAATTAATAGCTGAGAGGCAATACATACATGAGGATCACAGCATGTATCAAGTTTGGAAGGGACCTAATGTCAAGTTTGGAAGGGACCTAAAGTTCCTATTGAATCCCAAATCCTCACATCCCATCGAGTGGTTGCCAGGCTATGAGACATCTGTGGCAAGGGAGCTAAGAACAGTCTGAGACGGTCCCTCCGCACATGGAGGCAGCTTCTACCGCTGGTTCTTTTTCTGGGTACTTATCTACGTCTCTCACCTGACAGCTCTTCAAATACATGAACTGGGTCCTTCTGCTTTGCTTCTTCTCCGCCTCTTCTGCCTCTTGTAAACGACACATCCTTACGACCTCCCTGGCAATTCAGAAGCCTTTCACTCTACCACACTTGGGCATGAGTGCACCACCGTAAGCCTAGGCCTCTCTCCAAACCTGTCCCAAGTGTTCACAGTGGAGCAGGAGCTGGTCACGCCTAACTGCCCCTGTCTTGTTGGCCACAGTGGTTGACCTAAGGAGTCACTCCTGATCTATGTCAGAAATGGGCCTTTTCAAACTGGTGCTAGGAAAGAGAAGTCTCTATTCATCAATCTTGGTGATGAACCCAAGAAGCTGTCTTCCATCCTGATTCCAGCCAGAGAGAACACATCCAGGAAGAGAGGTGGAGATGGAAACCAAGAGAAAATCCTGATGCCATCAGAGTCCCTGGTTCCTGGCAACCTGAGGCCAGATCCATGCCCTCTTTGCCTCGGTTGGGCTAGTTGAGCCAATAAATCCCTCCTTTCTGCTTGAACTAGTTCAAGTTGGATTTCTGGCCATTACCAATAAGGAACATCCTAACTTGAAAGGAAAAATGAGGCAAGAGCGTCACTGGCTCGCTTCTTTGGGACAGGCTTTCTGTAAAGCGAATATAACTTTAAGTAGAAACTCTGGAAATCCGTTGTTAATGATTTTTAAGAAAAGTGTATGATTTTGAAAGTGAGATCTTGGTCTGCCCCATTTCTTCCTTTTTCTTTCTGAAAAGGAAAAAAGAAAGAAGGAAGGAAGGGAGGAAAGAAGGAAGAAAGGGTGTCTAATTTGAACTCACATGGCACTTTTAGGCTTTTTAGAGGTCTTTATGAACATAGGTGGAAATTAAAATGTCTAACTATTAGCATATATAAAATTTGTAATCTTGAAATCCATATCCACTGAAATAATTGTATAAGATATACTCAAATATTTCTTCTTTGTCTTCAGGTTCAGATCTTTTTCAACCGAATCGGTGTTAGGTTTTGAAGCTAAAGTCTATATATTGAAGCTGGAGGAGTGTGAAACGACAATACTGTAGAACGTTGTCAAAGTTTCAGAAAAATGAGGCTGCGGTTTGACCCAATGTCCTTGGTATCCCATTAGGCTTCCATGCTTTGATACGCTCTTGTGGGGCAAGTTTCCTGGACTCGCTCAGAGATCAGAAAACATCCTTTTCTGTGTCAAACTTGACAATGGAGTGAAAGTAGAGAAAGCAACGCTTCACCCAGAACTCGCTATTCAAGTTTATTTTCCTCTTCTTAAATGTAAAGGCTAAAATGAAAAATTTCAAACATAGAGAAGAGCAAGTCATGTAAAGTCTACCTGGGTGCCACCAATAAGATCTAACAAATGTGGACATTTTTTTGCCTGAAGAAATAAAAATAGTACAGAGACGGTGTAGATGCCCCCGTGTATCCCACTGGATCCCATTTCTCTCTCTCTCCTCAGAGGTACTAGTAATTGTTGTCTTCGAGTTGGTGGATGGCCTTTCTCACATCTCCATAGGCAGGGATTTTCATGTTAGCCTTCCTGTTGGGTGCCGAGCGGTAGGGCATTGTGATTCTAATTTTATTTTTCCAATGACTAAGGAAGTCGTCCACTTTTCATGTTTATTGACCATCTAGGTATCCCTCTGTGTGAAATACCTATTCAAGCCCTTGGCCCACTTTTAAGGTGTATGGTTTTCCATTTTCCTAAAACATTTAACGTGGGCCCTTTCCTAACTCCCTTCCACCCCCCAATTCTATGAGGCAGAAGGCGAGAGAAATGTGAAGAGGGCAAACACCTGATTCAAACATGAGGTTCGTCGGAGTTTATTCATTCAGTTGATATTGATGAGAATCCACTATGTGCTAAACACCGTGTGTCACGATGGGGACACGGCATTGAACAAATTAACAACATTCTTGCCCTCGAGGACTTATACTCTAGTGGGGAGAAGGCGAAGAATAAACTGGTGACTTTGGATGGTGATCAGTGCTATGAAGAATATCGGATAACAAGGGTGTAACTGGGATGGGGGATTCTTTGGCTAGAGCGGTGAAATAAGGATTTTCTAAAGAAATTATATTAAATCTTACATCAGAACAAGAGAAGGAGGAGCCATATAACAATCATTGGGAAGAGTATTCCAGGAAGAGGAAGTGTCAGGTGCAAAGGTCCTGAGGTAGAAACAAGTTGGTCTGAATATTACTAAGAGAGTATGCATTATCTTATTGGGACCAAAACTGTTATAATAGATGCCATGGATGCCTAATTCAGTGTCTTGCTGTTTCCAGATTCCCTGACCCCCTCATATTTCTGTGTCCCTCCCCCACATTTAATGTGGGTTTATTGCCCAGACTTGTGACAGGAATGAGACTTTGAGAGACTGACCTGGGATTAGGAGCACCTCCACCCACTCTGGTTGGCAACAGGAAGTATCTGGGGGTTACATTCCCCTTCCCGACTCGTCCAGCAGCCCTGGTGCAGTGGTTGAAGGATCCAGCTCCCGTGCCTGGAGTTGGGGTAGATTCAGGGTGTGTTTAGGCTTCAGAAAGTCAAGAAGGGCCAGGCTGCAGCCGACGTTTAGCCAGAATTGTACCACTGGCTGTCTTTCCCCCATTCATCGTACGTTTCTTCTGGGAGCAATGCCTTCATGAATCTGTTGCCCCTGAATTCTCATCCAAGGGTGTGCTTTTAGGGAACCCAACCTAGTGCGCCTTCTACCGTTGCTGTGAAGATTCCATGAAAGAATGTAGGCAAAACACTTAGCGGAGAGCCTGAGAGCCCAGCCGAGTTAACGCTCACATTTAGCTTTGATGATGAAACCTTTCAAGCTTTATCAGTGTCCATCAAAGGTCACAAGCTCTGAGTTATGTATCTTTTGTCATCCTGAAAAAATGCCCTGTGTCCCTGGGATTTGGCTGGGGCCAGGGGTGGGGCTTTGCTGGGACCTGCCAGGTGCCTCTAAGCGAAACCCTTTCATTTAATTCTGAGAAGCACCTGGCAAGAATAGAAGGTTCTATTATAATTTTTTTGAAAAAAGGACCTAATATTAAAAAAGGCTAAACTGCTTTGGGAGACATGGTGTGGAAGTTGGGGTTCCGAGGCATCCCTGTCTGGACAGAGCCCAGGCTCTTGGGAGTCTGTGTCTACTCCTAGGTCCCTCCCCGGAAGCAGCAGCGTGGTGGCTGTCATTCAGAGGGAGGTCGGGTCCTAGCTGAGAGGACTCCCACTAGGCCCAGCCTCTAATGCGGAGGCTTCTTGCCAGGGGCGGGGCTCCAGGGGTCCGCCAGCCTTGTGTGATGTTCTGAGGTTGTTCCTGGGCAAAGTCCATCTTCAGTCCCCAAGCCGGCCTGCAGCTCAGTGTCTGGGGTCACAGCTGCGGTCACCAGTATCCATGCTGACTCCTATCTGCTCACTAGCCGCCCAGACCCGCCTGGCCCTCCAGGTCCCAGAGCTTTTAAAGTGAGGCCGGTTTGGGGCAGGAGGCTGAGTCAGGCTGCCACACCTGCACGCAAACCTGATGGGGGTGGGGTGGGCGCGCCTGCTTCTGGAGCCTCAAATCCCAGATGCAGACTACAGAGCCAGGATGGCCTGGGAGCCAGGCTGGAACCCCTCCCGGCTCTCCCACCTCTCACACTAAGTGCGGCGCTAGCAACGCGCAAGGAAACCAAGTTCTGAGTCGGCCGGGTCAGCCGCCCTCCTGCCTCCTTAGAACTTCCTATTGGGGTAACCAAACTCGCTCCTCCTAAGCTAACCACGTGCGACCCTCCCTTACAAATGCGAGCCTTCCAAAAGCTGGGGGAGACTTCCCAGCGGTCCAAGAGGCATTTCAGGTTCTGGGGCGATGCCATCTTGCTCCCTTAGGAGCACTGCTTACTTACCCTCTCATTTGCCCCAGAGAGGGTAGGGCCACTCAGGCGACGCAGACGCGGGAGGGTGCAGGCCCCCTCCCAGGGCGCCTGGCGCGCAGTGGCTCCTCCCGCTATTGCGAGTCCCGGATCCAAGTCCAGCGGCTCCCTGGGCCCCACCCACAGCCCCGCCGCCCCGCAGAGTAGGGATTGAACTGGGTTCTTTTTTTTACAACTATTTTGCATTTTCCTTCCTCCTTGGTTAGCAACCGCATCCTGTCGCAGGTTTCTCTCAATGCTGTTTCCTTTTCAAGAGAGCACCCTTGATTCGAGCAGATTGAAACCCATCCTGTACTTCAGTCCAGGAACACATCGCCAAGTTCACAGACATAGACAGGCAAGCCTGTGGTCAGTGTCACAGAGGAGCCCTCTGCTTGCCGGCGTCGGGGTGTGGGTACGGTGCCAGCAGGCTCCGAGGCAGGGTCGCCGCGAGGAAAGCAGGACCAAAAGTGATGAATGAGCATTCTTACCGCCTCCTCTGCATGCGGGGGGGGGGGGGGGGGGCGAGCGCGCGGAGGGAGCCGCCTGCAGTTTTCCTGGACAGCAGCTTTTTCTGGGAGCTGGAGGTGGACCCTCTGGTGCCCCTGGATCCGGCAGGGACGGGGAGGGCTCCTGGGAGCCGACCCCCGCCGAGAGCCGCCGGAGAGCAGGTGTGCCCCCAGCTCCCTGAAGATTTCTCTAAACAAAATGTTGCTTTTGCTAAGGGCTTTCTCCACGCGGAGGCCTCCAGCCGCAGGGCATTTTGACTTCCTCGCCCCCCAGCCCCGAATCTGGCTGTCTGCTCTTGTTTTTAGTAAAAGTATAAAAAGAATCTAAAGTGTTAGCTCCGGAGGGGAAAAGTGGAAACACGGCAAGTGACACACGCGACTCTGGCTGCTCTCAGAGAAGCCCACTCCAAAGCAGAAACCCAAAGAAAGCGAACACTGCACATGCACATGCACGGTTTAAAAGTGAAAGTTGAGGTCGTTGCTTTGTGGTTATTTTTCTAAACGGGGCATGAGAGGCGAGTGCTCTGTGGAACACATTTTTTAGGTTTAATTCCCCCAAGGACAGAACTTTAGCCACACACTTCTAGATAAGAAGTAGATTTTAATAATAATAATAGTAATAAAGTGTTGGTTAAACTTACCTCAGGAAAAGACATCATCAAAAAGACATTTTTTTTCTACCCTTAATGTGTGCCTGGTACTGTGTAGGAGCGTCAGAATACCATTTTGCTTAGGTTTTCAAGGCATTTGGGCCTAAAGTAATTTATATAAAAAAAAAAGAAAAAGAAAAAAGAATTCAAATAAAATCGATTGAAATCTATTCTACAGGTTCTTTCCCCCCACTTTGGGGGGTATATAGGATACCCATTGATTGCTCCTATGAAAACTGTGACTTCTGTTTTGAAGGAATTAACAAAGAAAACCCAGGCTGAATAAATCAACACCCAGGTTCAGAAGTTCAGAGCATTTGTCTGGGAACAAAGTCTCCCCCAGAGCTGAGAGGCATTCAGAGGCAGCTCTTGGTGTTAATGGGAATGTTAAAGATATACCTGAGACCAGATAAATATTTGACGATTTCACCAAGCACTAAGGCTTCTTCGCAGTTTTTCTTCTGCTGACACATTTCCCCCATGGGGCCTGGACCTTGTGGCTTCATTACACTTTGCAAATGAAGGAAGGCGGGGGTTTTCCAAGAGTGCGCTGGTGTGGAGGAGCTTTGCTGGAAGCAGCAGACCGGGCTTTACAAAGAGGGGTGTGTGTGCGTGCATGCATGCATGTGTGTCTGCATTTGTATTGGGGGTGGGGGTGGGGGTGGCACGGGGAGGGAGGGAGGGAGGGAGGGAGGAAGATGTGGATTACAAAGCTGCCATCTAGAGGCGCCTTCCTGCAGTGTATATAATGTGAGTCTGCAGCCTTGGAGCTCACAGTTCCTCCAAACTGCTCAGCCCCAAAGGCAGGCAGGGAGCGTAGGAGCCAGGGTAGGAGCCAGGAGAGCGAGCCCTCAGTGAGAGACAGCGGAGGTAAGGAAACTGCTCCCTCTTCACCCGGTGGGAAGGAGGGGAGGCGGCGGCGGGCAGGGTTTCTGCTCCTAAGCGGAGTGGTTTGTCAGAGGCTTCTTTCTCAGGGCTGTGATGGGTGCTTGCGATCGCGCAGGTCTGCCTTCTGAGAGCCCGGCTGCTTGTCGCATGGCTGCGTCGCTCAGGGTGCCTACCACCGCGGGGAGGGGAGGGGGGCACCTCTCCCTGCAGAGAGTGAAAAAGGCAGTTTTCTTAGGTCACTGGTGGAAGGAACTTCCGTGTGTTGGTTGGGTTTGGGAATCTGGTGTTTATTTGCTGCTGTGGGGACTTCAGCTCCAGTACGCTGGGGACTTGGGGAGACTGCAGGCTGTTCACTCTGCTTCTCAAAGTTGGCACAAGGGTCCGCTTGGCACCCCGCTTCCCTTCTGGTATATCAACTGCCAAACAGAATCGGCAGTCCACGTGCAGTCCCAGAAAGATGTACACTTTGTTCAGAGGCACCCTGAAGTGGAGCAGAAAACTGCTGAGAATCTCGGATGGTCCCGAGTGCATCTGCATTCAGTGCCGTGGGGGACCACTGGGTCCCGGGAGCCAGGGAGCTCTGCGGCTAAATGTGACACAGGGCCCTGCCTTCTGGTCTCCTAACGGCATCCTTGCTCATCTAACCTGAGCATTTCTTGTTCTCTCAGAAGGTTAGTCCAACTTCAGTTGGCGAAAAGAGTCACAAGTCTAGGATTTTGTCATGTAAATATACTCTTCAGGTAAAACATAAATTTTGCTCGGTTTTGTTAGTATGCTCAAATATTGAGGGGGCATCTGAGAATAACAACTTTGGAGTGAGGGCAAAGATGGGTGGTTAACTATGACTTGTAATTTCCAGACGGAATGAGAAGTTGTAAAAGTCAGACTGACTGTCTCCCTTGTTCTTTTCTCTTCCCTTCCCTTTCCTTTTATTTTCTTCCTTTCTTTTCTTTCTCTCTTTCTCATGATTCATTTGATCACAACAGAATAATTACATTTTCCAGAAGTGGAAGTCACCCCCCAAATGGTTTACAGCCTTTTGAAGGTATTTGGTGCAGGGACACCCCCTGAAACTTCACTCTGCAAAGTCTCAATGTGATAACTTTTCCTTCTCTTTTTAAACACAGATGCTGCCTTTGTGTGCCTTTATTTATGCCAGGAAAATGCCAGATCAAATAGGCTTGCTTAGAAAAGAAAGTGGAGGCTGCTGGTGTCTGTGCTGAACTGTCTGTAGATTTTTAATGGATAAAGCGGTGCCTTCCTTCCACCAGCATGCGCTTCCCGACGCTCAGCCTTCTCTGAGGCAGAGTTGCACACGGAGCTCTAGCTTGGAAACAATTCACTCTTTTTCCCCCTGTCTCTGCCATAAACACTCCAGTGTACACACAACTGCTAAGCTTGAGGCCACAACCTCCTGGGGGTAGGAGGGGTGGGGAGTGGAAAAGCAAAAGAAAAATTGAGAAAAAATGCAGGTGGAAAGGCAAAAGAAAATTGGAAAGTGCCTATTTTGCTGCCCATGTGATTTTTTTAAAGGGCAGCACATCACAATCACAGTTTAAAGAAAGTTCTGGAAAGGATAGCCGAGGCAGCATGCCTGTGCTTAAAGGGAGTTGGGACTCTGGAGGTGAGGTCATGCCCTGTTAACAGCAAGTCCTGAGAGAATGGAGAAGGTATTATGGTTTCTAGTCAGGCCCAGAACAGGCCAAGTATAGACTTTCTGAATTGAAGAAAAAAAAAAAAGCCAAACAAAAAAAACTATTTACGCAGGAACAGTGGCTTTTTGTGTGATTATTCTAGTTATGGAGGTTCCTGTTTTCCAGGCGACACCAGGGAAGTTGGTGGCAGTTTCTCAAACCTGAGGCCGAGAGTCATTCTAAACCCTGAGAGTAACCGACGGGAAGAAAAACAACCTTAACGATTCCAGGGCGAGATTTTCCCCAGTGATTTTGCAGAACACGAGCAGAATTGGGAGCTGAAAAGTATTTGCACTTTTAAATTAGGCAACTGAGAAACTTAATTTTACTCTTGGGAACAAAAATGGTACTAGAATGCCTTCCAAGTGGGCAGGTGCAATTTAGAAACTGTACTTAAAGTCCAGAAAATTATAGCTCCAGGACACATATTTGCTATTAAAATCATGACAAGCAAAAAAAAAAAAAAAGGAAAAAGAAACAGGGATGGTTCTCTAATCTGGACTACCTGAATGCTCTCTGCAGGGGTATTGCATGCTTTTTAATGTAAGAATCTACTAATTTAGAATTGGAAGGGGGGGCATTATTGCTTCGTTATTAAAGTGATGGGGGAATTTGCATAATTTTGTAGCCAAAATTTTGCTGAGCCAGGAGTAGGTTTGGAAGCTGACCTGTGTTTTCCAAGTGCCCGAAGGGTGGAGAGCTGTGACTGTCCCAGGTGGCCTTGACCTGCTATTGGCTAAGGGGCAGCGTGGGGACCTTTTGTGGGGATCTGTCTCAGTTTGAATAGAAGAGCCTGAGATTGTGGAGCATTCTCCTGGGAGCCCCATTGTGTGTGCCGGGCGCCGTGAGTGGCTCAGCCTGGCTGACCTCCTGCTGCCCGGACCCAGTCCTAAGCTGGGTGGGAATTAGGGCTCTAGTTACACTCGGCCAACCCAGGCGGCAGCCTTTGTGACGTGGGGCCTCTGGGTCTGCCTTGCTGGGTGCAACTCCACTTCCCTGTCGGGCAGCTGAGCACAGCAGGCCAGATTGGGTTTCTGGATGTGGGGTTCATTTTATCTCCCAGTACTTAAGTGGATGAGGGTGCCCCCAGAGTTAACATGATGTATGACTGAGGACCCCTGGAATAGGTGGCCTGTACCTGAATTAGGGTATGGCCTTTTCTTTCCTTCTTTTTCTCTCTCTATTATTTTTCCAGTTCTCAAGTGATTCAGAGCAGTTCTTTACTTGTGTAGACTATGGTCACTCAGGGTCACTCTGTGTGTGTGTGTGTGTGTGTGTGTGTGTGTGTGTGTGTGTGTGTGGTCCAGTCGGCACTGTCCTCTGTTTGTTGGGACTGGGGGACAGACCGCCGCAGTGAGCTCTGGCCACAGGAGCTGCTGGGGCTGAAGCCTTCTGGACTGCCCCATAGATTTACTGCGGGATTGGTAACAAAAATCTCCAAAATGAAAACCAAACCTGTCATGTGCAGCTGCCTAATGGTTCTCTAGGCCCAGCGGATCCTCCTCATCTAGGCGCCGTTTAGAGGGGTGGGCCTTTACGCAGGCCCGAGCACGGTTCCCCCGGATAAAGTCCCTGGAGGAGTTGGGAGAGGGGTAGCTGGCCCCTTCTGCCCTGCCTCAGTCTCCAGGTGATCGCCTCTGGGGACAACACTGAGTTGCTCCCCAAACTTCAGTTCTGGGAGGACACCGTCCCAAATCGCAGGAAGCTGTTACAGAAGGTCCCCGTAGGCAGAGGTCCTGAAAGGGCCAGAGGGCCAGGGGCCCCTGTGACTGAGAGGTGCCCGAGACCCTGCCTGGCCTGCCTTATCTTACCTGCCCCACTGGAGACTGGGAGCGCCTTCCTCCCCGAGGTGTCCTGCCTCCAGCCTGCTCCGCACCCTGCCACCACAAGCCTACCCGGTTTGTGTCACCTCCATCCTCAGAAGCCTTCTCTGCACCAAAGCCACTCGCTTGCTCAAAACCCTTGTGTCTTCTGCAGGGACGGGCCCAGCCTGACCCCTCACCCCCACCAAGTCCTGATTCTTGCCTCCAGCTATTCAGCCGGGTTCACTGACCCTCTCCTTTCTCCTTGAAGGCCCCACAGGCCTCAGGAGTGGAAATCCCTCACCTCCTGCCCCAGGGCGGCCCCGACCTCTGCTTCCTGACCCTCTGGTGAGCTGGTGAGCCCTTGGGGGCAGGGCGGTGACCATGCTGGCTCGCTGTGCCCCAGCGTACAGCCCCCACGGAGGAGGCTCCACAAACATTTAGGGGCATGAAAAGGGGGGATGGTATCTCCGCTCAGTGGGGATTTCAGAACAATTGCTTCTGGATGCCCATCTCCAGTGATGGCCTCAGATCTCTGGTCTCAGTGGGGCTTGATGAACTACTGATTCATTGACTATTGATTCATTGAACATCTACTTTGGGCCAGGCGACTTTGCAGGCGTGTCTGAGGATGAATGATGTCGTGGCAGGAGAAACGTAAACCAGGCCAGGACGCAGCATGGAGATGCCGGCCTGGGTGGGAGGAGGCCGGAGAAGCAGGGGACACGTTATTTGGGATGGGAGGGGCTGAGGGGTTAGTCGGGAAGGGTCTGTTGGTCTGTGATGGGAAATTGCAAACATATTGAAGATGATTTAGGTGAACACTAGCCAGACCCTGAACACTTGGCAGTCCCTCCTGGAGGGAGTGACTGTTGGCCGAGAAGGGACAGTTTACTGCAGGACAAATCGCCACCCCGTGGGGACGCTAAGCTTGGAGGCCTCTGATTCTGGCTTGCCCCCAGCCCCCCCGGGTGAGCTTAGGCAAAGCATTTGGATGCAGCTGAATACCTCAGGCCACTGGCTGCTGCTCACTGGTTGCCAAGGATACTTGGTGGGAGAATAATGAGCCTGAGAAGTGAGAGGCACGTCCCCAGGGACGTCCTTGTGGGACAGAGAGGAGCCCTTCCACCATGTGGGACATCAGTAGTAGACGAAGCCCTTGCAGACCCCAGACAGGGAGGGTGGCAGATGCTGGCCCTCTGCAGGCCCAGGACGAGCCACTGTCCCTTGGGGCAGATGTGCCATGTGTCCAAGTGCAGGTGTGGGACGGGGACTTCGTGGGCTCTAGGCGACTCGTGAGATAAAACACGGGAAGTGTCGGGAAAGAGGGAAGGGACAGCGACCTTACTGCTCTCTGTTCTCACTTGGGTGTCTGTGGTCCAGAAACATGGAATGTGAACCTTTAATGTTTTCTGAAACATCCATGCCTCTATTAAAATTTATGTAATTATTTTATTTTTCAATTACCGTTGACATCCAATATTATATGAGTTCCAGGTGTACAGCACGGTGGTTAGACATTTATATAACATATGAAGTGATCCCCCCAATAAGTCTAGTAACCACCTGGCACCATCCACAGTTATTACAATATTATTGACTATATTCCCTGTGCTGTACTTTATATCCTCATGACTGTTTTGTAGCTGCCAATTCATAGTTTTTAATTAAAATTTACATAATTCTTAATGTCAGGTTTCAAATAATACAGAGGTTTATAGTGTCAAAAGTGCAATCCCCGCTTTGTCCTCTCGCTCCACCCTCCTTGGCCAAAGTTTTATACGTAATGTGATTGTTCTTGTGCCTTTAAGCACAGACATTTAAATATAAAAACACACATAAGGTTTGCCCCTTTTTACACGAAAGAGAGCGTGCTCTGTGTATGTGTGCGGATCTGAACAGCATAGTAACTTTCTACATTCATAAGAGTCGGTCACCTCACAGCTAAATTATATTCCACAGTGGATACGCCGGATTTATTGAACCATTTCTCCATTGATTGGCATTTTTGTCTTCAGATTTTACTAGCATGTAACCTGCACGCCAATAAACGTTCTTGCGTGTACACTTGGGAACATGCGAATCTTTCGAGAGGAGGAATGTGTGCACTATGAGGTCATGGAACTGGAAACATCTTTTATTCTATGCCCGTATTTTTCCTCCTCTCAGGAACACCTGACAGCCTAAGTGCCTGCAGTGGGGCTCATGCCCTGGCCCCTCTTTGGTGTGGGCTCAGAGTCACAGGGTGCAGGCAATGGGTAGCTTTGACTGACACCATGAAGTTGTTCCTAAACTTCAGCCCCAAGAATGGCTGGTTCATTCTGAGGCTGGTAAGGGCGTCACCTCCAGGTCCTGGTGGTTACCAGCCCCACCACGGCCTCCCAGCAAAGCAGACCAGCTGCACTGGCCAGTGCAGAGGCGCTCACACGTGTACACCAGGGCTCTCAGCTCTGTGTCCTGGACAAGGGGCCCCCTGCTTTGGCTGGAGCGGAGCAGAGATGCCGTGCAGGTGGTCAGGGAGCTCACGTGGCCACAGGGGGTTCAGTAGATGCTCCTTCCCTTCCTGCACCCTCAGACTTTGCTGGGCACTTAGTGGCCAGGCCTTAAACAGGCATCTGCGTAGACAGTTCATCGTCTGTGTTTCATGCCTTTGTTCATATTAGGCTCTGAGAGCCTCCCTTGTTAAAACGGAAGCCGATGATTTAGGCAGATTCTGTTCTCTGGTGGGGTCCACGCTGTCAGTGTAATGGCATGAAATGAGCCTGCCCTGCCCCCCCACCCCCCCCACCCCAGGCCTCCCAGACACACGCTCAGCACCCGGGCCTTGCTGAGAGTGCACACCACACAACGGGGCCAAATCATAGTCTTTTCTCCTGACACAACCCTGGCTCCCCACACTTAATGCATGAAAAATATCGAGATGGCAAAGGCTGAGCGATTGGGTGGCATTTCCCCTCCCGGTTTCCCATTTGACTCTGCGGAGGATCCGATGGCTGTGCTGTTTCCCACCTCCTTTCTCTGTGTTTCCCTTCCTGCTCTGACCACCAGAGCCTTCTGCGGCGGAGGTGGGGGCACTGTGGTTCCCAGAAGAAGGCACGTGGGCCTTTGGCTTCACCTCCTGGGCTAATTGGTGATCAGTAATCAGTGATCAATGATCAGTGATCAGCAGGGCAGCTGAACTTCACAGTCCACCCACTGCTGGACGATCCCCACTGTGCCACCCGGGAGAGGACGGCTGCGGGGAAGTGTGCCTGGTCACGAGTGACCATGGTCACTGCATCAGCCTTTCACTGCCCATCAGGCAGAGGCAGGAAACCCTCTGGCAGCAGTGAGAGGTGCAGGGGAATGGAGGGGCCCAGAAGGACGCATTTGCCTGCTGATTTCCTGGGGACCGCACACAAGAGGCAGGTGTCCCCTGATTTTGTACCCCTGCCCCTGAGTAGGTCCGTCTGTCCATGCCTGAGTGAGCTGGGTATCTCCTGAGGTGAAGAAAGACATGGGGGAACTTGGCATCTGCTCAGGCTAACAAAGGCCCCTGTGATGGGCCCAGACCCCAGGATTTATGGCTGTGGCCGAGGCCTTGTAGGCTGTGCCAATGCGGACGGAGAAGGAGCCCCAGCCAGGCACCAGCCAGTGGCTTTCCGGTCCCAGGACCCCACCCACCTCTGTCTGGCTGCCTGGCTGTGGCTTGTCCGAGCTCCTCCATCAGCAGTGGGACACTGAGACCTGGGTAGGTCACCTGGAGGGGAACCAACTGCCTCTTACAGCCCAACAGGGGAGAACTCCCAGAAGCCCGCAGGCAGCCTCTGGTGACTGTGATTCAAGGGTAGGTTGCCTGCCCCGGGTTTTGAGGCTGAGGAGCCAGCTCGTCCGGGGAGGCAGCAGAAAGTCTCATTTCTCAGGGACTCTGTCCATTTATCCCGGAGGTGAACCGACTGCGCGTCTTCGTGTGAGCTCCTGCATGTCTCCATGGCGGGGACACAGATTACTTTGCCTGGAAGAGTCAGCTTCAAATATGCAGCAAGAACTAAGCCAGGGTATGCTTTTCACTAAAGGGAGGGGGAGGGCAGAGAGAAGTTTTAGTGAGCATGTGCTAAGTGTTAGATTCTGCTTTAGGGTCTTTAGTTCCAAGGCACCGGTGTCCTGAGAAGTAGTGGGAGAACAGGTTAACTTGTCTCAAGTTAATATTAACTAGTGAGGAGCCAGAATCCCATCCCAGGAGGGCGGGGCGGGGGGGAGAGAGGAGGTCTGTTCTCAGGGGGGAGCTTTTCCCAGCTATCTCTTCATACCGTTAGCATGGCCACTAGGGCACTGACCCACGAACGGACCATTGACTTCCCTCCCGGGGAGTTGTCATGTGTGACCTGGAGTCCACTTGGCAAATAAACTTGACTTGGTCAGTTATTACCTGGGTCAGGTGAGAAGGAAGCACCAGCACCTAACCCTCACCACGGCCCGTGCTTATTTTCATTTTACGTCTCCTCTCATAGTCACGCGGACCCAGGGCCGTGCCATGGAAGGATTTCAGGGCCCTGGGGGGGACAGGGCAGTGGTAGAAGACAGGCCCTGGCAGCTCCCAGGGCTGATGAATTCCTGGAGGAATCATTGCCAAGCACAGTGGTATCTTGGGCTGGATCCTCCGTGGGTGCTACATGGGGACAATTCAGAGTTGGCCTCACGTCAGGTCAGCGGGAAAGACAAGTTGAGAAACTCGTCGGCCCCTCCAGGAAGGCAGCCGGCGGTGATTTTTGTGCTTAGGGTCTTGGCACACATTGCTCTTGAAGCAACTGGGCAGATAAAACATGGGAAGCCAGGCGCTGGCCCAGCGCTTGAGGCAGCTGCTTGGGCGCCCTGGGTTGGGAATCACACAGCAACACCAGAGTCTGCGGGCCTGGAGCTCGGTCAGGCTGCAGGGTGCTCGGCATGCTGACCACGTTTCCAGGGGTCTACACGTCTGCAGACGGGGGCGGCAGGAGACCTGGGTTTGTGTGCTGATTTTGCAGACGGGTGAAAAGCACCAGTCCCATTTTTAATGCAAATTTGGAAGAGAATCTGAATCAATTTCATTGAGATACCAGAGCAGGGCACTGGTAAGGAACAGATCAATTCTGCCATTTTTGGGGGGTGTAGGTGAAACGCCTCCACTGTCCACTGAGAGCCAGCCGGCCATCCGCATCAGCTGCCTGACATTTCTCTGGCCCCTGGATTGTGCTGATTTCATACCCTGGGCACAGCCAGGCTGGCGATGTCTTACAAACACAGCCGTGGAAAGATAAAGCAAGCACTGTGTCTTTGAGCACCATGTGGCTTTAGATTCTGGGTGTGTTTGATTTCGTTTTGCGGGGTTCTGCTATGGTTGTTTTCTTTAAAAATTCTACAGCACTGGAGTGAAACAGTTGCGTGTACGGGTGCTGAAAAAGCATTTTGACTGAAACTTGAATGTTTCCTAACGAAGCGATTTTTCTCTTCCATCATTTTGGTTTGATTTTTTTCGTGCAGGCCACTTGATCGCTGCCCTCGACACCATGGATTTGCATCTGTTCGACTACTCAGAACCAGGGAACTTCTCTGACATCAGCTGGCCATGCAACAGCAGCGACTGCATCGTGGTCGACACCATGACGTGCCCCAACATGGCCAACAAGAGCGTTCTGCTCTACACGCTGTCCTTCATCTACATCTTCATCTTCGTGATCGGCATGATTGCCAACTCTGTGGTGGTCTGGGTGAACATCCAGGCCAAGACCACTGGCTATGACACGCACTGCTACATCTTAAACCTGGCCATCGCCGACCTGTGGGTGGTGGTCACCATCCCGGTCTGGGTGGTCAGCCTTGTGCAGCATAACCAGTGGCCCATGGGTGAGCTCACTTGTAAGGTCTCTCACCTCATCTTCTCCATCAACCTCTTTGGCAGCATCTTCTTCCTCACCTGCATGAGTGTGGACCGCTACCTGTCCATCACCTACTTCACCAACACCTCGAGCCACAGGAAGAAGGTGGTTCGTCGTGTCGTCTGTGTCCTCGTGTGGCTGCTGGCTTTCTGCGTGTCCCTGCCCGACACCTACTACCTGAAGACTGTCACGTCCGCATCCAACAACGAGACCTACTGCCGGTCCTTCTACCCCGAGCACAGCGTCAAGGAGTGGCTGATCAGCATGGAGCTGATGTCTGTGGTCTTGGGCTTTGTCATTCCTTTCTGCATCATCGCCGTCTTCTACTTCCTGCTGGCCCGAGCCCTCTCGGCCTCCGGCGACCAGGAGACGCACAGCAGCCGGAAGATCATCTTCTCCTACGTGGTGGTCTTCCTGGTGTGCTGGCTGCCCTACCATGTCGTGGTGCTCCTGGACGTCTGCTCCATCCTGCACTACATCCCCTTCACCTGCCAGCTGGAGAACTTCCTCTTCTCGGCTCTACACATCACACAGTGCCTGTCCCTGGTGCACTGCTGTGTCAACCCTGTGCTCTACAGCTTCATCAACCGCAACTACAGGTACGAGCTGATGAAGGCCTTCATCTTCAAGTACTCGGCCAAAACAGGCCTCACCAAACTCATCGACGCCTCCCGGGTGTCGGAAACAGAGTACTCCGCTTTGGAGCAAAACACCAAGTGAGGCCCAGTCTCGGGATGCGTGTGCTTGCTTTCAGCAGGGCTCCCAGCTGCCTGGGGGCTTAAGACAGGAGCAGCGTGCCGAGGGGGAGGCGTGCCACTGTGCTTCCTCCCCGCCTCTCTCATGCCTGCGTGGCCGTCACGTGACTGTGACCCCGACAGTGCATCCTGCCGGGCTGTGCCACCAGCTGATGCCACTTGTCAAAGCTGGTGGCCGGAGGGGCCTGCCTGCACTTCTGTACAGTAGGACTCTCTGTGTTTCCTGAAGGTTTTCTATGGTGATTTGTATTTAAATGCTAAAACTTTATTTTCTCACTCTTGGCATACCTTATAAATGTATCAGAAAGTTTAAATATTTTAAATGCTGTATGGGAAGTATAACGCTGACATGTAATCGTGTTGTAGTTTTAATTAGCCTGACTTCGGTTTTGACGATGGATGACGTTGACTGTTAGCTGTTGTGAAATTATATATAAATATATAAATATATACATCTATGCCAGCCTCGGCGGAAGTGTTTTATTTACGACAGTTTTCTATCTGGGTGGCGCTTTGTACTGGCATGAGGTGTGCGACGAGAACTGCCCTGTAATGCAGTTTCTGACATTAATCGTATCTGTAAACTTATATTGAAATAAAACAAACAAAAAAAAGCAAAACTGTTCAGGCTTCAACGCTGTGCATAAAGCAAACGGCGTAGGTCAGAGAATTCGCTCAACCTGTAAGTTATTGTTTTAAAAATAAAGATCATTTTGTTTTTCCTAAAAAAGGCATTTAAGTCTGTTTTAAAAGCATGTTTGGCATTTAGGTGGCATGTATGATAATAACTTACAAAGACACACAGCATATACAGGTCAACATATAATGAATATGTTTTTAAAAGAGAGTACTACCATAAAGGCACAACACCAAATGATGCCAACTTGGGTGAAATGGTATATAGAAAAAACATTTGAATGCATTGAATTTTTTAAAAAATTTATTTAAATTTCACATAACATGTTTGAAGGAGGGGAGGTGGCTGGGAGGTGCAGCTGTCCAGACAAAGTTGGTACCAGAAAGTTCCCAACTGCTCTCGGCCCGAAAGGTTCAGGACGCAGCACTCCCAGGTCCCCAGGGCTACACATCACGGCCCTTGAATCTTCCTTGCTAGGGTTCTGTGACTTAAAGCCTTATTTCCTTCCTCTGTTCAGGAAAATCTCTTCATTTAAAGACTATCCCATCAATGACCTTGTTCTTGAGGCCATGCAATGACTGAGTTACCAAATCAACCTACATAGCTAGTTAGAAAGAGCACAGAATGGCCGATTCGGCTGAGCCCTCACCAACTGGACACGGGCCACAGCAGTGGCAGAGACATCGGCCGCAGGTTCGTCTGGGCAGGAGCTCAGAGAAGGCCTGGCTCGCCAATGCTCCCTTATCACATCCAGGGTGACGGGACCGATTTGCACAGAGAGCAGCTATCTGCCCACGCAGAGGTGGCCTGGGACCAGGAGCTGTGAATGCGCACCGAATGGGGTGAGGGAATAGCTGTTGGCTGCAGGGAGATCCCCACAGCTCCCTCCTGGAGGTATGGGCTTTGCCTAGCTCAGTGAGGTCTCTGGGTGGACACAGGTGCTGAGATTTCAGTTCTCCGGGGCGATGTTTAAGAGCTTGAAAGACCCTATCCAGTTTTATGGAATACTTCCCACCCTGCCCCTAGCCCTGGACTCCCGAGGAGGCTCCACCACAGCCTGGATGGCACACTCACACGCAGGGCCCGCTAGGATCCCAGATCTTCTTTCCAGCAACCTGATACCCAGTGATTCGGGTTGGGGAAGGCGTGAGAGGAAATGGACTCATTGCAGGCAGTTTGCATTTGCAGGGCTGTTTTGCTTTCTCCTTCTGGGTGGCTGATGAAGGCCCAACTTCACACAGTGCCAGCAGAGTCTACTTACCTAACACACCTCTGCACTCTCACACACGCACATGCGGATTCGTTACCCTCCATGTGACTAACACACGTGTCCTGGACATGATGTCCATGGTCACGTCCAGGACGGTCCTAGCCAGGGACTGAGTCACAATGTTGAGGTCCATCTCCTAGAATCCGGGGCTGCCGCCAGAGTGTGGGCAGCTGAGTGTGTGGTCCAAAGAGCCGTCACTATGAATGTCCTGGGGAACTTGGTGAAACCTCAGTTTCCTTGTTTATGAAGCCAGATGTGCTAGTACCTGCTTCCTAGGGTCGCGGTGATGATCAAATCCTGCAGTCTCTCCCTGTAGGCCGCCCTCAGGGTGCCAGGGCACATGACTGCGTGCTCAGGCTGCACCCGTCCGTCCGCAGTCTCTCAGCACAAAATGCACTTGCTTTACAAGAAACAGTGCATTTCAAAGAAATAAAGTGACAGCCCTCTGCCTGTGGGAAGCGACTAGAGGAGTAAGAAACATCTGCCTTAGTCAGTGGTTCTCAACGGGGGTGACTGTGTCTGGGGCCATTTGTGGTTGTCTCCACTCGGGATGGGGCGCTGTTGGCATCTAGTGAGGAGAGGCCAGGGGTGCTGCTGGACACGCCACACAGGACAGGCCCACGACAAAGGCTTCCTTAGCCCCAAAGATCATCAGAGTTGAGGTTGGGAGACCCAGTTCTAGGATAAAGCCAACGATTAAGACAGAATTCTGGACGGTATTCATCACCTCTGCGATGTGCTCTGAGCAGGAACTTCGACAATCTCAGGGCTGGGGTACATCCCAGGGTCCCTAGAGCCTCATTTTTTTGCCCCTAACCTCTGCATGGATATATGGATGAGATCTACACCAATATTCTCATTGTGACTGAATATTTCAATGACAAGTTTGTTTGGTTCATCAACAGTTTACATAAAAGACATGCTCATGAAAAAGGTATGTGCAGATTAAACGTTAGTCAAACTTTAAGTGTGGTTTGAACTTTCGATTTAATGTTTACCATCTTCCCTTCAAAAGTCCCCAGCAAGAGCATCATGGTCCATGGCCGGGCGGCACCAGAAGCCCGGGTGACCGCTTCAGTTCTGCTTCTCAATAGCTCCACGACGTGGGCAGTGTTTCACTGTGAACTTCAGTTTGCTCACCCTCACAATGACTTCCCCACCTCCTTGGAAAGGCGGCTGCAGAGGTCACGGGGAGCGTGTATGCCAATAAACACTGCTGAGTGAACGAATAACAGGGTGAGCGAGTGCTTAGAAACCGTGGAGGGCAGGCCGCACTGAGGTCCCTGAGCACTTCCCGAGCTTTTTGCATGTTTCAGTCCATCCGGCCCAGTGCTTAACTGACACGCCGTGTGGGAGGACGTAGCATCAGCATACATCACACCTCGTGTGTTCAGGCTTGTCTGAAGTCCACCAATGGGTTACGCTCACCTGTGTGTTGCTGTGGGTCACCGCATACATGATCTCCATTTAGATCAGCAGTTCTCAACCTGTGGGTCTCGACCCCTTTGGCGATCGAACGACCCTTTCACAGGGTTCTCCTAAGACCATCCTGCATATCAGATATTTACATTACGATTCATAACAGTAGCAACATTACAGTTATGAAGTAGCAACGAAAGTAATTTTATGGTTGGGTCACAACATGAGGAACTGTATTTAAAGGGCCAGAAGGTTGAGAACCACTGATCTAGATGCTCAGGTTCTGCTTCCCAGGGACTGAGATACTTGGCCGTGGAGGGAGCACTTGTCCTCATGAAAGAGGCCTGGTTATCGGTAGGGTATGTGGAGAGCGATGGGTAATTTTGGTGTTTTTCTTATTTTCTAAAGCTTCCTTTTTGTTGGCTTTTCATATGCTTATGACCTTAGACCTTTCCATGTGGGATTCAGAAGGGCTGCCAATCATGTCATTTCTCAGGGTTGGGGGTGGGGGAAGCAGTGGCTTCATCAGCCATTTGTCACAATGTAATGCCCAGAAGCAGCAGAATGGGAAAATCTGAATTTCCATAGTGATTTCTGGAACTAAACTGATTAAAATAATTCCCTAGGTAGGTCGGAATCTTCCCTTTCAGCCAGAGCGCGTCATGGTGGCGATGGCATTAAATCTGCTTGGATGACTCCGAATGTATGTTGGCACGGCAACATGTCACGGGGCGAGCTGCGAGCGTGGTGGTGGTGGTGGCCGGGCCTGTGTGAAAGGGCCCGGGCTGCGCCGCACCCGCTGGATGTGCTTCCTGTTAGCCTTTCACAGGCAAGCGTTTGAGGCTGAGCTTTTCATTCCTTTTGCAGAGCTGTGGTCAATAGGAGGCCGCGTCCCGGTCTCCCCACCGCTGCATTTCTCAGGGGCGGTGTGAGGAGTGTGGACTGTGATTTGTGTGGTGCAGTAAAGAGCATTTGAATTTTGTGTGGAGCCTGAAGTGTCGATGGAAAATCGGCAGTTGCCCAGCTGCGCAGCTGACGAATGTCTTTCTCTGCGTTTTTTTCCGCACGCGTACCCGCTCCTCTACTCACCCATCCAGGCCTTTGTTCATTCGATCACGGAGCGGACAAGCTGTGTTGAGCACCCACTGTGTGCCAGGCACTGCACTTGTCTCTCTAAAACAGCGGTTCTCAAGCTGTGGGTCGCGACCCTTTGGGGGTTGAACGACCCTTTCACAGGGGTTGCCTAAGACCATCGGAAAACACATATATAATTACATATTGTTTTTTGTGATTAATCACTATGCTTTAATTATGTTCAATTTGTAACAATGAAATTGGGGCTCACCACAACATGAGGAACTGTATTAAAGGGTCGCAGCATTAGGAAGGTTGAGAACCACTGCTCTAAAACATCAGAGATGGCTCCCAGCCTAGAGGGGAGATGGACAGTGAGACTAGGGAAATTGGAGCATGGCGAGAAGCGTCTCTCTGACTTTTACTGGAAATGCCCAGAGCAGAGAGGCAGGAGGGGTCAGGGGAGACTTACAAAGAAGGCCCAGGGGACAGGGTGTGGCTGACACCTCCGGACAGCTTCTGGATTGCCGTCTCTCATAAGTAAACGCTTTAAGGAAACGTGGAGGCACCTGAGAGGTGTCCATTAACGAATAACGAGGTCATTAATCATTGTGTGATGGGAGCTTAATTCTAGGTGGGAATCCAAGGTCATAATGGCGACCTCTCCCCCGAGGACAGCTATGAGGCTTCAGGACAAGCACGTGAGGGTGGACAGGGAGACAGTGGGGCATCGGCACTCCGCTCTCACAGGCTGTAGAAGGTTCTGCTGGACCTGTGTTCCCAAAAGGGCTGGACAGTGCTGACCACCTCTCCTTGTTCTGCTCCGTGATGCCCGCTGTGGGCTGACCTGGCGGGTGTGTGCAGCGGTTCACAGAGGAGGCAGAGAGAAACTGAGGGACCTTATGACTTTGATTGGATTTAGCTTTAAATTCTAGCTCTAGAAATCATAACTCTCTCTACCCCTCAGAGACCTAGCCTTTCCCGGGATAACCAGCAACCACCGAGGCAGCAGAAGACAGCACCAGACCTGACTAATGTCCCAGGTCAGGCCTCCGCAGGCTGATCACATCTTCACCTGAGCTCCGTTCCAGCTCCTGAGCCCTCAGGTGGAACGACCCTCTGGCTACTTTCCCACGAACCCAGACAGAGGGACCGGGAGCAGACCTCAGAGTGACCTCAGACCTGCAGAAATGACTCATCACCCCCTCACCTCCCACAGTCAGCTCCCAGCACCCCCTGGGCCCCTAACCCTGGTGTCTGGTGACTTTGCCTACAGAATCCGTCCCCTACGCGCCATCGGAGCTCGGGCTTTGGCGCATCACCTTCCACTCTCCTGATTGGTGGCTTTGATGATAAAACGGCCAAGGTTTCTCCACGGTGGTTCTCAGTGTCAGGTGTTTGGCTCAGCAGTGCCCGGTGGACCGGCTCGTTCTGCTCGGTAACAGGAGAGACCACATGTGGAATGCTGGGCTCTCCGGTCTCACCCAGCCGGCAGTGCTTCCATCATGTTCTCTCCTCCCTCCACACACAGGAGTCTTTCATCGTCTCCTACATGCAAAGTCAAGCCAGACCCTGCCAGGAGTGGCAGAGGGAGCCCAGCAGCCGTGTGCCTCTGCTTCCATTTCCCCACAGGTCACGCTTAGTTTTCTATCTGGAGGGGGAGGGTGGCCCCTGACTGTGAAGTAGGGGTGGGCTATGGGGTCTAAGATCCTCCTTCCCACTGGTGGTGCCTGGCCGTATAGCCTGTCCCACCAGATAGCCTTTGGCCTCTGGCCTCAGGTCAGCCACCCTCTTCCGAGTCCCACAGGCCACGGAGGGGGCTGCTCCCTCCCTGGTGCTGGTCCCGGGGCCGCCTCATTGTCCCCGATGGCGTTTCAGCACCTCTTACCGAGGCCCCACCCTGCTTCCTCTCTACATCACCACTGGTGGGCTCCTCGTTCCTGGCTGGACTCAGCCCTTTCCTTTACCTCGACAGTCTCCTGCTCTCATAGGGACGTTCTCGACTCCCACCCATCACTCCCACTGCTTCACGCTTGGTATTTTTTCTTTTTAATAAATTCCAGTACTTGTCACCGGTGTGTGTAAAGGTCCATGTTATTCCCCATGCTGCCCGTGTAGAATCCTGTGACCCACAGTGCCTCTTCGTTAGCACTCAGGGCTCACGTCCTGCTCGATGGGGACAGAAAGCAGCGGCACAGACAGAAGGCCCCTGCTCTCCAGGCTGCCTGCTGGCCGCAGGCTGGGGAAGGAGGCACACCCGGGAGGGTGGGTGACTCAGGGAGGAGGAATCCACAGGGCAGGCCCCAGCGGCCAGTGAGTAATTAGGCGTGGTCACTGGTCGCCTGCCTCGGGGCTGACTTAAGTCATCGTTTTGGACTTTCTGCTCAGCTCACTGTGCAGACCCTGCACATTTGTCAATGGTTTGAGTCCGTGTTGGGTAAAACAAACCATGAGCTGACCAGCCTCAGCCTCACCCTCAGGATGACCAAACCTAGGAGTCCCGGCTGGCTGCTTGAAGGTTACAGAGTTCTGCGGGGTTGTGAGGTGTTCAACTCTGGGGCCGTGGGCACAGCACTTGCTCTCTGGGGAAGAAAAGACACAACCGGGCAGTGTCTTGGCTGAGGTTGGCCCGAGAGTGCCGGGGATGGATTTGGGCCGAGTTAAGCTCCGAGCTGCAGGCACCCAAATACCTGCACTAGGATGGAGGATGGAGGATGGAGGGTGGAGGGTGGAGGATGGAGGGTGGAGAGTGGAGGATGGAGGGTGGAGAGTGGAGGATGGAGGGTGGAGGATGGAGGGTGGAGGGTGGAGGGTGGAGGATGGAGGATGGAGGATGGAGGATGGAGGGTGGAGGATGGAGGATGGAGGGAAGCCCGACCTCTGCGTCCTGGTGGCATCTCCCCATCTCTCTGGGCCCACCCGCCATCGCCCGGGTGTGCTCCTGAGAAAGGGCCTCTGTGTCAAGGTGTGAGACCAGCTGCATCACCTCCTGGGAGCTTCACAGGCATCGAGTGTATCTGAGGCCCCAGGGTGCTGGGCACAGATGCCCTTTAGCTTTGTTGTCTGTGGAGCTCTTTGCTTCTGGAACATGAATTTCTGGCCTGCTGAGCTGGCTCAGCCTGCAGGGCTAACACTGAACAGGGCAGGGTTTCCAAGCCTGGCCATGAGGAGGCATTTGGGGCAGGTGGGGGGCGGGGGTGACGGGGGAGGTTGATACACACATTCCTGGGGTCCACCTGTGCATGTCTTGGTCTAGGAGCTCTAGGATGGACCCCATGACCCATACTTTTAAAAACTTCTCAGGTGATTCTGATTAGCCCTCAGGTTTGAAGGTGGACTGACGTGCCCACAGAGGCATTTTTAGTGGCCTTTTAAGTCTGAGCATCCCCAAGGCAAATGGAAGAGAGAGGCCAAAGGTGGCACGAATCCGTCTAGACCGCCCTGTGGGTGGGAGTCAGGCTAGGCAGGGCTCCCGGGGACTGCCATGAACCTCACAGGGTTAAGCTTGGCTGCACAGAGGAATCCGAAAATCAGGTGAATAAATTATGTTTCATAACTGACTGACCTTATCTCATCTTCAAGTTAAGTTTCAGGGTTGTTAAAATGCATCCAAACCTTGCTCAGCTCACTGAGTACTTCCTTGTAGAGAAAACTCAGGGGGGTGCTAATAATACTTTGCATATAAAAATTATTTTTACCCCCACCCTGCTCTCACTGTGCCTCAGGGGTTTTAAATAGCAGACAACCGAGAACGGGGTGTGGTTGGCAGCTCTGAGGTCATAGGTGAGACAGAGCACTCAAACAAAGTACCAAAACCTTATGCTTTGGGTTCTAGTCTGGCTTTCACTCTCCATTGATCTCAGGGTGATTTGGGGAAAGTTATATAAGATCTCAGCACTTTGGTTCCCACAACTACACTGTGGGAATATTGCTGGTATCTTCCTCACAGGCTTGTTTTGAGAATTATCTCCCAGAAAGGGTACAGGCTGTACAGCAAAATGCTGGATACGTGGATGCACTCCTGGTAGGGTGGGGACAGTCAGCAGATGATATTTGTCCCTCTGGGCTTTCGTAGTGCTGTGCCCTGACTCCCTTCACCTCCTGTCCCCCAAATAGACGTGAGCCCTGAACCAGGAACCAAATGTCTCTGTAACCCGGTGCCCAGCACGGTGCCTGGCTCTGCACACATAAATAAATGAGCAAGAGCCAGAGCTTTTAACTCTTGGTGTGCGCAAGCAGGAGGTCCAAGCTCAGCACCCTACATTATGCTGCATTTAGAAGGAATGTAGGTGCATTCAGAAATGATAACAGATCGGCGGCTGGATTCCACAGATGCTCATCTGGCAGGCGGTGGCCTTGGACCTGGTCTTCCCATGATGTCAAATGCTTTTCTGCTGAGAGACCTGAAAACAAACATACTAAATAGTATGAGGATTTTCTTTTCTGTGTGTGAAGGAAGAAGAAGGAAGATCTCCATGTGCTTTGACCTGTAACACTGTAGCAGGCCACACAATGAAAAACAGAACGCGAGAAAGCTCCTGTGTTCTTGGTGTGCGCAAGCAGGAGGTCCTTGCAGTGGGGCCTGTGCTGTGGGTGTGTTGGCAGCTCCAGCCGTGAATGCCACACACAGCTCCTGAAGACCATGGTTTGGGTGGCCACCAGGTCCCCAGGCAGAGCCCAACTGCGACCTGAGGTCTGAGCCCCTGGCAGCGAGTGAGAGGGGAAAACAGTAGCCAGGTGCTCAGGGCTGGGCTGAACTTCTCAGAAACATCATCTCTTTGTCCCTGCGCTGGGCTTTGGAGGGCGGTGTTTTTATCACTTCGGTTTCATGAATAAAAGAACTGGCACATGGAAAGTAAGGGGATGAGGCCTGAATTTGAATCTAAGGCCACTTAGCCCTGAGGCCACCCCCTGGACATGCCCCCAGAAAGAAATTGGTCTGGGCAGCCGACATCAGGGAGCCAGTGGGCATGCTTAGACAGGCACTCAGCTGCCCAGAGCAAGCTTAGCCCTGCCAGCAATGCAAACCCAATGTACAAAAGAATTTTATCTTTTCTTCTCTCTGTTTAGAGCTGTGGATTTGAGCATAGGACCTCGAGTCTTTGGTTTTAAGAACAGATACACCTGATGGAATATAGGTTTATTTTACAGAATTTACCAAACTCACAGGTTACGCAAAGGCCAAACAAGATTGCAGGCGAGGAGTATTATCTGAAAACAGAAAATCAGGCCTGTGGGGTCCCACGCAAAGGGAACAGCAGATGCAGAGGTGGCTTCAAAACCTAGCAAAGGACACCAATGTTGACTTCGAGGTTCATTTCTCCTCCTGCCTTTCTGATGCTCTTCTAAGATTAACTTCAGGTCGTGAAATGGACAATTCTTTCTTTCTCCCGACACTACGTACAAATACCGATGGCCACATGCAGAGAGAGAGAAAGTGGGCGCTCAGGGGCTGGGCCGCTGCCGTGAGGAGACAGTGCCCTTCGAAGGCTGGGAATCCCACACCATGGGGCTTGTTTTTGGTGTGAGGCCTGAAATTGGATATGGCTTTTAGGGGAGGCCAATCGGAGGCCGTGCTACGTCGTGCGGCTCTTTTATGGCGAGGAGGCCAAGCTTCGGCAGCATGTCTAATCACAAAGCCCGGTTTCGCTCTCACCCACGGTCATCTCTCTAATGGCCATTCGCTTATGCGCGGGGCCTACTTTTGGTGACTTGATCTAGAAAACGCCCATAGACTTGAGTGCTCAGCAAATGGAGTGTTTGCATTTAGGTCTCTCTGCGGTTGGCATCTTATTCAATCCTATTCCCAGAGAGCCGCCTCCGCACCTCTGTGGCTCCGGGGCCCCGGGCGGTGCTTGGCACCACAGCAGGCCTGGAGGGCTCCTCGGCTTGGTGAGTGATCAGGGGTGTCCAGGGGACGGCGGCTCTTTCTGGTGACACTTCCATGGGGAACATGCCGACAGGTGCACCCACTTCGATTTTAATTCAGCTCCAAGAAACTGGCGGAGGCTGGGAGATAAAGACCACTGGGGTCGGGTCTGGCGCTGGGCCAGATGAAGTGTGGTCCTGTCCCTCTGAATGTCCCGGCTGCAGGGAGTGCCAAATGCTACCCCTGGACCCGGCTCACTGATCCTGCCAACTCAGATCTGTGAAGCAGGGTCTCAGCGGGTCAGACCTTCATTCTGAATTTCCCTGGGGTGTCTCACTGTCTGGCTCAGGAAGCAGGAACTGCCCGTCCCCCAAAGCTGGCTTCCTCTGCCTGCCACGTGCTCACTGCTTTCTTTCTCCAGCACATTCGGGTTCAGAGATGGCACATGGCTGAGGAATCAGACACACCTAGATTTGAGTTCTCCCTCTGGACAAGCAACTGGGCCTCTCAGCCTGGATTCTCTCCCCTAGAACATGACTGCCTACTAGTATCCATCTCAAAGTGTGTGGTCAGTGTTCATCGCGACAGTCTGTGACAATCCTGACCGCACAGCCAGACAGGGAACACCTGCCTGTGTGTGCTGGCTCCCTTCTCACTCACCGGTCTGCCTTCTTTTCCAACCTTGCTCCAATGTTTGACCTGTCAGTGAAGGGACAATCGAGAGGATGTGTGACAGCAGGCTTGGACAAAGCCGGCAAAGCCCTGCTCCCACAGAGGACCCCGCACGCAGGAGGGGCTCTGAGGATGGTTATCAGATGAATCGACGGATTAGCTCAGTTTCCCCGATGGCGAGCTTGGCAGATGTAACTCACTTGGATGCCGCCCATTGCTCTGCAGTCTTCTTGGTGCTCTTAAAAAAATTCCTTCCATGTCATCACTCTTCTTATACAGATTTACGGGGGTTGTTCATTCTTAACAGTGCAAATGCAAACGTCCTTTCCGTGTCTATAGCCCTCTGTGGTTAATTTCTAAAACCCCACCCTGTGGTTGCATGCATAATATTTGAGGAATTTACATATTTCTAAAACTTGGTAACGGTGGGGAAAACAAAAAAACAAATATTTGGCCCCACCTATGATGACTCAATTCACATAACCCTCTGTCTCAGCCAGGGCCTGAGTAAGGAATGACCAGGCAGCATTCCCTAAGGCCAATAGATTTGTGGATCATCACCGAGGCAAAGGTTTGGGACTCCAGCTTGTCTTAAGGGCCCGGAGGGCTTCCTGGAGGAAGCAGAATTCTTCTTGGTACCTTAATCAGAATTTACTGTGCAAGCTCCTTTGGGGCAGCTGTCCACACTGTCCCGAGCACCCAGCCCCTCGACACTCCCCTGCTTGTGTTGTAATCTCAGGTGTGTCAGAGAAGGGACAGCAAAGAATAGGAGCCAGGTCCACCTGGGAGCACCTACCATGAGAATGGGTTTGGGTTTGCTTCACTTGTGTGTTCTCCATGACTGCGTATTTCACCTGAAAGGAGTAGGGTAGTGGAACCATTAAACAGGAGACCATCCTGCTATCCCAGGGTGTTCAGATCCTCACACAGTGCCCAGAACACAGCAGGAGCCATAAATACTTGCTCAGTGAGGGAGGGAATGAATGAGACCCACTCCCTCGAGGGAACACAGAGACTTCACTCACTCAGCCCCAGCTGATTGATTTATGTGCTTACGTGAAACTCATAAATGTGGCCAGGACTCACCACATGGACCCTCAGGGCAGCCTGGGTTTGGAGAGCAACTATCTGTGGGTTCCTTAATGAAAACCAAACAACAGAAATCAAGCCAGGACTCACCAGCGACAGCCCGGGGAGCAGACTCCTCTGTAATTACCTGCAGTGCGTCTGCGAGGAGCAGCAGCCGCTGGGGGCCAAGCACTGGACAGACCTGTGAGTAACACCGGTCGGCACGCACACGCTGGCTGTCAATGCCGTGCCTGCCCACGTCCCGGCAGCCTCGTGACAGGGACGTGGCTCCAGGGAGACGATGGGGAGGCTTCCAAGCCACCTCAGACTGGTCTCCCTGCCCCCGCCTCCACCCCAGCACCTGGCATTCACTTGCAGAAGAGGTCGACATGAAGCGTTATTTGGAAAGGTGTCCTTTTCCTACGGAGAACAAAACTCCCAACCCAGAGGTACTTACTTCGGTCTTGCTCTGCAACTCTTGAAAGACTTTGGCTGTGCGACCAAACACTCCGTCTCCACTGACTCCATTAATCAGCCCTGCCCTCCACGCGGGCGCGAGAATTGATTTTTATCAGGGGGAGCCAGAGGCGGGGATTGGGTGTTGCTATAGTAAGAGAAACCTCACGGGCTGTTTGGCTAGAGAGAAATATTGTTGTTTCGGTCACCCGTGTTCCCTGACAGGCCTGTTCCCTCCGAAAATGTTGCCTGGGGACACTCATTTTACTAACATAACACCCAAACTTCAAGAGGTAAGGCCAACTTCACAGATTTTGAAAAACAAAAAAGTTGTTTTTCAAAGTCCCCAAATGACACATCTGAGCTATTCCATTAATATAAACACTCCTCCTGAGATGGCAGTATTTAATAAGGGTTCCCTGAATGACTCTTTCTCCAATTAGGTTTGAATAGATGGAAAAACCCTGAGAACACTAGAGATTAGGTATGAAGAATGCACAGACCACAAAGTCCCTTCTCTCCTGTGCCACAGCTGCCTGGGATGGAGACTGGAGAGAGGGAACCACATGGCCCCGACATGGGCAGCCGGAGCTGCCACCAGCAGAGACCTTGGCCAGCCTGGATGTCGGGTGAGCACCTAGCTCTTCTCAGTCCAGGAGACATGCTGGGTAAGGTAGGTTTTCATTAATCCTGTGGACGTGAGCATTCGAAGACCCACAGCCGGTCTCCTCCTTATGGAGCTTGGCGACGCCCGGTCCCCGGTGTCTGGAAAACAGGCCCTTGCGTGTGAGCCCTGATGCTTGGGCCCTGGCGGAGCTGCTGCTGTCTCACACCACCACCCAGCAGTCCTCTCAGGTGGGTGTCTTTCCCACCCCGGTGTTCCTTCCACACTTACAGTTCCGTGTGCCTCTTTTCAAGGCAGTTCCCTTTTCCTCTGGCACCTAAACATTCACCATGGCGAGCATTTTCCAGACCTCGGAGAAGAAGGGGATGATTTTACTTTGCTCTGGGTCAGCAGGGTTCAGGGACAACATTGCGTAGTGGCCGAGGGTTGAATGGGGAGTTCAGAGGTTGGGGCTAGGCCTCTGTCAGCCTGGAGACCGCTTCCTGGCTTCATTTTCTGTCATTAGCATGGAGGGAACAGCTACCCCATCTAAAGATCTAAAGAATGTATTGCGGGGGGGAGAGGGGGGTGAGCATGGGCATGGAGGGAAACTGCCAAGTTTCCAAAAATGCATTTGTCATCAAGAAAACCAGCGAGAAATTTAGCAGACGAAGCGAGGGTGGTTAAATATCTGTCTCCAGACACGGCAACTCCTTTAGGGGCTCCTTTATGGAATATCTGTGGCTTAATAAGGCCCAGGAGACGGCAAATGGCTGGTTACAGAGTTTAATTAATCAACAGGCATCTTCTGCCCCTGGAGGCATTTCTTTAAAACGTTGGGATCAGGGCCTGATGATGAGATAACGCGCCATGAAGACGCCACGCCTGCAACTTCTCTCTCGTGCTTCTCTTCAGCTCGCCTGGGAAGCTAAAGATTCCAGCAGGCTGCGTGCACATGACAGGAGCACAAGGTACTCGAGGGGCACAGTGACCTCTGTCAAATGTTAGGGACCTGCCAGGGGTCACAACTTTGCAGAACTTGTACCTATAAGTACATCCAGGCACTGCCCATCCACCTCTGGCCAGGGGCCAATTTGCCCCCGGAGAAGTGTAGTGTAGTGGAGAGAGAGTCTAGTGATTTCTGACCGCTTCTTTGCCCGGGTGAGCCTCCAGTTTGGTTTCTGAGCTCATAGCCAGCTCTCCGGGTGCACCCTTGGGAAGTTCCCTCTGGCCTCGCCATCCCTCATCATCTGTACTGCAAGGTAGATCAATAGGGTAGCCAAGAGCACCTGCGGTTATTTGAATTTAAATGAAAGAAAAAAAATGCAGTTTGTCAGTGGCACCTCATTTGGAGTGTTCAGCAGCCACGCAGGGCTGGTGGTTTTCCCACAGGACGGGTAGGTTCAAAGAACATGTCCCTCACCACAGAGGTCCAACTGGGCAGCACTGCTCACAGCATCCACACTGACTCTCCCCAGCCAGGGACCTGACAAAGAGCCCCATCCCGTCCCACCCCAGGCTGC
>NW_005871051.1:30073067-30131823 GCF_000147115.1 Myotis lucifugus
CTTGGCACCACGTCCTGCTTCAGAACCCTTCCTCTCCCTTTCCTGCCATATGTGCCCGGCTCTCCTCTGGCTCCGGAAACTCCTCCTCCAGCTCCTATCCCTGACTCGAGGCAGAGGTCTTTGCCTGTCACACCTGGAGAAATCCGGTGGAAGGAGGACACAACCTCCATTTCCTTCCCAGCATCCACACCACACACCCTGGAAGCCTTACTCCTCTGCTCTGGCTCCTGACCCTGCAGCCGCTCGGGGACTTGGTCGCTCTCCTTTCTAGATGTGGGGTTAGTCTGTGTGCCCCGTATTGGTTTCCTAGCGGCCACAACAAGGCGGTACACACTGGTAACTGCACATCCACAGACGTTTATCATCTCAAAGTTCTGGAGGCTAAAGGTCTGAAATCGAGGTGCCCGTGGGGCCACACTCTCCCTGGAAGCTCCGGGGAGACTTGGTCCCATGCCTTTCTCTTGGCTTCCATCTTTGGGCTCAAACCCAGGCGTTCCGGCCGGCAGCTGCCTCCTGTCCTCCTCCTTACAGGGCGCTGTCCCCGTGCCTGGCTTCACCCAACTGTCTTATAAGGACTCCTGTCACATGGACCGGGGCTCACTCTGCTCCAGCACGACCTCACCTGCACTCATTACTGCAACCATCCTGCTTAAGGTCACATTCTGAGGTTCCAGGACCAGGGCCTCAACATACCTTTCTGGGGAAGACACAATTCACCCAGAGCATCCTCCAAATTCATGATTCCCTCTGCGCTGTGCCCCTGGGCATGACCCCTAGGCCTGTCCCTGTCACTGCCGTCGTGTTGGATCCCTGGAAGGAGAGAGGCATCGGGCCTGTCTTTCTGTCCCTCCTGCAGTGACACATTCTCAGCAGCACATGACGCCTCAGGCACAATGCCTGTTGGGCACCTTCCCTCCCATGGTCCCCATTGTTGCCTGCCGTGGGCATCCCTGTTTCTTTCTCTTTTCTGTTCAGGTCTGGATGTTAATGACTTTGTCCTTGGAGTCTCAGCACCCCTGTTAGTTCCCTGCATGTGGCCTCCACCATCCCCACTGAGCGTGCATTTTCTGCTGGACCTTGCAGGAGGCTCCACCTTTCAGCTGTGCACTGCATCCCCTCGTCCACAGACGCTGCCTTGGGCTTCTCATACAATACACATTCTATCAAAAACAAAACGAAATGACATCTAAAACTCTTCCCTGGAGGCGCGGTCTCCTTCACACGGCTGCCCCTCTTATTTTTCCCCTACCCCAGCCCCCAAAAGGCTGTTTCCTCTTGCTGTGTGAGCTGCCTCACATCGGCTCTGTCCAGCCACACAGTCCGCTTTGTCCTGTGGCTTTTCGCTGGTGAACGGCCACACTGAATGCTGCCTCCCTGGGCGCGTCTACTCAACACAGTGCATCCCTGCAGGCTGCCTTCTGCTCTGTAGCTCTCCTCTGTTCTTCTCCATCGCTTTGATTATCACTTCTTTCCTCCTCCTTGGTTACCCTGCTCAGGCCACCATAGAACAGTACCACAGGCTGGGGCCTTAAACAATAGACATTCATCTCCTCACAGCTCTGGAAGCTGGAAGTCCAATCATGGTGCTGGCAGGGCTGGTTCTGCTGAGGCCAGTCTCCTTGATTTCCCACTGTGTCCTCACACTGTGCCATGCCCACCTGGTGTCCCTATGCCTGTGCACATTCCTCATCTCATAAGGACACTGGTCAGGTTGAATTCCACTCAAAAGGGCCTTATTTTAACTGAATCACCTCTTCAAAGACTCTGTCTCCAAATATGGTTCCATCCTGAGGTGCTGGGGGTAAGGACCTCTGCACACACATGTGGAGGGAGTGGGCACGGTCCACCTGTAACAGATGATCATATGTTGGCCCCAGGTGCCATCTGTGGGTTAATGGACCCCTCACTCTGTGTCCTGTATTTTTTTTAAAATCAAGCTATTGTGTTTGTACCAATTTTGGATTTTGTGGAAAGTGGCTACAGTATTTTGGACAGGTTCAAGCCTCAGACTGATGAGAGGGCACAGTCCTCTCATTGCCACGTGCAAGTCCCAGCTTGGAGGGTAGAACCCTCCCAGCACAATTATAGCCAACAGCTATATTTGGGAGCTTGAACCTATGGTCTGAACACGTAGCCCCACGTGCCTGAGTGATAGAGTTCAGATGCATGTAGTTGAGTAGGATTGAAACCCACGAGAATGTTGTAAACATCTTTTTTTAAAAAAATATATTTTATTGATTTTTTACAGAGAGGAAGGGAGAGAGATAGAGAGTTAGAAACATCGATGAGAGAGAAACATCGATCAGCTGCCTCATGCACACCTCCTACTGGGGATGTGCCTGCAACCAAGGTACATGCCCTTGACCGGAATCAAACCCGGGACCTTTCAGTCCGCAGGCCGACGCTCCATCCACTGAGCCAAACTGGTCAGGGCATGTTGTAAACATCTTGATCACGCTCCTACTTTGCCTCGTGGCATCTGCTATAAAATAAAGACATGGGTTGTGGGCGCTGTCGCTGTCTCTCAGAGAAGCAGCATCCCACCGAGACCTAGCTTTCATTCTCTTGTCTGTCTTTTCTAAGCCTTTCAGCCGCCCCTACTCAGGTTCACCCTTGTCATGCTGGCGCGGTACAGGATTTAACATGGGGAAATAAATAAAAAGATAAATAACTAAATCAATGTTGTCTCTGTTTACTCGTGTAGGCCTAGATTTTCAAAATAAAACCCCTGTAAGTTTTCAGGTGAGACATCACCAAATGAGAGACGAGCCCCAAAAGCATGTGGGAGAGACCTACACTCCCAGGCCATAGGCTGGAGTTGGGAATTATGGGAGAAGGCGCTCTTGGCTCCTTTGTGCCCCGGACCCCATGATGATGGCCCTAACTCATCAGATTCCCACATGTGAGGAGATCTTGTCACCTCTCAGGCTTTCGGCCACCTTCCAGACTGTGTTCCTGTCACCTCGCATGTAACACGCCTGGGTGCTGCTGGCTGGAGTGCGGGTCTGCTCGAGTCCGAGGCCTGATTCCTCAGGGCACAGCAGGATGGGCTTTCCTTTTGACGTGATCTGGGATGGATTAAAAAGGGAGTTTGCGTGTTTCTGATGGAGACAAAGACTGACTTCATATACTAACATGCGCGATATCACAAAAGAACGGGAGAGCTGCTCCCCCACCATGATGGCTCCAAGTGCACCCCAAGCACCATGAGGCTTCATTTAGGAGAGAGGAGAGTGATGCCTGCCAGTTCAGGAATTTGGGGTTGACCTTACACTGTATATGTACACTTAGTTTAGAAGTTGGTGCCCAGGCCCAGATTTCACATTCTTACAAACAAAACACGCCCAAAGGTACACAAGTAGAACCTCCTGACCCCCTGTGGTCTTAAAGGGGTAGCATTAGGAATACGGGTCAGGGGGCTTTCTCAGGTCACCACGACAAAAGCTACCAGCAGCTGCAAAAGCCCACAGCAAACAAAGCTCATGGCGTGTCCATCGTGACAGTAGAGATGAGGAGGAAGCCATGCTTTGCACAGAGAGGGACAGGGACAGCTGCCACCAGTGACTCACTGGGAGGAGGTCAGGGGACCAGCAGGGCCTGGTGTACCACCCAGAGTGGAGGCCTTCCATCCTGGAGTGGGCATCGGGGTGTGTCAATAAAGAAATCCTCATGTGTTTTGGCTCCACAAACGTTTTATTAAAACAATGTCAAGTTGATTATGAGCCTTTGGCCCTGGACTTGGCTCTAATGCAAGTGCAGAGAACATGAAAGTTTAGTTATTCCTTTAGCCCTTTGAAAGCAATCCGTGCTCGTGCTCTGGTCTTGTGATGTAAGCTCAGTGGAATTACAGGTCAAGTGCCCAAAATTATATAACTAATTACCTCTGGCTTCAGTAACAATTATTAATCAGTCCCAACCTCTGAGCTTGCTCCTTGGTGGATGGTTTGAGTGAACTAATTAGGTCCAAATTTATTTTGCTAACAATCTCAGGCGGGCTGTGCCCCGGGGCCATGCATGCCTCCTACTGCACGCCCAGACCCGTGGGTGTCAGGAGGGGTGGAAGCTGCACTGGGAAGTGATGACGGACGGGCAGTGACATTGAGTGAGAGGAGCTCTTAAGAAGTTGGGTCAGGCTGGGGGGACAATACCAGTTGGACAGAAATATCAGGGATGCGTGTTGGGGGCGCCCTTGGATGTCAGGGGCAGGCACGGCTCATCCTCCTGGTTCTCCTACACTGAGTCTGGCTGGTGTGGCTCAAAGTCCTTTTAACGCAGTGTTCACAGAAGCCACTCTCAGTCAGCTGAGGTTGGCCCCAAGGGGGACACTCACTCGCCACCTTGACTCTAGGGGACCAGCACTAAAGAAGCTGAAAATTGGGGCTCTCCCGTTGGGTCAAATGTGGGGTGGGGGCTGGGGACCAGACAATGCAGACATTGCCTGCTGAGCATTTAGATTCTGGTCTTGGAAGCTCATTGCTCCTTCACGTGTCTGACCATGGTGAGCACGTGCCATGGTCCCCCTTCTGGATTAGACCGCATGTTCCCCGAGGGCAGGGCTGTACGTCACTTACTTCTGTCATCTGCAGCAATTACGCTGGCGCAGGTTCCCAGGACATGCAAGCCGAGCACCCGGAGGAGCTGCAGTGAGCAGTCTACTCATGGCATGCAAAAAAGTGATTGATCTTTATTTACTAAAGTTTGTCTCCCTTTGTAGCCTCCAGAAGGATAGTTTGGGGATAATGATTGGTTTCTGCTATGAATGGCAAGTGCACAGACACTAAGGCACTGCTCACCTGCCACCTCTCTGAAGCCGCCTTCCCGCCAGGGGCTGAGCAGCATGGGGGAGCTTTGTGACTCCTGGAAACACCCTGATCTCGTTGGCATCCCCTGAGGTCCCCAGGCTCAAGGATCAGTCACACAGATCGAAAACACACCTGAATTCCGAATTGCTGCCTCCACTTACCCCTGAGGGAGGGCTAGTGCTGGGCCTCGCTGTGGCTCACACCCAGGGTGCTAGGGTGTCCTGAAGCCTCCCTGTCAATCACCCTGCATCTCCGACCTGACCTCCAGGCAGCACTGCCTCAGTGTGACATAAGAAGGCTGGCTGGCTTCTGCTTGCCCCCTCCCTCCTCTGTGATCGCTCTGCTCCCAGCACCTGGCTTAGGAGACTGGCCTCCTGACCACAGCTGCTCCCACCCCCGCGCCACAGAACAGCTGTGCCAGAAGCTCCAGGCTGTCCCCCAGTCTGTGCTGCGGAGCAGGGGGCACCAGCTGGACTCTGCTCTCCGAAGGGGTGGCCTCTGGGTGCTGCCGTCCTCCCTGGAAGGATGCTGGGCATTGAACCTGGGCTGCCTGTTCATGCTGGTCTGGCCAGGGCAGCCTTGCCTCCTGGGAAGCCTCGCCAGCCCTTGCTCACTGGCACCCTTTGTGGCTCCAGTGGGTGAGCCCCTCTGTGCTGCCTTTACCAGCACCCACAGAACAGTGGGACTTGAGGAAAACCGGCAAGCCCCATAGTCATGGTCGCTGCTTGAGCGAAGGTTATGAAGGCCCAGAGGACAGCGGCTCCTCCCTGCAGCGAGCACAGAGATTCCTGTGACGGAGTCCGGAGTCCGGTGACTCTGGACTCTCCCCCAAACAGCTTTTTATTGCCACGTTGTCTTCTCCCAAGGGCCCCAGGACTCTGTATTGTGGGGTGTGGGCATGTGGGCCTGCAGGGGGTGGGCAGGCCATGCGGGTTGGAGGAGGGAAGCGATGCCTGGAGGACTTGTTTTCAGCCCAGGGCTGGCGACTAGGGTTTGTTCATTGAGTCCTTCTCACCGTTATCATCAGCATCTACAGATGAGGGGGGCGGCTGCCCTGCAGGTGCAGCTGGTCCCTGTGGGCTGGGAGGAGCCGCTGGCCTGGCTGCAGGTGCTGCCTCAGGTGTCTCTAGCTCTGCCCCACCCACCTCAGGAGCTCTTCAAGCCCAGCAGCAGCCACTTGACACCCACCAGGTCTCCCAGCCTGACTGCGCTGCTGGTCCCCCTCTCCAGCCTGGAGCTGAGACCATCTGCCGGGTTGTTTTTCTCCAGGAGTCTCTCCAAGGTAGGCCTTTCCAAGGTCATGTTTTGCATGGCAAAAAAACAATGCTGTTATTAACATACTTTTATCTCCACTAAAACAAAAACACCATCCTTCTGCAGAAGAGAAGATTATTTTGATTATGTTGTTAAAACCATTTGTTTTACTTAAAGAGGTTTTTGTGTAGGGAGGTAGTGTGTGCAGGTGTGCCCTCCAGCAGGGGGAGGAGGGGCCCTTACAGTCCACAGAGTGGCGTCACTCAGCACACCGCCTCCTTTAGCAGGCTCCTGCGCCTGGGTGTCCTTTCTACTGACCCTGGGGAACACCCTGGAACGTGAGGGGTGGGGGCAGTGGCGACTCCCTTCCCAAAGCTCTCACCTAGGTTCCCAGGGCTTCGGGTGTGAGCACCTGGGCTGGTTGAAGTTGACCCCCGCTGAGTTTCTCTTCCTCTACCCCACGGCCACCTGCACTGGACACCCCTGGTTTTCATATAAAGCATCATTTCATGAAATGGCCAGATTCCGAGCATCTGTGTTTGTAAACCTGTGATCCCCAAATTCTAAAAGTCTGTCATGCTGTGCTGTGTGTACCCCACGAAGACGCAGGCAGCGCGTCCTCTCCGCAGCTCCGTCTGATGGAGAAGGTTTTTTCTCCCTCTTATTTGAGAACCAGGGCTGTGCAATTACCCCGTCCTCTGTGGCAGCTGCCAGAACGCTTGGAGCGAGTTTTGTGGAGGCCGTTTATCTCAGCGGAGTGTTTCTGGTAAAAATATTTGCCTCCCCACCTTACTCTTTGACTCTTGTGTTTTTGTTCATGCTTCAGTAGTTTTGGGATTTATTGCGTCTTTGTGTAAATTGCCCCAAACCTTCTCTGGAAATCGGCCACTTTCTTCTGTCAGCTGAGTGGGCTGGCTGGTGGGGGTGGGGGGAGAGTCCAACATTGAAGAAAGACTAGGCCCGGATTGCCCAGCAAGAGCACCCTGGAGTCAGACATGGGCTCCCCTTCCTTCGTCAGTTTCCTCACCTGGGGAAAAAATCATCAACAATAAAGAATTTAAATTAAAAAAAGAAAATCATCACACCATTTGCCTATCCCAGGGCCTGTGGAAACGGGATGCGAGGTTTTTAAGCTGCAAGCCTGGTGCACAGCAGACTCAACAGTTGCTTATGTTCTTTCTCCGAGTGGCCTTGGGTTGTTCTGACCAGGACTGGCCTCCTGGGTGTGGCAGTCATCACAGGGCCTGTGCTCAGAAGGGCCTCCACCTTGAACCTTAATCATTTTATCCCTGAACTTGGGATTGTAAGTGAACTCTGCTGGGACTGTGATGTGGGCACCCAGCTCAGCAGCCTTTGCTGCCCTTCACCCCTGGCGGAGGCCTGGGTAGGCCCAGGGTGGGGCTGGGCACAGTAAGGTCTGCAGTCACTGCAAACATCCCTGTGTCCAAGTGAGAGTAACCTGCACAACAAATAAAAGCCAGCCTGTTCGGTGGGGAGAGAGCCTGCGGAAGGGAAGAGACAGCCTCTGAACCAGGGAGCTGGTGCTCCCCGTGCGCTGGGCCCTGCGGCTCGGGCTGGCCCTGGTCCCATGGCCTCTCTGAGGTGTGCAATGTCGGCCCCAGGAGAGGAGGACTGTGTGTAACCGGGCTCCCTCACTTCACTTCCTAAGGAGGGAAGGAAGGAAGGAGGGCGGACTCGTGTCCTAAGACGGCTGTGACCAAGTGCCCCACACTGGGTGGCTTCGAACAGAATGAAGGATCTCACAGCTCTGGAGGCTGGGCGGCTGGAATCCAGGTGCTGTTAGCAGAGGAGCAAGGCGCCAGGTGTTAGCCTTGGTGCAGCAACCCAGTCCCTGAGTTCTGGCTGAGAGAATTCAGAGCCAAGACTCAAACTTTCAGAGAAAGTTTATTTAGAAAGTCAGAGGTAGAAGAAGTGAGCCGTAGAAGAAATGGGCTCAGGAAACAAGTTACAGCAAAAGAAGAGCCCTTGGAGCTTAGGGGAGGGAGGGAGGGGGAGAGGAAGGGAGATGGAAAAGGGAGAGAAGGGTATATATGCCTTGAGAGAAGAAAGAGGGGAGGAGAGAGAAAGAGAGCCCCAGAAAAGAAGGGGGTGGGGAAAGCACTGGGGCAGCTCCACAGAGAGCTCGGAGCTGGGTTCTCCAGGCTAAGGGCTTTTACCTGAGGCCTCAGGGGAGGGTCTCAATAGAATATTCAGCAGCTTTCCTGTGTCTCCTCAGGGTCAAGGTCTCCACTGATTGGTCAGCCCCAGGGGTGGGTCATTAGTCATCGCAGATGGCCCCCAGTCAGCCACCTGGTTTTGCTGCTTTTCTGGGCCTGGAGCTGAAACACAGCTGAGGCCTAGATGTTATCTGCAGGGCTTAACACTTAAGGGAGTGGTCATGCAAGGGCCTATGGTTTTGCCCCTTGCTAGGCACCTGGGGCTTCCCTTCCTGGTGACCTTCTGCACCTGGTCCATCGTTCCTGCTCTGCTCATGCCCATCTAATTGTCTGCTACAGTGTCACAGGCCACGTGCCCTCTGAGACCTGTCAGGGATCCTTCCTGGCCTCTCCCAGCTTCAGGGGGTATCTGGCAACCCTGGTGTCCTTAGCCTGAGGCTGCACTCCAACCTCTGCCTCTAGACACATGGCCTCTCCCATGCATGTGTCTCTTCTCTTCTTGTAAAGTCACCGGGTGTCCTAGTATGAGCTGCTGTGACAGAGCACCAGCTGGTGGCTTACACTCAGCAGGAATTTATTTCTCACAGTCTGGAGGCTGGAAGTCTGAGATCAGGTCCCTCTGTGATCAGGTTGCAGACTGGCTACTTCTCGTTTTATCCTCACGGGGCAGAAAGAGAGCTCCCTGGCTCTCCAGCTCTTCTTACAAGGGCACTAATAAAATTCACGAGGGCTCCACCCTCATGACCTGTTTACCTCCAAACATTACCTCATTGGTATTACGGTTTCAATATGTGAATTTAGGGGGACACAATCATTCAATCCATAAACTGACCATATTGGACTCAGGACCCACCCTAATCCAGTATGACCTAAACTTAACTTGATCACATTGGCAAAGACTATTTCCAGATAAGGCCACATTCACAGGTTCTAGGTGGCCTCAAACTTTGAGGGACGCTATTCAACCCAGTGCAGGTGCACATGGCAGTTTAGGACCTCACGTAATTCCTGATGGAGGATGAGTGAGATAATGCCCTGAAGGCTCTGCCCGGCGCCTGGCACAGGGCGGCCTCTTTTCTTCCTCCCTCACCACCGAGAGCTTCACCTGGGTGGCATATAGACAGATGGATGCTTGGCATCCAGGGGCGGCCGATAATGACTCAGGAAACGCAAACACGTCGGCCTCGAGGTCTATTGCAGTGACTTGGGTGCTACCTGTGGGTGGGCGTGAACCGCAGGAGGCACCCACATTTGCCACATTTTACATGAATGCCTTGGTTCTTGCACCCAGTCAACAGCTGTTTATTGGATTTGCACTATATCCTGGCACATGCCAGGGGCTGGGATGCAGAATGAGGGTGACAACATGAGGAGGGCTCTCAAGATGGTGAACTTCACACTCTGCCTGGGAAAATGTGGGAAGGGAAGGTCTGGTGAGTGAGTGAAGGGCCGTGCAGAGCGCATCCCATGGGACCACCGGGGCCACGTCAAGGCGGGGAAGCCTCAGCGTCTGTTCAGGGAATGGCACGCGGGCCCCTGAGCTGCTCATGGGTGCAGGTTGGGATTTGAATCAGGGAAAGGAGTGGAGACCAGCCTCCACAAGCGATTACAGAAATGGCTGGTTAACAAAGATTCAGGGTCCAACCATTAGTATGATAAATAGGTGGAAACAACCGTGACATGCACCATGAAAGGGACAGTGACACAAACAGGTGTGTCTCCACAGCGAAGTGCCCTGCTGCCATGAAGAAGAGTGAAGTTAGTTTACATCAGAGACAACAGGAAACCCAAGCCCTGCTGTTGACAGGATAAACCAAACTGCAAAACAGTGCATCATCTGGGAGATACACGCGTGCAAAGAAAAAAGCCCCCCAAATATAGATTTCTAATGCACTCGCATGTGTCAATAGCTGTATGTGCGTCCAGCTCAGCAAAAGGCTGGAAAAATAAGCCACAAATTATTATTGATGGTTATTTCTGAGCAGCGGGAGGATTGTGGTGGGGATGACGGAGAACTCCCCTATTTTTCACACGAAGTTTGTATTCATCTCTTTATTCCTGTGCTGGGGCCGGGGTGTGAGCAAAGTGCTGCGCAGCCCAAAGCTCGAGAGTGAGCCTCGCTCGGGGTTGGGAGGGATACTCAGAGGGCTTGTGAGTACAAGCCACTCCCTCTTACATTCTGAGTGTCCTCTTTCAATCCCCCCAAACTTAGCTCCCCAGTTACCCTGGTCTTTGTCTCTAAGCCATGGCGTGCCCTCATTACTGAGATCTGTTCTCTGTTGCTGGATTAGCGTGGGTGTTAGGCGGCAGCTGCAGTTCCCAGACTGATAAGGGAGGCTTCTCCGATCTTTGCTGCGGACCGGCGTCCTGATTAGTATGCTCTTTGCCTCCTTGCATCGTCGGTGGAATCCCTCTGGGAGGGTTTTGCCTGGTACCGTAAAGCTCATGGAATGTACACAGCGGAGGCCTGAGGTCTGGGTCTGCAGGAAGGCCAGGGTGAGGGGATGTGTTAACCACTTCTTGATTGGCAATGAGCTGGTGCTGCCTCGAGAACACAGATGATGAGGGTGGTGGCAGGCGCTGGATTGCCAGACGTTTGAATATGTGTCCAGGGGCCCGTAGCTGGGCAGGCGTGGGCATCAGGAGACGTGCACTCAGAGGGATCTGCACAGAGATGTGGTTGAGGTTTTTACTTCCACAAAATAATGGAAGAAAGACTCTTCTGCTGACATAAAGCTGGGAAGTCTGTGAGTGTGCTGGATGACATAGTCAGGGGGATACTAGGTGACATGTAGAAAACGGAATTTCATAAGCAAAATTGACTTGGCGTCAAAAATACCCATTGCGTAGGTACAAGGAAAATGTGTCTGAATGATGCAGATAAGAGACCAGGATCCTGGAAGGTGATATAATGGATTTAAAGGTGAGTTATTCAGCCGCAGGCTACATTCACAAATGTGTAGAATGGGGGATGAAGATGCAGAAAAAGACCTGGTTATCTCCGGGCAGCTCACTTTCTGAGAACTATTTGGAAGAAGTCATTTCCAAGGCACCCTGTGCTATTCAAAGAAAGAACTGTCTAACAGCAAGAGCTGTCCCGGGATAAAGTGGGCGTCCTCGGAAGAGAGTGAGCTCCCTGTCACTGGATGTGTGCAAGCAGCCTCTGGCGGGGAGGCACCCGGCTGTTCGTGTCCTCTCGTTCCTAAACAGGGGCACCACGCCCGACTCAGACATGCTCCATATGTTTGCTCAGTTAGTGAATTGGTGAACATCGCAAATCTGGAGAAATATTAGATGGACTGGATGTTCCCTCCAGGCCTGGATACTACAGCGCCAAACTGTACGTGCCTCTTCCTCTCGAGTGTGTTTTAATCTCTTAAGTCCTACAAACTTAATGGATTAAAAAACATTTTTCTTTTAAAGTTCTGGAGGTCAAACTCAGTTTCACTGGCTGAAGTCCAGGTGGGCAGAGCTGGTTCTTTCTGGAAGCTTTATATCACCTGTTTCCCAGCCTTTTCAGCATCTAGGGGTGCCCACATTCCTTGGCTTGTGGCCCCTTCCTCCGCCTTCAAAGCACATCACTCCAACCTCTGCTTCCGTCCCAGACATCGAATTCTCTCTTCTGTGCTCTGATCTCCCTCCTTCAATTTCTCTATCTTAATCCTTTGCAAAGTCCCTTTTGCTAAAAAAAAAAACACACAAAACATTCTCAGGTCACAGGGATGGGGGTGGTGGTACATTATATTGGAGGCAGCACATGTTTGGGGAAGGGAGGAAAGTGGAGGTAGAGAAAGATGGAGAAGAAAGAAGTCATCAAGTTCAGAGGATCATGACCACCTGGTGACCAGCAGCCTGGGAGGGTGGGGATGTTGGAGGGAGAAGGTGGTGGCCAGGGTGGAGGAAGCTCAGGCTTCTGTGGTGTCCTCCGTGCCTGGCATATGGTGGAGGCTCAATAAGGATTTAGTGATGGATGAATGAATGAATGAGGGTGTCGCTACTGACTGAGGAAAGGACGGTCCCGGGTCAGCATCTTCCCAAGGCCGGGCTCGGTAAATCCCCGTGGGAAGCTGAGATACGGGCTGGGCGGGACCTAAACCAGAAATGAGACCGGCCCCGCAGGACGGCCCACCACCTGCTCTGTTTCCGAGGCTCCGGCCTTGGTCAGAGCGGGAGCTTTGTGTAAGGTTGCATTGAACCCAGAGAAAAGGTGAAGGCATGTGGACCAGCATACTGATGGGGGTTTGGCAGGCAGAAGTGAGAACGCTGCGAGATCTGAGGCTTTGGGTTTTGTCCCACTTTCTGAAGGAGAAGATGGGAGACTTAAAAGCACTGAGCAGTCATTTCTATAAGCCAAGGAACAGAATCCATGCCAACAAGCAAAGCGCTATTATTCAGAAACCTTTCCTGTTTCTGAGGCAGAACCAAAATGCCCCCGCTTTCCAGCTGTGACCCAAGGCCAAGGGCAGGCCTGGAAACTTGGGGTGAGCTCTATTCCTGGCCATCTTTCCTACTGTTTATCGCTGTTTATTCACAGGAGCTGCGGGCATTATCTCTGCTTGCAAAACAGACGTGGAGTGAAATGTTCGGCATTTCCCTAAATTGCTGCTGGGGCGGGCCGGGAAGAGTGAGGGCGCTGGCTTCCTCAGAGGTGTCCAGGGCTTTGCAGGGGGCACAGACCCCCGATGCTGCAGGCCTCAGAGCTCCGTAAATTTTTCTGCCCGGTCAGGCACATGCCCACGTCGGCCTCCTGTTAAGCACTTTGATATCGGATTTCTTAGAATTCTGAGAAAGTTATTTATTTTTCAGAGCCTGCAAGTTAGTGCAATATGAGATCTCCGTAAGACCGTTTCCTCTAAGCAGAAGAGACCCCAGGCTATAAGTTCGTTCACTGAATGGGTCATTCATGCATGTATCCAGTTCCTGGGGTGTCTGCCGTGCGCCAGGCACTGTGAATTCAAAGATGAGGAGGGCCCGATTCTGTCAGCTGGAGTGGTGGGTGACAAGCATGCAAGCAGCCTTCCTCGGGCTCCGTGAGATTGACACAGTCTGCACACAGTGCTCGGGTGGGCACACATCGACCCAGGAGGCCTCCCATGGGTGGGCATTGGGGGCAGCTTGATGGAGGCTGAGCAGTTTGGTCTCCCAGGTGGAGGAGGGGTGAGTGGAGCACCAGGCCCATGGGAGGGAGACAGCAGCCCAGCCCAGCCTGAAGGTTTGTTCAACTGTCAGTTCAGGGCCCCTGGTGGGCTGGGCAGAGAGGTGGGGGGTGGGGGGGCAGGTGGGGAAAGACGGTGAAGAGCTACAACTCTTTTTCCCCCTGCAAGTCACAGGATGACAGCAAAGATATTTGAACAGAGAGCAGCATGGGGCAGGGTGACAGGTGGGTGACAGTGAGAGGCTGGAGGCTGGGAGGACGGGGTGTGTCCGGCTGCCCCACAGTCCTGCGGGGACCATTGCTAAGCAGAGGGCACGGAGGGAGAGGACGGCCTTTGAGGCCCTTATTTATAGAATGTGCTCTGGGCTGAATTGTGACCCCCACCATCCACGTGTTGAAGCATAGTGAGTGGAGTATTCCTCCTCTGGAAGCAGCCCGATTTATATTCGTAACTGAAACGCTAGCTGCCACCTCTTGCATGGAACGCATGATAGGATTGTGGCAGGACGTTCCTAGTGGTACCTCATCACACAGCGGCCCTGAGGGGGAAGCACAACACCCCATCCTGCAAACGTGAGCTGAGTGTAGAGGGGCTGGGGGTGGGCACAGGGCACAGGTGGGAAAGGGGGCACGTGCAATGGGAACCCAGATCAGAACCCGTGCTCTTCCTGCCATGTGTGCAGCCTCAGGGGACTCTGGTACCCAGCACGTAGTAGGTGCTCAGACATGGACAAGACTGGAGGACGGCGACTTGTGGGAGCTGCCAGCAGCACGCCACGGGGCTCGCAGGGGCGCCTCTTGTCCCTGAGCTCCTCGGCAGAAAGCAGGTTCCTGCTTGGAGTCCGGAGGGCTCAGGATGGGGGAGGGACCCCTGTCCTAGAATGGCCGTTCATCTCCAGGGGTCACCACGGAAGCTACTGGGAGCTTTATCCTGGTTGGGTGGGGTGGGGTGGGAGGGCTGTCCAGGGGCCACCTGGACAAGGGAGGCCTTGGGTGAAGGGCCTCTCGCCTCACACTTATTGAGGCCGAATGAAAGTGAGAAGAAAGGATTAAAAAGGATAACCTTCAAGGATCTAAGAAGAAAGAGGGCAGCCTTGGGTTGGGGGCCTGAGGCCTCAGCCAAGTGCCCAGGCTGCTGGGAGCTCAGCCTGTCATGCGCTCAACCACTGCTTGGCACTGAGGGTGGAGGGGTCACCTGTGCCTTGGCCTCTGTTCTTGGCCCCCCCATGGCCCTTCCTTCTCCTTGGTGGCTGTTCCCACCTGGGCCTGCTTTATTCTTGACATGCTGGCCAGTGTGAGACTGCTCCCGCTGGTCGCAGAGCCCACACCTTCCGCTCAAAGTCATGCAGGGTGATGCCTTCTGAACCTGCCTTATTCCCCTCTGCTCCACCCTGGCGTCAATCACTGGGTGCAAAGTTGGGTGACCCGTGGATTAAACTTTCCATGGCTGTGTGTGGTTCCTATGCTAATAGTGTCCCGCCCTATTCCAGGGACTCGGCCTTCTTGTGTTCAGGAGGTGGGAGGGAGTGTGGTGGATTCATGGTGCTGACGTCCGAAGTGGGACTCTGAAGCTTGCGATGCCTCCCAGGATGTCACTGGGACATTCCAGGATCAGCGTCAGAGGTCGGTGCAGCTCCCAGGGTGCAAAGCTAAGGCAGCCATAGCCTCTTATCTGCAGGGAGGTCCCAGGGCCCCAGGGGAGGCAGCCTGGGGTGGGGGAACATGGTGATGAGGAGTTCCTCACTAGAAATGTTGGGTGGGATAGGGGTCCAAGACAAGCCTGCTGTGTGCCACGCACAGGTAGGTATTCCTATGCCTGAGGAGCCCAGGTGGAGGGTTGTGGCGTTGAGGGAGGCCAGTGCATACTCAGGGAACCAAGAGGTGCCACACCAGGGGCCACTCACACTGGATGTGAGGCGGGCCCAGAGCTGTGCCACGTGGAGTCCCAGTGGTCAGGATCAGGGGTGTAGCTCGAAGAGCTAGGGGTCCAGATGAGGGGCAGTGAGTGAGGGGGGATCACAGAGAGAAGGGACACCTGTGTCCTTCAGGTGGGGACGAGGCTGTCCAGGCGGGCGGGGCCCAGTACAGGCGTCCACTGGTCCACTGTGCTGGCAGCAGGACAGACGCCTTTCCTCTATGTTGCTGAGTCTGTGACTGGGGCTGTCAACAGCATCCTGACCATTTGTTAATAATCAGGGAACCGATCACAGACAGGCTTCCTGACGCTGATTTCCCTTTAACAATTTCCAGCTTTTTAATCCAATTCCTCGGCCATCCTGGAGTGAGCACTTAGAGCCGTCAGGAAGGGAGCTGGCAGCCATAATAAAACTCAGAGGGAGGAGAGCGGGAAGGAAGCAGGAAGCCAGCGCGAGGATTAGAGCGGTTAAACACCACGAGGGAGCAGAGCAGGTGGAGGAGCCTTGGAGAGGGTGGGCCTCTCCCTGGAGACGGCAGGTCTAGGGAGGAACTGTGAGTTCCCAGGCCCCCCTCGCTGGCACCCCTCATTGCAGCATTCCACCCCACTCTCTGCCCCAGCACACACTGAATCAAAGACTTCTCTTAAGTTCTGAGGGAACCCTGTCCACGGCTCAGAAACCACCTCGTTGGCCCTTGATTGGATCCATCTCCTCTGAGGACAGAGCGTGGACGGGTGAATAAAGGCCTGGAGGAGAGGGGCCCCAGCAGCCCTCTTTTCTCAGGACCCCACTAATGTGCCATGGCCTGGGTGCTCGCTGCTGGGGACGGCTGAGCCTTTGAGACAAGAGGGCCATTTGTCTCCGTCATCGGTTTCCAGGAGAGCGCCTTCGAGGTGCCAGGTTCCCAGCGCCTCCCTCTCAAAAGGAAAGCACCTCAGAGTGGGCAGAAACGGGGGGCACCCCTAGGGGTCACTTAGGGAACCTGGCCGGCTCCCAAAGGCGGAAGCTGCAAGGTGGCAGGTCCTGGGCATTGCCAGCCTCCAGCTCAGCCTGGCTGGGCTCTCCGTGGGCAGCTGTTCTCAGGGCGGCCATGGAGTCAAGATGGCCCATCGGAGGCAAGGGTCCCGGTCAGCATACTGATTTCCCTCGGGGGCCCATGGGTCTCCCATGTTTCACGATGGGCCTCAGGGGTGAGGGATGGGCTGGGGTACAGGGACAGGCCACTGAGCAGACCCTCCCTTTTCCCGACTCAACCAGAGACCCGTCCTTGGCTCAGCTTTATTTATTGCAATTTGATGTGGGCTTTTTGGGGTCAGAGAAAGGTTTCCTACAGCTTAACGAGAGTTTGAGACCCTCAGTGTGGCTGACAGAGGGTTGAAGGCCGGCCTGGATGCCCCGCCCCTGCCGCGCCTCCTCACCTCCATGTGACCTCGTGCCTGTGACCTCGTGCCTGTGTCCTCAGTGCCATCCCCGCACAGGGCGTCCTCCGCACACTGCGGGATCCCTCATGGGAAGCCGTGCCTGGCTCACGTCAGCCTCTGATGAATATGTGTGACATGACTGACCGATGTAACAGGACTCGGGAGACCCAGGTGTGAAGCTGGCCCCATCTTGTGACCTCGATAAAATGATTTAACGCCTTTGAGCCTCAAACCAGGTGTAATGGCCATCCCCAAACGCCCTGCTGTGGTTTTCCTCCCTGATGTTCAGCCTGAAGTCACAGAAAGAAAGCCATTTAGCTAGTTAACCAACCCCGGAGAGGCCCAGGAGAGAGGCCAGTAAGTGTCTCCCTGTCCCATGTTTCCCAGGAGCAAGCCTCTCCCTGCATGTCACTGCCTGGTGAGCTGGGCGGGAGCTATGCGGTGCAGGGGCCACAGCCCTAGGTCAGATCGGCCACCAGCCGGGCCAGGCCCTCGGCCACCAGCCCCCTCCGAGGTCGGGTGGGCACTTCAGCCAATGGGTGGCAAACTCCTCCTGTGTAGACTAGTTGGAACCTGACTCTGGGATCCACAAACGCCTTGGATCATAGGAAAGCCCTCCACGGGGTGGCATGTTTACAAGAAGATTGGACCAGTCGGTGTGAACTTTCCTCACTGGTTTTTATGTTATTTCCCATCTGCTGAGTGCAAGTCTGTCCCTGGACACACTGTCTCCATCTCCATCGGGCTTCCCCATTTCTATGACAGCTGAGGGGTGCAGTGGGACCCGGGGGAGCTGCCCAAGGACTGACTCACAATGCTGGGAGGGGTGAGAGGGATGTTCAGAACTGCCATGGGCTCTGTTCCTTCCTGGTGTGGCCTCTACACCCCCACAGCTGCACCTCCTTCAGGCGGGTGTGCACCTGTCCACCTGCATGGCAGGTCTTCCCCTTCCCTGTGTGGGGTGGGGGCGGGGCTGCACAGGTTGGAGCTGGTCTCATCCCTGATGCCAGGTTCAGGAGGGGGAGCCTGCATAACCCCAATCTCTGTCTCTCCCCATGTGTCTGTCCCCACCATAACCTGATATGACCACATCTTAATTTAACTAATTACATCTGGAAAGACCCATTTCCAGATCAGAGCAGATCCTGAGGTCCTCCTCCTGGGTCCCCCTTCTTGCCCCCCCTCCGTTTCTGACCTGTGGATGCTGACAGACTTGGGTGGGCGGGGCGGGGAGACGGCATTTGGATATCTCACCTGCCTCTGCTTCTGTCTCACTCTGATCTCTGTAGAGGCCAGTGTGTCCTCCCCAGGCCTGTGCACAAGCTCGCTCAGCCCCAGGAGAGGGTCCCCGGAGGCTGCTGTGGAGGGGCTGCAGGAGGGGCTGGGTGCCGAGAGCACCAACTCCCAGCAATTGATACCTTTTGGAGTCTGGTTTGACTTAAAGAAACTGAGTGTGTTATTTCCTGGGGAATGCCATAATAAATTCCACAAATGGGGCAGCTGAAAACAGCAGAAACGTGTTCCCTCACACCTCTGGAGGCTAGAAGTCCGAAATCCAGGTGTCAGCAGGGCTGTGTTTCCTTCTGAGGTCCTAGGGGAGATCCTGCTCCTTGCCTCCTCCGGCGTCTGGTGGCTCCAGGTGCCCCTTGGCTTGTAGCCACATCACTCCAGTCTCTCCTCTGTCTCCACACGGCCTTCGCCTCCTTCCCCTGCACCTTCCCTCTTGCAAGGACACTTGTCATTGGACTTAGGGCCCACCCAGATAATCCAGTGTGATCTAACTTGATTATCACCCAAAGACTTTCCAAATCAGGTCCCATTCCCAGGTTGTGGACACACCTTTTGGGGGAGCCACCATTCACCCCACAACACTCAGCCTAGCAGAAGTTGGGTGCTTTTGGCTGGAGCTGTGGCCTGCTCTGCTGAGCCTGCCTGACTTACAACCTGCCCTAACCGCCCAGGGGAGTGGCTGCAGCCCCATGCCCAGCGGTGACCTGCCTGCCCGCCCCTGAGTCCAGCCCGCTGGGTCCCCCACCCCCGATGGACCTCAGCCTAGCCAGGGTGCATTTTCTGGTGACTCAGAGCCCGACACAGAGAGGCTGTTCTGCTAGATCTGGGGTGGGCTGTCTGGAGATAGCGCTATCTTAGGTACTTTCCTAGCCAGCGTTGCTGGGCGGGGTGAGCGAGTCTTTGAACCTCTGAGGTCAGAGGTCAGGCAGCCTGGTGTGTCCCAGGCTTCGGTGAGGAGCTCCCAGTGTTCACCAGCAGCCTGCAGGGTTAGGAGCAAGGACCCCAATGTTTCTTCTGTTCCCGCAGTCTGCACCCAGACTCTGCTCAGGGAACACGGCTCAGGCCTTACATAGAAAGCGGCCAGCCAGGGCGGTGCCCCAGCTGCCCCAGAGGCCCTCGGTGGATAGGAGCCTGTGGGCGTGTTACCGGGAGGCAGAGGGAGTCCACCAGATGTCCCTTTATTCTGTGCACAATGGCCCTTGACATGGCGACGATCCATCAAGGACACCCCAGCACCCCAACATCGGCCGTGACACTGCTCTCCAGTGGGCCTCATTCTCACCACTGTTATGTGCTCCTTTTGGGGACAAATAGCTGTGTGACTCCACTTTACTGGACAGGCTGCGGCCTCATTCAAGCCCTCGCTGCACCCATTGTCTCAAGGGTTTTGTCTCCCTTTCCCTTTTTGTGTATTGTTTTCATTGACAGACATTGGTCTTGACCACAATAAATTACGTTTTTCCCATTATTTTATTTCTTTGTTTGCTAAGTGTCCCAATTGTCACTAAGAAAAGGGTTTTTTTTTTTTTTTTCTTTTTAAAGTGTGGCCAGGGGAAATTTATAAGCAAAGCCTGAACCGAGGGCTGAGCGCCATTGACTGAATTTCTCCCTGTAGTCTTCTGTTCAAATTCTTCTTCTCTTTGGAGTTTTCTCTTGATCGCAGCTTATACAGGCAAGCACACCGAATTCGGGGTCCTTCACCTCTGAGCGGAGTTTTAAAATTCACCTTTAATGCTTTACCGCCCCCAAAGGGAATTTTGCTTCAAAGCACATTGTTATAATCTTTTTGGACCTCAAGATACGTGGGAAAGGTAAAAAGTTAACATTTTTGTAAATGGGCTGTTCGGTATGACTTATGGCCGAGATAAAACGGGCCCTGTTTTTGCACGTATGGAGGAGTGATAGCCGTGAGTTGGTTTGGGAACGGGTTTAAACAGCCTGCGCTGTTGGCTTAACCATATCTTTAAAGCACCAGGGGATAATGAGCATCTGCTCCGTGCCAGACACCGCGCTTGGCCCGTCAGAAACACTATCTCATTTAATCCTGCGGCCCGATGACGTGGGGCCTTTATCTGCACTTTGCAGGGACGTCTAGCACTTTCTGAAAGTCCTGCTTCGGATCCTGGTCTCTCAGGCACCAGGCTGCCCAATTCTTCCCTGATTGTAACTCCGCCTGTGCCACTTTCATCTGTCCAGTGCGTGGTCCTGAGCCCCGACCTACTGCTGTGCATGGTGCATGGTGATCCCGCTGTCTCAGGCTCACAGGTCGGGAGGTGGTCAGAGCGAAAAATCGCAAGTGACTTGGGTCAGGGCTGCGACAGAATCCACACTGAGGGCACCTGCTACCCCCGGTGGCCAGGCAGCAGCTCTTAGGAGGGACTATGGGAGGGACTTTATGGGGCAGAAGGAGCCGGTGGGTGGGGGTGGGGGATGGGTAGGCAGCAGAGGTAGAGTTTGGGGGTAAGGGGTCTGTGAGAACAGGGAGGAGCAAAAGAGAGTTGGAGATGGGCAGGGCCAGTTTGCAGGATGTGGCAGACCAGGCGAGCACTCAGGGTTCCTTCCCAGGGCAGGGAGGAGCTCTGGGCAGTTTTAGTGGGCGAGCGACTTTCAGAGGCTCTCCATCACAATCAGACATTGTGCCTGGGCAGGTGGGCGGGCAGGGGACACACCTGGTGACGGTACTTCATCTCCAACACCGGTCAGCGAGTCCTCACCTTGACCATGAGAAGGGCTCAGACGGACTGTGGGAGTTCCCGTCGCGCTGTTCACGTTTGCCTTTGGAGTGGCTTTCAGGAGTCCTGTCAGAGGTTTTGTAGCATGTCCTCCAGTTTGGGGTTTCTGCTGTTGTTCTCATGGTGAGGCTGGGTTGTGGGGTGTCGGGGGACCCCACGGAGCTAAAGTGCCCTTCTCATCACATCCTCTCAAAGGTGCATGCTCTTAACATGACGTGTCCCCGAGGAGAGGTGGAGCCTGTTGACCCCATAACTCTGGGCCGAGCAGACTGGCAGGCTCTGTGGACAGGTGTCTCCCAAGGAGCCCCGGCCTGGTGTAGAAGGGATGGAGGCACACAAAGGCAATTACATACGAGCATGGCCCGTGGGCCTGAGAGGTGCCCAGTAGCCGAGAGAGGCAGGTAGGGTCACGGGGGACATAAATGAACTGATCTTATGGGGTGGGAGTCTCAGAGAAGGCTTTATAGGTAAGATGCCTGAGAGGGTTTTGAAGGATGAATAGAAGTTGGTCAGGCAGGTGGTGAGCAGTGCAGGGGGGCAATCAGCAGATGAACAGGTGTGGAGCCCCGAGGCTGCGGGGTGGCGGGGATCTGTGGTGGTTTTGCATTTCTGAGACACAGCCTGGAGATGGGACTGGAGAAGGCCGGTGAGTCACGTGAAGGTACCATGTGGAGGAGGGATTTGATGGGGAAGTGGGAGGTGGGAGAGCAGGCAGGAGCTTACAGTGCAAGTCTGCACAGGAGAGGAAGGGGAGGACCTCAGCAAGGCCGGGGCAGCTGGGAGAAAAGGAGTGGACGATTTAAGAAATTAGAAGACAAGTGGAATGATGTGGGGACTGGGGGCCGGGCTGAGACCTGAGGGGAGGTGACACTCTCCCTCCTTCCAGCTGGACAGGTAGCGGGCAGTATCCCCACCAGGACCTATAGGTGAAGAGCAGGTTTCCAGGTGCGAGGAGCCTGAGGAACGACTGTGTTTGGACAGTGGAAGGAGCTGGGCGTGTGCGCCTGGGGCTGGGAGTGGGATAGGACCTGTGGGTCACTGGTCTGTGCATGGTGGCGGGGAAGGGGGAGTCTGAGGCCCAGAAAGCGGGTCCTACAGCCCGAGCATAAGAAATGGGTGGGAACAAGACGCACGGGGCATCAGTTGTGGGGAACTAACAAGCTCTACGAAGATGCAAGCACACCAGCAGCACAGGAGATCAATCAGTGCCGTCACCATGGCTTTGCCACTGAAGCATTCATCTCACAGGACCTGAGCTGACTCCAACCCTTTGACCACTTTCTGGGCTCTTTGCTCTTTCACACTTGGGCGTCTTTGCAGAAGAAGCTGCACCACTTTAACCGAACCCTAGGATCTGTTGGACACCACTCAGCCAGGCCGTCTCTAACCCGCACCATGCGGAGATCCGCATCAACACGCTTGGTGACCCCTGCTGGTTGCAGAAGAAGCGAAGTCCTCGGCTGATGTTGAGTGAAGTCAGGAGGGAACTTGGCTTTGGCAGGGCTTGGGGGCAGCTGATCAGGAGCACCAACGTCTAACGGCAGCCCGGGCTGAGGACCAGGGTGGCTTTCCGCTCTGATTTCTCTGGACTTGCGTCCTCATGTCGGTGTTAGAATTGGAGGGATGGCTTCTCCGTGCTGTTTGCACCCCAGAAATGGCTCTCCTTTGTTTCTCTATCATTCTCTTCTCAGCCCTAAATGCAGGTGAAGGGTTATAAGCTTGGCAGGTTAATTAACTTTCCGAATTTCTCATCTCTCCCCCTTCCTTCTCCTTCTAAGTGGGGCTGATGTGCCTGTCCTGCTCTCGTCACATTTCCTGCTGTAATTCCTCCGGTCTTGGATCAGTGGTCTGGAGATCTCGGGCGTCTCTTCCCAGTTTCTGTAATTTTTCCAGAGGCTGGTTGGTGGGCCTCCTCTCCAAGCATCAGGCTCAACTCACCAGAGGCAGCGGAGTGGAGCCCTGGGCGCTGGTGACAGCTGACATATTCCCCAAATGCTGATCAACGATTCACGTTAAATGAGGATTTATGATCGATCCTCATCAATTAGGGCCGCCTCTCGAGTGCCAGGTGAGGCCCTTGCCCGCACGTCGTCGTTCATCAGCACAGGAGGTGTTCTCGCTTATTCGGGCATGCACAGCAGTGTGTGTATTAGAGCCGCACCTTTCCGTTCTGTGGCCACTGTTGCTGATGTCAGTGTCGCAGGCCCTGGCCGGGCGGGCGGCTCCCTGCTGGAGGTCACACTGCAGATGGTGCCCTGTGTTCTATGGAGAGACAGGGTCCACTCGAGCACACTGGTTCTAGGAGGTGGGAACCCACGCCATTCCGCGTGCTCAGCTTTGCTCTGCAGTGTCATCAGAAATCTCAGCTGTCCGTCTCTCTCTCTCTAGAATACACACTCCCACTCACACTACAGCTCGGCACTCTACTTCTTGCCAGCTGGGTACCTTACCAGTCACTGAACAGTGACCCTCCCAAATATTTCTGTACCCCAACCCCCACACCTGTGAGTGTGGCCTGATCTGGAAGTTGAGTCTTTGCAGTGTAACTAGTTGAGGATCTTGAGGAGAGATGATCTTGGATTAGGATGGGCCCTAAATCCAATGACTAGTGTCCTTATAAGAGAGGAGGGGACACAGAGAGAGAAGGCAATAGGGAGACTGAGGCAGAGACTGGAGGGATGCAGCTACAAGCCACCGGCTGCCTCCAGCCTCCAGAAGCTGGAAAGACACAGGCAGGACATCCCTAGAGCCTTTGGTGATAGCATGGCCCTGCCACACCTTGATTTTGGGCCTCCGGCTTCCAGAACTGGGAGAGAAAACAATGACTGTTGTTTTGATCCACCTGATTTGTGGTACTTTGTTACAGCAGCCACAGGAAGCTAATGCTCACTGTCCTGTCTCCATAGGGAAGGCATGGAGATGAGTGAGACAACCCATCCGGCTCAGAGCCTGGGCCAGACTGGTATTATGATGCTTTATATTCCTTCCACTCTGCTACTGAATAAGTGCTTTGCCCCCCTGCCTGGGCTTTATGGAGAGGAGCCCCAAGAAACAGGCTGGGGGTCCCTTTCTGGCATTCGCTGGGGGTACCTTGCTGGCCCAGCTCTCAGTAATGTCTATTAGGTAGCAGACCCTTTGCACTAGGGTGGGGAAAACTATTTTCAATTCTTGATTATTTCACCATTGGTTTGTAAAGTAATTTTTTCAGAGTGTGTGCGCGCGTGTGTGTGCATATGTGTGCATGTGTGTGTGCATAAATGTGTGTGATGGTTAAATCACCCCTATCATGGTTCATTCTTTCTCCACAAACCCTATCAGCCTCAGGAAATCCTGCATTTAAAAGACACCTCCAGGAAGCATTTTCTATGCGTTTGGAGAAGATTCTTGGGCATGCAGGACATGGTCTGTAAGCGGCTTCTTTGTTGCCATGAGCGCTTGGCACTACGGCCCTCTCCTCCACGGCCTCCTCCATGGTCTCAGAAGCATCCACCAGGGTCATCTTAGGGAGCCCTCCTCTTGACCCATCTGCAGTGCTTCCTGGAGTTCCTCTGTGACCACTCTCGGCGTCTGTACTCCCTTCTCTTGTTCTCAATACTCCTCCGTTACCTTCTAATTACCACATTATTGTACACATCTTTTTTTAGCTGGAGTTCGCATAACACTTAAAATTATTTTACTTCTAATAAATTTTAAATTGCATATGGACCCCCAGCTTCCCAGCATTGACTCTGATCCGGGAGATTTCTGCACCTCAGGTGTCTTGTGCAAACATCCTCACATGAGCTAATATCTGGAGTGTTAGAACTGTGCCCGGCACATCGTACGTGCTGTAAACGAGTTTGCTAATGAATGAACCGCATAGCAGTGTAATCGGGAGGCAGGGTTTCAGGGCTGATTACAGACACACAGAGTCCACATTTCCTCCAAGATGATCTAATGGAAAATCCCATCTGCTCAACTGAGGCGAGGCACCAGATTTCAAAACCCAGGATGTTCTTAGGAAGGGGATGATTCCATAGTAAATACTGGAAAATATTCCTAACTTCCCTCCAGAGAGAAGCCATGGAAAATGACCAATTTCAAGAAAATGCAGTCAAATGAAAGTGGAATATGGCATTTTGCTAGAATAATTTCAAATAAGTGGATTCTTTCCAGTTGTTATTAATTGTATTCCTATTGGGCACCTCAGTAAGAGTGGTGCTCATTTACATATCTTTATTAATATTCATGAGGCACTCTGGACCTGCTGGGCAGTCCCTGGATGGCAGGGGTGCCCCATTATCTCCTCTGCAGGATGGAGAAGTCATAACAACATGGGCATATCATAAAAGGCTTTTAGAATAAACTTTAAAAAACGAGGCACTCCGCCATGGCTTTGGCATTTGTTTCTTGATTGCTAGCATGATGCATTGTGTGAGAGGAGCTCACTTCATAGCCCTTAGGACATTATGTACCGAGACAGAGCTGCAGGTGCTGTTGGAACCGGCAGAGCCAGCGGAGGCTCCGGGAGGAATTCCATCTGGAAGAAGCATGCCCTGTCCAGAGGGCGGGGTGGTCTGGTGGAGTCAGCGCCGGAGAGGGAGCAGGTACAATAGCAGGGCTCTGGACCCAGGTGGGAGTCCAGGCCAGAAGGCAGACGGTGGAGGCCTCCTGGACGGGAGCCTTGGGCACAGGGCAGTGGACTGAAAAGAGTCTAGTACCAAGGCACTCTGAAGCAGGCCCATGTGGGGGACCCAGTGTCCAGAGGTGGGTAAAGGTGGTGACGTGGCCACAGGAGGAGCTGGAGCCTGAGCTGGACAGGACAGGGTGGCAGCAACACCCCGCCCTGAAGCCAGGTGGGCTGAGGACCGACCAGCTGACAGAATGGGCTGCAGGGGGTGGTGCTGGCTGAAGTTATGAGGAGAGAGAGAGTCTGGAAGGGCATCGGCTGGTCTTTGCCGGGATAAGGCTGAGAGTTCTAACACTGTTGCAGCCACTCTTCTCCGACTGTGGTCCCTTTTGGTCTCTAAGTGAGGTACACAGGACAGTCTGGGGTGCCTCAGCAGGGTCAGACTGGTGAGAAGCCATCTGAAGAGGGCTCCAGCAACTCGCTCTGGAGGGAGGCAGGTGAGCGCATGAATCCCAGCTCTACCAGTTGCCAATGTCATGGCGTTGGGGTTGTTATTGACTCCTCTGGGACAGGGCTAATCATAAACACTTGTTAGAAGGATGCATGAGATAATGTATGCAAAGAGCATCTGTGGTTTTGAGGGATGAAGCCTGGGAAAGTCATTTGCAGGGACGCATTGGCTCTGTGCAATCAGTGTGATGACCGTGGCCATCTGCTCACCCCACAGTGTCCTGGCCGCCACAGCAGTGTTCCTTAACTTCCAATAAATATTTTTTGAGTCAGCAACTTCTTTCAAAGCCCGATGAAAGCTCTGTGAGTCCACTCTTACATTTTATAAGGAACTTCGGAGGATTCGCAGATACCTGAGCTGAGAATTCCTGCTCCTGAGGAAGGGGCTGCATTGGTGACTGTCATTTTATCTGTCACTGTGCCGGCTGTATGCATGTTCTACACAAATGTTTGGACATTCTAAGTTACAAAACTGACTTTATGCATCTGATACCCACTGTGTCCCACACAGCGATTTATCTGCCGAGTAGGACAGTGTTGGGCACAGCCACTTCTGACGCTCTCCCGGGAAGCTCTGTGCCTGCACAGACCCTGCTGCTTGGGCATCGTGGGGCCCCTTCTCCTTTGAGTCTTGTTGAAGCCACTCCTTTCCCAGGGAGGACATGCGCCCTGTGTTGCGTCACAGGTAGACATCAAGTTACCTGGACTTGGCCTATCCCCATCCGTCACTGTCCTTGGGTCTCTCTTCTAACTTCTGCTTTGCGTCCACCCCCATGTTTCCTTCTCAACAACGTTTGGGTGGGAATGCTGTATGGGACAGGCAATACATGGGGTAGATTGACAATCGATGAAATAATGTGCATCAGTAAAATAAATAATAAGGAAGGTCTTTAAGAATGGATATATAGTTTCCAGGATATATTGGTAAGTGAGGATATGTTGTTAATGTGCAAAAGATTGTTAGAAAGGAGGGATATGTGGATATATTTGCATATATGTGCAAAAAGAAACCCAGAAAAGATAACGTAGAATTTAGGGGCATCAGTGATCTGTAGGGATTGGGTAGACACACATATGGAAGGGGGTGAGAAATAACCTATGATGCTGGTTTGAATGAGAGGCAGCAGAATGGAACATTAGTACCTGTCCCCAGCAGTGTCAAGGCGCGATGACGTCTCAGTTCTAAGGAGCATATCTGGCCCCCAAATCTTGGTGTCTAAATAGCATTTCCCGGGGAAGTGACAGGGCCAGCGGGGAAGGCACAGCTTGCTCCTGGAACATCTAACTTCCTAAACCAGGGCAGCGCTCACGGGCTGATGGGCTCGGCCGTCAAAAAGAATAATTATGTGCTACAGCAAATCCACCTTTCTGGCATTCTTCCCCAAAACGTTACTAACGAGGAAACAATCAGGCAAATCCAGAGCGCCAGACCTTCTAGAAGACAAATAGCCTGGAGTCTGTTCCATGTCACGCAAACCAAACAAACCAACCAAAGGGTGGCGGATGGGGGCGGCTCTAAAATAAAAAGAAGTAAAAAACATTAAAAACAAAAGAATGTCGTGAAAGAAGCTTAATTGGGTCCTGGGGCAAAAAGTGAAACCTCTGCGAAAGGCACGCTGGGACAACTGGGGAAAGCTAGTGTGGGCGGTGGGGCGAGCCGAGGAGACTGTAAAATTTGTGTCTGTCCTTAGGTGCAGTCACAGCCCTGGTGGCCTGGGGAACGCTTGCCCTTGGGCCGAGCCTCCACCCTGCAGAGTCCTGAGGCCTCGTCCATCACCCACATGGATGGGAGGGCCGGTGACTAGTGAGGAGGGTCCCATCCCAGCCAGGACCTGCAAACAGGCTCCTTTTACCACTGTGCTGCCATTTACACCCCGCTTCTTTAAGGGGGAGCCTGGATCCCCCTTAAAGAAGTGGGTGGGATCCACCCTCTCCGTTCAAATTGTCCAGCACCTGTGCGCCCCGGACCCCTGGACTTGTGGAAGGAGGCATTCCTGGTGTCTCTGAGCCCCCCTGGCCAGGCCACAGCTATCTTCTGAACGGGTAGGATTCTGGCTTGTAAACCTCCGTTGCATGTGACTTGGTCCTGCTTTTATCTTTTTTCATGAAACATCCTTTCTTTGCTTTCTCCACAGGGATTGGGTCAGGAGGGTCAGGATGGGCAGAGAATCAACCTGGGGAGGGAGGGGCTCATCCTGAGACCTGGAGCAGAGCATTCCACTCCTCAGGACCTGGCTGCCAGAGCGTTACCTCAGGTCCGGGGACTCGGTGCTTCCTAGGGAGGGGCACCTGCTGAGGACCTTGTGGGACATTCAAGCACATGAAAATCATGAACACCCCACGCCCGCTGGCTCCCACGCCTGGGCACTCTTCCTAGCAGGGCTGGCAGGGCCTGCACACGTGCACCCTGTGAAAGTTCAAGTCCTCAGCGAGCACATGTCTGGTGAAGAACCAGCAGACCAGAATGAGGTCCACAGAGCTCCTTCCAGAGGAGAGGCGGTTAAGTGGCTCCCAAAACATCTCTGAGGTCAGAAAAACAACGCCCAAGGAGCTGACGCAGTGCTGGGCCGCAGGTTTCCTCCCAAGCGCAGCGAGTGCCCCCAGAGCTCCGCCCTCCGCTCACATCTGGTGTTTTCCTGGTGGTGACCCCGCCACCCCAGGGAGGGACTGCTCTCTGGCCGCCCCGTGCCTTCCAAAGGGTCATTGGAACCTGAGTGGCAGTGAAGGAAAAACAGCCGGTGGGATGACAAATGGGTTTGGTTTCAAAGAAGTCTGTTTTCTCCCCGGGGCGGGGCGGCCGCTCGCTGGCTCTGCCGCTGAGTCATGACAGCTCGGGCCCTGGGTCTCACAAGCCGCCTCTGGGTTTACTTGAATCCTGCCCTTTCCAAGACAAAGGCCTCAGCTGGACCTCCAGGGCTGATTCCCTTCAAAATAGGGGAGTAAACAGCTTTGGCATGTCACCGCTGGCTTTCCCAAGAATTCCTTGGATTTTGGATCTTGTTTCTTCTATGGTTTCATCACTTTAAAATTCCGCAGTCCAAACAGTGAGCTGCCTCAGAAGACCTATATGGAGCACCTACCTGTGCCCTGCGCAGCATCTTAAGCAGCTTCTCCGGGCCCTTCCCTGAGGAGCCCAGGTGCAGGTCACCGAGGGTCACTTAGGAGGCACTTGATACCTCCTGGGGTCCTGTGTCCTGACGCTCCCAGGCCTGCCGGCCACTGTCACTGGCGCCTACAGCCCTGGGAGGCATATTTCTGGCCATTTGATCTCCTGAATGACTTTGAGATGTTGGTTATTGTATGACCTCGGTTGATGCCAGTTTTCCTTTTCTCACCAAAGGCATTCAGCACATTAATACTGCTAATGATATGTTAGGAACATTTTGTGAGAGTAAAAAAATCTGAATTTATTCTGTGTAACTTCCACTGTGACTATTAATGTGACCTAGGACATAGCTATAGTGTCCAGAGCTATACTGACTACACCCTTCGTCACGAGTTCTCTCTTAGCCTAGAGAGCTCGGCATTCCTGATTGCTGGGGGCTAGCCCCAGCAGTCCAGGGATTCTCAAAGGCGTGGACAGAGTCGGCTCTCTAGCTTTCCTTAGTCTCCGTGGATCTTCCTTGTGCCTGGCTGAGGCCACAGAGAAAGATCCCAAGGCAAGCTGAGCCTTTATTTTATAGTGAGAGGTAAACAAGGTAGTCGTTTCCATAGTTACACAGTTCTTGTGAGTTTCACTTGTTTACACTGTTCTTGTGAGTTTCACTTGTTTTTGTTCTTGTTGCACTTCCCTCAGCCCATTAGTTTCTGGAGTAAGATCTAGGGAGCGTCATAAGGTCAAGCCGACCAAGGACCTCTAGGGAGCCTCTTAAGGTTATGCTTAAGAGGACTGTGCCCTCTAAGCTGCCCACAGGTCAGTCCGAGGCTTAACCCTATATCAGCTCCCCACACCTGATGTGGCCCTTTCCTTTCCTTTAAGCTGGACAGTCCCATAGGAAAGAAATACTTTCGAGGAAACGTCACTGGGTAGGTAACTCATGACTCCACGAGGGCCCAGGTAGCCCGTGACTACCTCTTTTTTGTCTCCACGGCGACTCCTACCTTCCCTATTAATTGAGAGGAGGACCCTGGCGTTCTCCCTTGTTTATCTTCTTTGTAGTAATGCATGGAGTTTGTTTTCGTCTGGATAAATCAGTGTGAGCCTCACTGTGCCCCCACTGTGCCGTCCAGTGGGATTCTTCTCATTCCAGCCAGAAGTCTATGTTCTGATTTTCTGCACATGAAACGCATTCCCTCGTCTCTTCCCGTCCCCGTCCATCACGGTGGAATGCTCCTGCCCTGGGCTCTGAGGAGAAAGCCCAGATGGGACACCTGTTGAACACACTAATTTTGTCAATTAATAACCAGAAAGAAAATAATGCAAAGAAGACAGACAATGATTCATTACTAGTTATAGCACAGGGCCATCTTGGCATCAGATGTAGAGTTCAAGCTCAGTATATTTGGAAACTAAATAGAATTTTAAAAGTTTGTGTTTATGTGTTAGACGTAGTTCATATGTTCAGAGAGACCTCAGCACTGTCAGCCTCAAGGAGACCCTGGCAGAGACCAAAAATAATTGCATCTTGGGTAGCTTTGCTCTCAAAATAAAATCTTCCCAGTGGTGATGTCATTTAATTACTAATTAAAGCAATTATATTCCCAGCTTGTCATGTTCTAGAATAGTTATTATTAGGACCCTAAAGTTGGTGGAATTCACTGGATTGCTTTGGGCTGACCGCAGAGTCCTAAGAGCAACAACCAAAGTTGTCCTTTGAGGCAAGCGAACATGAGCTCATGGCGGATCCCCCTGGGGTGACTGTGGGAGACGGGACGAGGAGCAGACCCAGTGACACAGACCCTCCTCCGGTCCCCCCACTTCTCTGACTCACCTCAACCCATGGCCAGGGCATTTTGCTAATATTGGTAGTTTCTGATTTGTTTATTTAATTTTTCAGTTTGGCTTTTAGGAAACCCAGAGCTATGTTTAGTAACTATTTCACATCAACTTCCTGCGCTCCCTGAAGGTGGTCCTTGGTCGGCTCTGATCATGAATTCTGGGTTGCATTCTGCAAGTGTGTGGGGACCTCAGGGCCCAGCTAGGGGCTGGCCTTCATGCTCTGAAAGAAGAGGAGGGGAGCAGGGCGCGTTTGGATGAAGAGGGACAAAGGGAACATTCTGGCGGCGGGAGGTAATTCTGCAAGTGAGCCTTGCTGGCAAGTGCCCCCTTCCCCCACCTCCCCTGCTCCAAGTGCCTCCAGGTCTCCCAGCATGCCCTCCCCCATGCCCACTGTTGGGATTTACACATGGACACACAGCTATTATTCTCCCAGCAGAGGGTCTGGCTGGCCTTGCTTGTGAACCTTGGCTGGCTGGACTAGGGCTGAAACCTAAAATAATGTGTGGTTTTATGACCAAATTCTTGAATAGTTTTATATGTATTTGTAACGGGAGATAAGGTGACTACAATAACCCCATGCCCATAATTCTTCAGAAACATCTGTTTTCAAAATATTGTTTTACCCAGAGGATGCCACCTTCAAATAGTTGAAGCAACTTTTAAAAGGGCTGGACTGTCAAACTTGAGTTAAATGCATGAATTACAGTTGAACCCTGCAAACAAGATTCACTCAATTGCAATTCTTTGCTTAATGCCTGGACTTCTTAAACAGCATTTTCCAAGTGTGGTCCAGGACTATTTGCTTTAGAACCATCTAGAAATCTTCAGACTGTTGGGCTTGCTCCAGACCCACTCAATTAGAAATTCTCTGGGTAGAATTTGAGTTTAACAGTCTCCAAAAAGATATTCAGGCAAAATAAAGTTGGAGACCCACCACATGAGGGGTGGGCAAACATTTTTTGTAAAGGGCTAGGTAGTAAGTACTTTTTAGGTTTTGTGGGCCATTGGTCTCTGTGACAACTAAACTCTCCCCATAGATCATATGTAGATGAATGGGTCTGGTTGATTCCAATAGAACTTTATTTACAAGATAACTGGTGGGCGGATTTGGCCCTTGGCTCTCATCTGCCAACCTTTCACTATGAGTTTAGAGAGGGGAGACTGGATGGACCTCGTTTGCCCCTGTACTGTTCCAGAGACATCTGCATCACAGGACAGGCACCAATAAACATGGAGCTTGGCCTACGTGAATGCATGCTTACAATGCACACAGACTTTTCAAGGTTTTATGGTAGTAGAATTTTGTTATTGAGGTAACATTGATTTGTCACATTAAATAAGTTTCAGGTGTATAATATTATAATTCAACATCTGCATATACCATATCATGCTCACTGCCAAAGTCTAGCTTCCAGCTGTCACCATGCAGTGGACCCCCTTTCCGTTTCACGGTTACTCTTTAGTTTATACAAGTGGAGTACACCCTTTTGGTGTGCGGTTCTATGAATGTGGCAAATGTGTAGTCACGTAATTGCTGTTGCAATCGGGCATGGGCAGTGTCACCCCTCCCCGAAGTCCCTTGAGCTGCCCTTTGCAAGCACACGGATCTGTTCTCTGTCCTAGAGTTGGCCTTTGCCAGAAGATAAAATAGATGGGATAGCACCACAGGCAGCTTTGAGTCTGGCTCCGTCCCCCTTCAAAGAGTGTCTGAGATGTGCGTGTTGTGTGTTTCAATAGTGGGTCCCTTTCACTGCTGGACTACACCCCCTGCTGTGTATGTGCCACAGTTGTTCACCCACCCCATTAGAGGGAAACTTTGATTTTTTTTAAATTAGAAGAAAGGTGCTATCAACACTCATGTACAAGGTTTTTTTGTGTGTGTGAACATACATACCATCAAACTGTCTTTGAGAGTGGCCCTAGCTTGTGTTCCTTTAGTGATGCAGGAGAGCGCCAGTTATTCCGAATTCGTGTAGACACTTGGTGCTGCCAGCTAAAGATTTTAAATCATTCTCGTCAGCATGTGTATCTCATTGGTTTTAATCTGCCTGTTCTTAAGTAATCTTTGAGCATCTATTTTTCCATGTGCTTATTTGCATCTGTGTATCTTCTTTGGTGAAGGGTCTGTTCTAATTTTGTTTTTGTTAATTGGGTTTTGTCTATTGTTGATCTTTGAGAGTTGTTTATAGATCCTGAAGTTCATTATCAGTTATACAATTTGTAAATATTTTTTTCTTAGTAGGTGGTCTATTTTCTCATTTTCTGTTGCAGAACAAATGTTGTAAAATGTTGACCGTGTCTGGTTGACCCATTTTTTTTTTCTTTTCGGATTGAGCGTTCACGTTCATATCTAAGAACCTGTGCTTGACACGAGGTTGCAAGTTTGTTTGCAAAGTGCTCCTGCTGGTGCACTGGGGTTGAAGGAGGAAGTTGCAGAGCTTATAAGGGCAGATCTCCCTCAAGCCATCCACACAGAACTGAATGGAGACGGACCACGTGGACGGTGGTGCAGACGGCTTCTGGGATGCGATGGCTGCTGCTGAGTTACTGGTAAGTACCTATTGCAGGTGAAGGAAGAATCTGAATGTGCACTAATTAACAGAAGCAGCTGAAATGATCCATGTTCCTAACAATTGCATGAAAAGTCTGCGCCTTGGGAAAGCTTTGTCACAGCCAGAAAACCTCAGTCAGGGTGGGGAGGCCGTGGCCCCTGGGGAAACAGCACATCCTCCGACCTACATCAAGGAAAGAAAGCGCGTTCGCCAAGTGTCTTGTTTAAGAGAGTGTTGACCCTGTCACAGCGCAGGAGTGGCTCCCCAAGCCCAGGACAAGGTGGGTCACATGTGTGGAGGTTTGATGCTTCTGACCCCTATAAAATACAAGCCAAAGTTATCCCAGAAAAATTCAAAAGAATCCCTGGCTGTTATCCAAGGCAGCTTACTTTCTAGGAGAGAAAAGCTCATGATAACGAGTTGAGTGCTCTTTTGGCCGAGAGACACCCACTCAACTTAAGAAATGAGAGTGTTTATCTGAGACGGAAAGGACTGAGGAAGAATTTTAAAGGTTTCCAGAGAATCCTTAGGTCCCTGCTGCTGCGGGAGGGGCATCTGGCAGACACCCTGGAGGATGACCAGGACCCAAGGAAGCAGGAGCACTGGGCCGTGCTGGGTGGAGGTGTGGGGTCCAGGGCTTGGGGCAAGAGCTCCTGCCATGTTGGCCCATCCCCAGGAGTCAGCCACTCACTGAGCACAGGAAGGAGAGACTGGCTTTTGATCCAACCTTCTGGGCTCCATCCTCACCTCGTCCCCTTGTCCCTTGGGCGGAGGTTCCAGGAGTTCCAGGACCAGCTCCTGGAGCTGGAGAGAGAGAGCACTGTCCTTTCCCAGATTCCAAAACGGGAGGAAGGAACTGCCCAGGAGTCCCGCCACGAAGGGCGAAGAGCGCCCTGACCCAGCCCTCTCTGACTAAGGTGCAGAGATGCACGCACGTACACAGAGCGCTGTCCACACAGCCTGCAGGCAGAAGTGAGTCCACTCCATGTTGCCCCCACCTTCCCAGGAGGCTGGTTCTGAGAATCCAGAGCCATAACAAGCAGTTCTCGCTCTGCTGAAATAATTTGATTTTTTCCCTTTTACCTGCTGTTAGTTTTTATTGGCTCAAATGGAAACTTGATAGGATTTTATTATTCTTGGATCAAGTTTTACAGTTGCAGATTATTTAAATGTGACTCACAAATGAACTGATTCCATTATATATATTTTTGTAGAGAGTGTAGTTACAGTACCTTAATTGTGAACAAGTCAACTAACATCATCCAAAAAGACGGCAAACATATTATTTGGTCTTTCTTCTGAAATAATTTTAAAAATCTCCTATTTTGGTTCTTATTGCTATTACTTAAATAATTATATGACATCTACATGAGGACTTGATAGAATAATTGTTAGGATGGTGTTCTATCAATAAATATACATCAGGTGGATGTGGTCTTTTAAATTGTTTCCATCTTATTTGATTCCTAGGTGGTACAACAGTATTTTTGTTATTGCTATTTAACCATATGTTATATGGACCCAGGAATAGTAAATTTTTGTCTCTCTTCTGAAATAATATTGAATTTTCTCTTACTTGATTTTGCTGCTAGAGTTCAATGATTATACAACGCTCACAGGGAAGTTCGCTAGAATTATAATCTTAGGATAGTGTTTTTAGCAGTAGCTTATATAGAAGTGACTATCCCCAGTGTGTTGCTTCCTTTGTCTGTTTCTGATGGTCTCAGATCGCATTTCAGTTGTCGCTATTCGAGAAAGCCCGCAACCTGAACTTAGTAAGAATTTTAGGTGAGCTGTTTCACAACTGGGGATGTTTGGAATTCAAAATTTATTTCTGTTTACCAAAGGCAAATTTGCCTAGTTGTCAGATGAGCTAAATACATTTTGGTTCTTATGAAACAGTTTTGGAACCATTGTTGATGGGCACAGAACCCTGGCCTCGGTATTCACTGTGGATGTTGGCGTGTAGGTGGGGAGAGGGGTTGGAGACCTTCCAAAGGGCCTCAACATCTTCCACCAATTTCACCATTAAATCTGGGGCACCTGCTTTGGGCAGGTGAGGAGTGAGGCCCCCATCTGTTTCCTCCCAGAAAGCACTTGAAGGATGCAGGGGGAGAGGAAGGAAGGGGGGAGAGTCAGGAGGTGAAGAAAGAGGCAGGTTCAGCCCCACCCAGCTGCTCTGTGTTGCTGGGGGTGCACACGCCACCACTTCCCAACAGTGTTGAAATAGGGCCCTTCCCTTGGATCCGTCACACGACTGACTACTCACCATCGACAGTGCTCTCGACTTGTGTTAATGCCCGGAGCAATAAACAGCTACTTTATCACTACCTGGAGGTTCCTCCTGACTTGGAGGGAGGATGAACGGTTAGTTATCCCTAAAGAACTAAATCCATAGAGTGCCATAGTGTAGTCTTAAATCTCACCACAGAATGAGGCTGCTTCTCCGCCTCCTGCCTGAAACTTCAGCGCTTGCTCCTCTGCCGGCAGCACGCGTTGCTCAGGGAGGAAGGGGCGATGCGAGAGATAAACTGTCTATTCTTTCTTTTAGAATACACACACTAGCCAAACGCTCTGGGTCATCAAGAAGCAGAATACCTCGGTCACATGATCTCAGTTATGCCCCTGAAATGTTTCCATTCAGCTGTGGAGACAGCGTGGAAATGGAACCCACCTTCCAGTTCACATGACCTAAGGCTGGTTAGGACACTTCTCAGTTTACAAAGCACGTTCACATGCCACTGCGTCTTGTTTGAGCCTGGTACTAGTCCATGGTGAGCCCTTGGACTTGCAGAGAGAAATTCATTACCACACCTCTCTGGTGAGTGGGTTTTTTATCCTTAGACAAGGTTGGGTTAAGGCCTTGGGTTTAATGTCAGGAGCTGTCTCTAGATGCATCTGTGTGGGAACTTTGGTTTAAAAAATAATCGTGTACCAAAGTATTTCACTTTTGACGGGCTTTTAGGAAACTCATAGCTAAGTTTCCTATTAACTTGTGATAATAAGCTCACGTCTACTCCTCCACATCTTTAATATGGTCTCTGTTCTTAATTGTCCTACTTTTCATTATGTTCAATCACGCAGGGTCTTTGAGGCATGTGGGAGGGTTTGGATTGACTCCAAAGGCGGTAGGAAGCCATAAAAGGATTTTGGCAGGGAGATGACTTGATTGACTAAGAATGTAAACGGATGATTCTGGCTGTCACTTGTGGAGTCGGGTAAGAATGGGAAGGGAGAGACCGAGCAGGAGATTGCTGTAGGGTCCCGGAGCAGGGCAGCAGCGCAGGAGATGGGCAAGGGTGGACATTGTGGGATTAGAATTGATAGGACCTAGTGATGGTGTGGCCATGGGATGAGTCCATAGAGATGGGCTCATGGATGGTGGGTTAGTAAGGCAGGAATGGAATGCAGGAGTTGGGGGAGTATGGGGGGGGCATTCACAAGGGCCCTACTTCATGCCAATATTCTGGACTTCTATTACCCATGACATTCAGGACGAGGAAGATGATCAATCAGAATGGGAAGGGAGCCTGGTCTCCAGTTCTCAAGGACACCAGGGCCACGTGCACAGACCGGTGCTCCTGGTCACGTTGCTCTGGTTACATGAACAGAGCAACATGACCAGGGAAAGGTGCCCTGGTGGGAGGTGGGTCTCCTCTGCTGAGCTGGGCCGGGAATTCGCCCACCGTGACCCGGAAGGAAAACACCCTGGTTGTGGTGGGAGGGGCAGGGCCGCCCTCTGAGGTTACCTTGGTTATCACTCACCCGCCCTTCCTTTTCCTCTCCCTGTGAGAAGATAGGGGCCACTGACTCAGTCTCTTGGACGCTGCCTCCTCTGGCTTATCCCACGTCCCCAGCTGAGGGGCCCTCTCTTGGGGGGTGCTCCTCCTCTAATTGTCTGGCAGAACCAGGCATTTCGGTTGGGGCCACGTAGTGACCACCATGTCGCTCTGATATCAAGGTGGCTGCCTCTCTTTGCTCCGTGACAACGCTGCCCTTGTCACATTCCTTTGGGGGAGACTCCAGTCTGTCTCTCGCCTCGTGTAGGTCCAAGGCTGCCAAACAGGTGTGAGGAACGGGGCACCAGGAGGGCATGAGCTCTCATGCCCCCTTTGGCGGGTCCCAGGTGAGCAGAGACCTCTGAGTTACAATCCAGCAAGAGAGCTCGAGGATGTCCCACACCCGAGCATGTCACAGACACGGCCACATGGCATTCGCCCAACAGCATTCGTCAGATAAACATCTGTTTCTATAAGATTCTGTCTTCAGTTTTACTTGGAGAGCTTTCCCAGCCTAATTGCGTGTGTCAACTCCGTGGCTGTAATCAGTGCTCTCAGGTTAACCTTCCTGAACAGTCAGATGTAGATGGCTTTACGGCCTGTCTCAGGGAGCCTGGGGTTACTCTAGACGAGAATGATTACCGGGCGATGGAACTGAACTCTGCAGCCTGCTGACCTCTCCCAGCACATTAGCGGGATGGAGTCTTGGCACCGCCTTGCCGCTTGGCTCTCGCGCAGCCTTTGTACTGAAAGTATGAGTAACAGCGGACACGTCTAGCAAATCACAGAGTGACCCGGACTGGTTCCAAGTTGTAAGAACTGCGTGAGTTTGCTTAAGAGGGAGGCCCACAGTGAGCTCTGAGTGCATCTCTGGGAGACGAACTGAAATGAACCCAGCTTGTTGGTCATCAAGATAAAAGCACGCATTGGCTCCTGAGAATCCCGAAGAATGAATGGGCGTTTTTCCTGTTCCTTTTCCACTCCTTTTAGCTGTTTCCCACCTGCAACAGACAAGAGGGGGCAGCATGAGTGGGGAGGGGGCTTCCAGGTGATTTGGGGATGTTGATATTCAGTCTTTTGATGTGTTTTATTAAAGGTCTTTCCCTCGCCTTTCTCTGTTACTATGGAGTTTCTCCTCCCGATGGTTAGTCCTGGAGTTCCCAATCGCTCAGCTTCCCTCTTGGCCCCAGGGCGTCCGAGTGGAGTAGGCATCCCCATAACCCTGTGGCCATCATTTCATCCAAAGGGGTCGTTTATTTTAAAACCAGAAAGCAGTGACCCTAACGTTTCAAGTCAAGCTGTGAAACCACTCTATTTTTGTTCTCCCTGTCACTAAAGATAAATCTAAGATTATAAAATCATTTCTTGAAGGTACGGAAAGTGGAATCAGTGGTTTTTGGAGACGTTATCACGATTCAACTGTAATAAAGAAAAGTAATGGGTAAAAGCAACCCTGACATGCAATAAAGATTGGCCTCATCATCAAGGCGGGGAGGGGTTGAAGAAAAATAAGCCAGCGCCCCCTCTTCTGCGATAAAATCTGGCTGCGTTTGATGCTGGGCACAGCGTGTGCCCTAAGGGATCACCGCGAGGAGCATTACGTCTCCTGCCCTATTTTGCAGCTACTCTGTCTCTTATTTTAAAAAAGCAAACTCAAATGTGCTCAAACTCCCCTTTGCCTTTTTCAGAGCCAGAGTGTCTGGTTCCTGTGCCAGAAACGTTCTTAGCCCGTTGGCATTGATGAGACAAGAGTAAATAAGGTGCTTCGAGCTGTGGCAGGGGGCGTGGTGCAGAGGAGACTCGGGCCGGGGTGCCAGCGGCGGCTTGCCCCTGCCAGCGAGGGCTGCGTGCTCCGTGCTCAGATATCGGCAGAGCTACTCGACTTCACGTCGCCACCATGAAGTTGGCCGATGCGCAGGTGTTTATTTAAGGATGGAAACTGGCCAGTGCCACAGACAGGGCTCTCCCTCCCCAGCCACCCATGACGTTGCTGACACGTGCCCGCCAGCACACCCCTGTCTGGTCTGGAACAGACGACAGCTGAACACAGAGCCCTCCTCCACCACTAGTGACTCAGGCAGCAAAATGGTGATTTCTGAAATGCTCTGGACCACGCAAAGGCTTGGGGGTGGGGCAGGGACTGCGGGGGCTCGTTTATCAGGAGCCTGTGCAGCCGGGATCTCTCACTCACACCCGGTTCTCGAGTTCTGGACCGAGACGCTTTTCTCTCTGGGTCGCTTTCCTGTGCTCAGAGTAGCCGGGCCTCTAAGACAGAGACAGACAACTCCGGGACAGCAGGAGGGCCGAGGGGCAGGAGGTGATGAAGCTGGTTCTCACTCAGTCTCCACACGTGGACACGTGTGGCTCTCGCAGGGAAGGTCCAGGTGGGAAAGTTTTAGGAATAAAAACAGGAACATGTTTAAAAGCTGTCATTTTAATCCCAGCAGCTTATCTGACCTGTATCAAAAAATCAAGCTAAAAAGATGTTTTTGCCGCAGGACGGCAAAGTGGGAATTATCTCCTTGGCTTTGCATCCAGGGCGTTGGGCTCCCAGAATGAAACTTTCTGAGCCCCTGCAACACAGTCAAGGAAACCCCGAGGTTCCCTTCATATGCTTCATTTACTATGTCTCCAGCTCCTGCCTTGTGTCTCCAGCTCCTGCCTCGTGTCTCCTGCAGCTGAGTTTTTGGCCCCAGCAAACTTCACGCTGAGTTGAGGGAGAGGTGGGTCAGAGAGGGATGAAGTTCCAGGAAGCCAGCCTGTGAGACAAATGAAGTCCACGAATGAAGTCTCCCTGGCACTACCCCATCCCCCACCCCCCTGCATGGCCTCTGTGTCCCGTCGGGTAGGCAGGCTCTCACCGCCAGACTGTGCATCCTGCCTGAATTGGAAAAAGAAAAGGCCAAGCATTATTTTAAAGTTTAGGACTGCAGTGGGGAATGTGTGTGTGTAAATGGCTTATAAACAGCATTTGCTCTCCCAGAAACTCTGGATTGCCCGGCAATAAAAGCAGGGAGCATCCTCGCTGGGCTGAGAGGGTTGGAGTGTCTCTTGGGGGCGTCTTTGAAAGGCTGCCCAAACCACAGCCCTAATCACCAAGGCACGTGGCTGACATTTAGCAGCCTCCTTGGACTGCGGGAAACTGGGGCACAGCGTCCCTCTGGAGCACTGCCCCCCCTTCCCCTCCGGCCCTCAGCCACTGCCCTGCTCCCTGGGCGGTGTTTGCTCCGCAGCCTCCCCCGCAGCACACAGGCCAGAGCTCACCAGGCTTCCGAGGGGTGGGGCTCGGGAATTTGGCACAATGGTGGCTGTTGGTATAATAATGATGTTTTACATTAATAATGCTGCTTTTATCAGAGGGGTTCTTAAACACCCTACAAGCTTTGTTAAGTAATTGGAACAAGTTACAACAATTTAATTGGTCTATCAGTGAGCGTGGTTTCTGGGTGAATCACGGGGGTTTTGGACCACACACAGTAGCGGGATAGTGATCATGGATGACGTAGAGCCAGGGCTCCAGCCGGCCTTTGGTCTGAGCTGGGAAAACGTGGAGACCAGCTGCCTCTGGTTGTACCTGCGGTGACAAGTGAGTGATGGCCACGAGGAACAGGAGATGGAGGGAGGCGGCCAAAGCATTTTACACGGCCCTGGATATATATACTCACACACTGTCTACAAACCACATGGAATCCTAATTTAAAGACAGAAAAAAACCAACAGGATAGACTATGAGTCTCGAGGGCAGAGGCTCATTCAACGGGACCTAGAGCCCAAGGGGCCTCCAGCACCTCTTGGTGGGAGCCTTTCAACCTGGGCCTGCACTTCACTTTGAGGGGTTTTGTGAGGGAGCTGAAGGGTCACCCCGTGGCCCTGGCCCTGCCCCTGCTCTGACTGTTCCACCCGTTGGACTTCTGTATCGTAGGATCTCAGCGGGAAAGGTTCCACTGTAAAGAAAGAAAAATACGCTTGGAGACCTGACTGGGCCAGTGTCTGAGATGATAGGTGATGACCAGAGAGGGTGAGTGAGCGGTTTGAGGTCACACAGCTAAAACTGGCCAAGCTGAAGTAGGACCGAGCTCTCTGTGCTGCGGATGGCGGTGCTGGTTTCAGAAGGGAGGGTGACTCCTTCAGGGGCCACAGGACTGTCCTTGGATGGTTTTCTAAGGAAGCGCCACTTTTCCTTTAAGTTAAAGGATGGGTCCTGAGCGGTGGGGAGGAGGGTGTGGGTGCCTCTGCAAGCTCAAAGGAGGGAGAGAAAGTCAAAGGCAGAGACTGGGATGCAGACTTGAGCTGCTCTGACCTGGCCTCTGTGGAAATCCAGCACCACCCCAGTGACCACGTGGCACCGTGTACTCAGCATGGCTCTGGACAGGCACCAAGTGAGGCACTCACATGCCTTACTTCCCTGTCCTTGCTACACCCTGCCAGGTGGCCGTGCCGGTCTCCACTTTGCTGCGGAGTGGGTGGAGTTTTAAGAAGCTGAGTAATTTGTCCACAGATTTGCAGCGTTGAAAACTATTCTCTTCCCACCTGCCCACCCACCCACCAGGGAGGAACCTTGGACAGTGGCCAAACTCCAGCCACTGATAAAATACATCCCTACCAGCCATCGGCTCCTTTAGGGCAGGCGGCAACCCATTTATTCTCTCATTCCGAGTGCCTGTCCTAGCACCTGACGCATGTGACGCATGGTGAGCACCTGATGAAGGGGCCTTGGATTTAATTGACTACGTCCTATTTGACCTTAGAGACTGACCCCAGCTGGTTCTGGAGCTCGGCGACCCTGTACAATGTAACCTGTGATTGCATTTGCTGGGTGGGGATGGGTCTTCACTACAATGAAAACTCCTGTAGGCAAGTCTGTGTCCTGGTGTCGCTCCCTGGGAATATGCCTGCGTGTGTGTGTGTGTTGGGGGGGAGGACAGGACAATGCCCCCAAAGATGTCCCTGTCCTTATGCCTGGAACCGGGGGATATTAGGTTACATGGCAAAGGGGAACTAAGGAATTAAGGTTGCTAATTAGTTGGCCTTAAAATAGGGGGATTACCCTGGATTATCCACAATGTGATCCCAGGGGTCTCTAAGGCGGAAGTGGGACGCAGAGCAGGCAGGAGGGTCAGGAGAGTAGATGATGGGTGAACTTCTGAGCACACCCAGTGGTGTCACTCATCTGGATTCCATCCCCATCATTTTTCTTTATGTCATTTCACAACACAGCCCAAGCAGTTCCATGTTTACCTGGTGTGCAGACATGTGCATGTGTGTGTGTGTGCAAATTGGTATGAGTGAGTGAATGTGTGAGTACATGCAAGCATGATGTGTACTTGTTGGAGTGTGTGCATGAGTGTGTGAGTACTTGGGTGTGTGCACCTGTGTGTGAGTGCATGCCTGAGTGTGACTTGTGCACACATGATTGTGCACGTTTGAGTGTGCAGTGTTCGCGTGGCTGTCAGCTGTATGCCTGCCTCATCCCACCGCCCTTCCACAAGGCAGAACCATCCTGTTTTATTGTCACATTCCTCAGACATTCAGATACGGGCTAGACGTCACCACACCTTGGCTGGGACACCAGTGTCCATGGAGGCCCCTGGGCCAGGTGTGGAAGGGGAAGAGCAGCCACACTGGGACCGCCTGGAGCAATGAGGGGTATGGGCCCTGTCCTGGGGGTGGGGGACATCAGGAGGACAGGGTGCTGTCACAGGCTGAGTTCATGCAGGCAAATAACACTAAACAACATGTTCTTGGTACTTCATGGTTATCACTGCTTATTGTGCCACATCCGTGAGGCAATCTGATTAGTTATCCAACGACAAGCTGTGGGGGTGCCATGAGCTCCAGGTGACACACTAGCCAACGTGCTGAAGAGCAGGACTTCCCAGTCATCTGCAACCACTGCCCAGGTGGCTGGGAAGTCCCACAGGTGCAATAATGGGATATGGAGGGCAGGTGGGAACCTGCACCTCAAATAAGAGAAGCAGCTGACATTCGTCCGAGGCCCCTTCAGGGAGGGCCTGGTGGTCAGTGCTTGAGAGTATGATCATCACAGGTCCCCACGATAACCCTGCTTCATGAGCTGCTGGGACGGGTTTGGGGGTGGCTGCCTCGGGAAGTCAGGAGAGCAGGGTGCGGCTCTCCCTGGGGGACCTCTGGCAGGTCCCAGGCATTTGGAGGGTCCTCTCCCTCATCGAAACCCTGGGTGGGACCGGGCCCTCTTCCTCGCCCCTCCAGCATGAGGCTGATGCCTGCTGATAGCAGAGCTCTCCTCTGATGCAAATCCAGTGGCTGAAGTTCATGGCCAGGTGAACCAGTAGTTTCCTAAATAGGCATTCAATGTTTGTCGGACTGTGCGAGTGTGCTGACTTCAGAGAGCAGACTGTCCCCCGTCCCTGAGCCTGGTAGTGTGACCTGTGCCGCACCAGCACGTCCAAGGGTGACCCTGAGTGGGGGCAGTGAAGGATTAGAAAAGACAGACAAGAGAATAAAGCTGAGGCTTGGTGGCACGCTGCCCTCTCTGATGGAGAGAGACAGCGCCACAGACTACAAGCCGTGTCTTTATTTTATCGCCAGATTCCACGAGGCAAAGTAAGGGTGTGGTCAAGATGTTTACAACATTCTCATGGGTTTCAATCCTACATGCACCTGAACTCCATCAAGCCCACATCACTCAGGCACCTAGGGCCAGGTGTTTGGACCATAGGTTCAAGCTTACAACTATAGCTGTTGGCTATAATTGTGTTGGGAGGACTCTGCCCTCCAAGCTGGGACTTGCACATGGCAATGAGAGGACTGTGCCCCCTCATTAGTCCAAGGCTTGAACCTGTCCAAACACTGTAGCCGCTCTCCACAGTTGGAGATTTGCTGTCCTGGCCACTCCCTGTTCAGGGGCCACGAGCTGGGAGCACAGTGAGCTCAGGGAAAGCTAGTGGGTGCACCACAGATTTGGTTGCGGACCTGGCTCCGAGCCCCACATTTTCCTCTCGGCCATGTTGGCGGGCATGTTTTTCCCATCCTAAGATGAGCTAGGGCAGTGGTCAGCAAACTGCAGCTCGCGAGCCACATGCGGCTCTTGGGCCCCTTGAGTGTGGCTCTTCCACAAAATACCACGTGCGGACGCACACGTACAGTGCGATTGAAACTTCGTGGTCCATGCGCAGAAGTCGGTATTTTGTGGAAGAGCCACACTCAAGGGGCCAAAGAGCCGCATGTGGCTCTCGAGCCGCAGTTTGCCGACCACTGAGCTAGAGCATTAAGACGGTCTTCTCATTTGCTGAAAGCATATGGTCAAGACAGAACCCTGAGTGTGTGCTTTGTTGAAATCACCTCCTATTTTTATTTTATTTTTATCCCCTCCATTTACTCATCCAGAAAACACGTGACTCCTATTTTCACTGCCATCCGTCAGGGGGATTTAATCTCCTGGTAAGCATATCTGGAAACATACCTCCAAGTATTTATTTGGACTGAAGAATTAAGTCCGTGCTGAGTTTAAACACAGGACACACAGGGACTGAGGTTTGCTGCTGGAAACAGCCAACGGCATTTTGGGAGCATAAAGTCATTTTCTTTTTCCTGTAAGCAGGTGATGGAGAAAAGGCTTAGGCATCGGTTTGATTAAATCATGTTGTTCCAAAACATTTCTTCTTGGGGATGAGTGAGGGCTCAGGCCTTAATTTGGGGCTATTTCCTTCCAGGAATGCACTCTTTTGGCTGCATTCTCACTTGGCATGCTTTGGAGAAAAGTGGTGATTTGAAGAAGTGGGTTCATGGGATCTGTGCTGTCATCTTACAGATAAGGAACCTGAGGTGCAGGCAGGGGCTTGAGGCTCCCACACAATTAGTTCACGACAGAAGCAAGACCAGACTCCAGAATCCCAACCACCAGATTGGTTGGGATTTTCTCTGCACCCCGCTATCTCCCCTGACCGATTTCCTGACATAGACCAAACACGGGCTGCTGAGTTATGGGAAATGCTGCCTGTTGTGTCCTTATGAAAGCTCTGAATCATAATGCATGCTTTGGGGCAATGCAAAAGTTTGAATTTGCAATTTGAAACTTCCTTCTAGCTCAAGGAAAATCATGATTTCTTTATGTGTGTGGACTTTGACATATATCTAATTGGACTGTAGGCAGAGATCAGCTCAGAGAAAAAAGTTCTGACCACAGGCGGTTCATGGTTGTCGTTTTGCTGCGGGAACTCCGAGAAGGGAAGCCTGGTTTCTGTCCATTTCAGACACTGGGTGTGGGGGTGATTTGGGGATCTTTAAACCAATGTACATTCAGTCATATTAATTGCAGGAAGATGCAAACAGGCTAATGGACCTTTATTTTTATTTTGTTCTTTTGCTTGCCTCTATAAGGCAGCAATTTAAAGAGTAGAACAACTAAATGGAAGATATGGAAATTTAGCCAAACAGTTGGCTCAAATAATAGAAGCCTTTCATGTTCTCTCCAGAGCTCCCTATTCATGCAGCCTGGTGCCAAGCTTGGGTTAAGTTACAGCCAAGTATGTTGTCTTTGCCCATTCAATTTATTCTTGGCAAACTTCAGAGAGTATTTATAATAAAGTCCCATTTCGAACATTCTATTGCCCCAGTAGAGTTCTAATAACACCGGGTATTTACTTAATGTCTAACTCTCGGAGTTCAAAGCACTTTACAGACATTCCTTCGCTGATCTTAATATCCCTGCAAGATTTACAGATTGTAAAAGTCAACTGAGGCACGAAAACGTGCATGAGATCACCCAGGAAGACCACGGAACCCTCCGGATTAATCCCACACCCTGCGTTTGGAAGTTTCTGCACCTCAGATGGCAACGCATCCCCAACCGCCTACCTCGGTGCTGTTGACTAGAGAGCGTTTGTTTATTTCTCCATGGAGATCTTTAATTAGGGAGAGGAGAAAGCCCACAAAACACTTCTGTTTGTATGTCACAGCATTAATTAGGCAAAGTATCTTTCACATACTCTTTGGCAAGGAGGTTAGCATTTGCTAACTGAAGAATAGACTGTTTGGGAGGCGTCCCATTCAGAAGAAAGGGCTGTGGTGGTGGATGTGGAGAAGCCGTCAAAGGCAGGTGTTCAGATATTTCTGTGGCATCTTCAACCTGAATAGTATCTCCATCCAGCTCTCCGCTGTCCCTGGGTGCTGGCTATGAGATGGCCAGGTTGTAGTTCTCTTAAACTTTGCACTGTGACGGAGGCGCTGAACATGCCACGTCAAGTGTGTTGAAGATGATTACATGAAGTAGGCAAAGTTTGAAGTCCAAGTGTGGGCTTACTGGCCTGCGTGCCGGTCAAGAGGTTTCCCTGTGTTTTGTGTATCGCAGCAACGGTTATGTTGCCATCTGCTTCTCTGAAACAGTGTGATAAGGTCACCTCAAGGACATTCTCTGAGAAGCACAGAGGTGGCGTCTGCTCCAACAGCCCTGGCACGGGGCGGGGCAGGGGCTTTTACAGAAATGGCTCTGGTCTCTACAACCTGTTTATCTTAGGCCCGACATGGGGTCCGAGGGTCCTCTCCAAGAGTGTTCGTAGGAGTCAGGATTGAAGGCTGCTCTGCCATTTTCCATGCTGCTCCTGCCCGTCCCCTGGGGCATCAAGTGCTGGAACAAACAGCAGCTGGGGCCAGTCTCCTGCTTTGGATGGAAAGGCACAAGGGGGTCAAGAGGCCGGCTCTGGAGCTGGACTGACCCAGATGTTGGTGCTACTCAGCAGCTATATGACCGGGAACAATTCACTTTGCTTCTGTGGGCCTCAGTCTCCTCACCTGTGATATGGGGAGACGAATACTAGTACCTGCCTTGTGAAGAGTAAATGGGCTGACCTATGGTAAACGCTTAAGACTGTTCTGGGCGCAGAATTAGGGCCTCACCAGTTTACTAGCTGCTTGTTATCACACCCGTGAACCTCATGGAGTAAGATGAACAGCGCAGCTTCTCTCTGTCTCCTTGAAACTGATGGCAAAGATACCAGTAAGGCAAAGACAGGTGGGGCAGTGGGGTCAGCACTGAGTCTAGGTGGGAGGCTCTGTGACCAAAAACACTGAGGGCTTTGTGCTGGATGTAGTGAGGGGACACAGGGTTACAACATCACCTCATCTTTCCCCAGAAATCAGTGAGGGGCGTGGGCATGGGTAGGAGGTGTCCCAGGGAACCTCATCCTGCCCCGGCCTGGGAAGGCAGGGTCCAGGTGAGAATGGGCCACACAGACATGCCTCTTGGCACCAATTTGCCGGTCCCCAAAGTGACCCTCCGGGAGGCCACACGGAAAACCAGCTGATGCGCAGCTTGTGTTTAAGTGACCCTGCCTGTCCCACCTGTTTTCATGTTTGTGACCCACCTTCTCATTCCAGGTGAGCAGTACTTCTCCGATTTGGCAGGTGTGGCGGCAGACAGGGCCAGCCAAAGCCACGTGGGTCCTGGAGTGGTGGGCTGGCTGGACGGCCAAGTCTGGACAACTGGGGATCCAAGTGAGAGTTTTGCCAGCAAGAGGATACACCCGGCAGAGACCGAGGGGTGGGCCAAGGCACACTCACTATTAGGCCTGTGCGACCCAGCACTGTCCCTGTCGGGCTGTAAGTCTGGGCATGTGCCAGGGTGCTGACTGTGTCCGCACAGAGGAGGGTCCAGGGGCAACTCCCACTGTTTTTGGTCAGACAGCGTCCTGTGACGTCCCAGACCCACACTCACCTGTGAGAAGATTCTGCAACATGAGAGAAGGAGCCGACATGTGCAATCATCAGGGAGAAACATACACCGGTGCTGCAGGAAGCAGAGGGAATGTGGAAATCTCTCCCCCTTTCCTGGGCTCCACACAGTGACAGGTGGACTACGGCCGAAGATGGAGATGGTAAAGGAGACGGTGACGTAAGGAAAAATGGTTAGAGAAAAAGAAAGCCCCACGAGAATGTAAGACGGGGTCAGAAAGCAAAAGTCCGTTGAAATTCAGAAAACGGAATTGGGGGATCTGAGGAGCTCCTTCGGGAGGAAGTAAGCGTGCAGGGGAAAGGCGAGGAGCACTGAGAACCTAGAGCAGCTGTGGGCGAGAGCGAGCGGGGCCTCCACGTGCTGATGCCCATTGTTCCTAAGAGAAAGACCAGCACCAGGAGAGCATCCTCACTGACTGTGAGCTCTTCCCCCTCCCCCCGCCACCCCCTCACCTTCCTGCCAAAAGCAGCCGCAGCCACAGCAAAGCACTTGAACCTGACATTAGTAAAAAGGGACATGCCTGAGAGGAATAGCAGCGGAAGCTCATCCTTTGGTTTTGAAGAGGTTACTTCAGGGAAAAAATGAGAGTGAGGGTTTAAATATCATAATTAATAACTGCGAGTGGAGAGCTGAGAGGCATCTGGTATGTTCTCCGAAGGGAACAGACTACCTGCCCGGGGACAGCTACAGAAATGGACTAATGTTAACTATGTCTAAAGAACTCAGTAAATGACAAAGAGCAGAAACAGTGCTCCCCACATTCTTTCAGCACAATGCAGTGGACTCCAGCGAAGGGATAAAGATAATAAACAGGAAACCGTAGCCACAGGAAAAGGAAAACAAAGCAGGTCGGAACAAAGCGTCCCTACATAACTATTGGGTGCAAGATGCAATCGAAATCACAGTGACAGACTCCTCACATGCATGATGCCGTGCAAAAAGTCTGCCTCGGTGAGGAATGATGGATCGACGATGCACTGATCCCCACAGTGCGAAAGGCAACGGCTGAAATATCCAGCAACGAGGGGCCGATTAAAAACCTATGGCACGCCCTCGCCTCGCCGAGGGGTAGCGTGAGGCCATGAAGAGATTTCTATCGACACAGAGTGATGCCCTTGATATGTTCTAGGTAAGAAAGCTAGGTCTACAGAATCATCCCACTTTAAAATTTGTTTTTAAATTAAATTTATTGGGGTGACATTGGTTAATATGGTCATTTAGGTTTCAGGTGTGGATTTCCAAGTTACAAGATCTGTATATTACATTGTGTGCCCACCACCCAAAGTTAATCATCTCTGTCGCCATATATTTGCCCCTTTTACCCATCCCCAACCCCCTTCCCTCTGGCAACCACCACACTGCTGTTTGTGTCCACAAGTTTCAGTTTTATATCCCACATATGAGTGAAATCACATGGTTCTTAGCTTTTTCTACCTGGCTTATTTCACTTAACATAATATTCTCAAGGTCCATCCATGGTGTTGCAAATGGCAGTATTTCATCCTTTCTTATGGCTGTGTAGTATTCCATTGTGTACATGTACCACATCTTCTTTACCCAGTCCTCTATCGCAGGACACTTTGGCTGTTTCCATGTCCTGGCCATCGTGAGTAATGCTGTAGTGAAGAAATAGATGGTTATGTTTTCTCTGTGGGTGGTAGAGTAATATACTTATTTCTTTTCTGCTTATGGCTGTTTTCTACTCTGGATGGGCATGTATTAATTAAGTATCAAAGTAGACAAACATCTATAGACAGAAGAGGGGCTCAGGTGAAGATATGACATCATAACTAAGGAAAACACGCAGTGATTTTATGCAGGACCATGAGAGTATGGAATTCACTGTGTGGGGCGCTGCCTGTGTACAATCTGCAGAGAATTTAAACTCCATATACACTTACTTAGATACATTTCCATGGGCACTTACCAAATTCCTCTGATCGTTTCCACTATTTTCACCATAACAGTAATCCACTCACTAACTGCGAAAGGATCTCGAACTGAGCTGGTGAAGTTTAACGTTGGTTCCAGAAACTCAGTGGCATGTGTAAACAAGATGAATTCCTCCAAGCGTGTTCCGAATGCTGGCTTCAGGCACGATCCCCCGCGACACCCCAAATACGCCCTGGTCTCGAGTCTAATCGTCGGAGATCTGACTATAGATTAGGTGACTCAGACACACGGAGTTGGAGCTGCCCTCCAGCCCCACAGTAATAACTCTGTATGGCCCTGGAACGCAACATGCCAGGATGAATGCTGCCAACACATCAGTGAATGCGCCCACCATATAGCACCCGTTCCCAGACAGCGCCCACTCTTCCGTACCCAGCACCCCAAGCCATGAATGCATGAGTGACTGGACTGGGGCTGGCCCCCACCCAGCTGGGCCCATGAGAGGCTGTCCCCATAATTTGGACTTGGGGCCATTGAATGTAATTAGTCTCTGTTGGTGCTTGGCTGCAGGGGGTAGGTGAGAGGGAGCTGGGGAAGCCACGAGCTCACGGAAAGAGAGGACCCTGGACTGTGAGGAAAATGATTCTTCAGGGGTGCAGAGGATCCGTGGTGAGAGAGGATGGGAGGGAGAGAGAGACAGGGAGAGACAGAGGTGGGGGAAGGGAGCCAGGACCATACAGAAGCCCCTCTGAACTTGCCACCCAGTTCTAGGAGGCAAACCTGGGCCCTCCCTGCTCATTGGGGTTCAGTTATACTGATCCGGTGCCCGCCCCACAGGCAGTATTTTTGCCTGGTGTCACAGTGATGACTGGATGCGGTGGGCCAAGAGGCTCATCAAGGTGCTGGCGGTGGTGGGGACATTTGATCCAGTCCCTGTAGCTCTCCACCCAGGTCTGCTGTACTTCCATGCGGAATTTGTTACCATCCACACCCCACAAACCTGCAGCTGGTGCAGGAGGGGGTTCCTGAGAACGAGCGTGTAGACAACATCCGTGAGAGAAATAACTGGGCGGATAGAGTCCTGGGGCTGTTCCCGTCTGAGCCCGTCGGCCCTGTTACTTTGGGCTACATTGTAATTTGGTTTGATTTACTGGAATTGACTCAGAATAAGGAGGGTGTGGATCTTTTTGGAAGGAGATGTTATTATTGTCTCTATCGACTTGATAAAAAAAAAAGTGAACGCAGAGACACCTTGATCTGCCAGTGCCCATAAAACGAAGTTGGCCTCTTAAAAAACAAGACAAAGCGACTACATCCATCCCAGAATTTGGGGCTGTGCTTGTCCTAGAGAAGGAACTGCGCTGCTCCCTGTAAGTGCAGGACGGGGTTCAGCTGAGTTGTGACTCATGTCTACCTGCCAGGTGGGTGGGCATCATCCCCCCTGTCTTGCAGCTGGGCAACCTAAGCGGAGGGCTGAGGTGACCTGCCCAGGATGCTCGCTGTGAGTGGTGGGGGGATATTGCATTATTAGAGCGTCTCTCTCCAAAAAAGTCTCTCAGTCTACAGTTAGAGACAAAATGGTAAGCCAGTGTATGGCATGTTCTGTCTTCAGTCTCCCGTTTCTAAATCTCTTCCTGGTGGTGAACCCTGCCCACCTGGAGCTCCCACTCTCTGTCCGAGCTCTTCTCCCTGTGAGAGCAGAATGAGGAATGTCCTCGTCATTGCCCATGCTACGGACCATGCTGCCCAAACCTCAGAGCTCCCTCGTCTTCCTCTTCTGCAAAGTGGAGACCAGAGTGTCTGCCCTCGGGATTTCCGTAGGATTAAATGAGCAAATTCTGTAGACCTGCGGCATGGTGCCCGGAACATAAACATCCAATGCTTAATAGATATCAGTAATGATACTCCTAGGTTAATAATGGTCATGCATTTCAGCCACCGTTTTGCATTTTGAGCCTCTCTCCTCTACTGGGATCACAAGACCCCTGGATATGACATGTAGGCATGTGACATGTGAACAAAGGGACCCCAATATCACTCTGTGAATAAGCTAATCCCCAGGTGACAGTCAAAGGGCTGCGTGACCCTGCACGACCCCAATATCATAGCTGCTGAACGGTGGGCTGTGCAGTGCATCCCAGCGGAATAAGAAGCCAAGGCCCAGCCTGAGAGTCAACCCAGCCACCTCGCTGCACCTCTTAGAAGGTGGAAGCATCAGAAAGCCCTCCCACCATGGCTGCAGGAGGAGGCTGTGCTGGGCCCTAGCAGGAGGCTGGCTTTCACCGTGGGGGCAGATGTGAACCTGGGATGTGGGCCTGGGGCGAGTCTGCTGCCTCCAGGCCCAAGCCCCACAGCACTCCTGCCCAAGCCACCTCCTTGGCTGCTGTAGAAGCCCCTTACTCCGTCCAGGCCCAGAGGTGAAGCCGTTTCTAGGCAGGAAGTGGAGAAGGAGCTGTATCCGCGTCACTTGGGCCTCTCTGGGTGTGTGCAGCTTGTCAGCGCAGAACAGGGTGTCCTCACCAGGAGCTGGCGGTCCCAGGGCGGTGGCCACAGCTGGAAATCAGGGTGGAGGGCAAGACCGAGCAGAGGCTGGGGCAGAGCCAGGGAGGGCCTCACGGGGTGTTTATGGAGAAGGAGGGGTGAACTCGGGCTTCAGATATGGGGTGCCTGGGCTGAATCTTCAGATGGAAGATTCTGGAACAGAGTGCACAGGGTCAAGGGTCTGGGGGTCTGGCTGGTATGACTAGTGTGGGTGGCAGGTCTCCTGCAGGGACTGCTCTGGGGCCCCAGCCTGGGCCAGGGCTGAGCCTCCCAGAGGCGGGGCAAGCTGACCTGCTGGGAAGGCTGCTGAAAGCTATGAGGCTGCTCCAGAATATGACGACTTCTCTTGGGGGCTTTATGTTGGCAAAGACTAAGTCTGCACGTTGCATGTAGAATAAACATGCAAAGGGGTCTCTGCGTTTTTGTTCCTTTCTCATTGCTGACCCGCAGGCACCAGGTCCCTGGGTTTATCTGGGCTCCGGGGTCCTGCCTCTGCTCCTGGCTCCGGCACACAGGCCTGTATCAGACCTGAACATCTGCCCCTGTGCGCTGCCTCCGCCCTCCTGTCTGGCCTGTGGTCCAGGACATTGAGGTCCAGGGGCTGTGGGTGTGTCCTGTCCGGGAGGAGGCTTTGCGCTTTCAGGAGCTCCATTGAGACGAAGCCACTGTGGGTGGTTCCGTTTACCAAATGACGTGTGAGCCCCGGGGCTGTCTGTCCTGAGAATCTGGGTCTGTAAGAGGAGGCCAAGCTGTAATTCCGTGTATTATGGAGACTGTTGATTACAGAAAACTCTTTTATACTCTTCCTCTCTGCCCGTTCCCTCATCTGTGAAAACAATCACAGGGTCCCCACTTATCTCCTCGGAGAGTTCCTGAATGCTGTGGGAATAGGAAGATGTTTGGGGACTTAATCCGGTTTCCAGGGTGATGTCTGGACTGGGAGGGGCCGTGAGAGGAAGCTGGGGGTGGGGTGTTGTGGGAAGGACTAGGAGCCCTGACCTCACCACAGAGGAGGCAGCTGCACCTGAGAAAATGTCTTATTGAGGCTCCCGATGCATCTCTCCGGCCTGTGTGGTACCTGCACGGCACCTGCATGGCACACTCCTCATCCCCTGGTGCTGCTGGGCTCCTGGAGGCTCAGGAGACCTGGGGCGGATGCCAGGCCTGGAGAGGGGCACTGCCCTTCTCTGTGAACCCTGGTGCTGAGGACGGCCTCAGGGTGGAGCTCCCAGGTGGGGGTCTGGGGGGGTCCTCTGTGGGGTGGGATAGGTCATGTTCCCATGTGGAGAGAGCCCAGAAATGCTCATTTGGGTCAAGCATTTTGAACTGGTTTGAATCCAAATGGATGCATAGCCAGAAATATGACAGGCATTCATATTCTAGAAATACACACGGAGAAGGCCAAGTAGCTCGGGGACCACCCGGCAGACGAGCTCAATGGCGATAGACACTCCACTCACGTCCCGATTCCCTTCCCCAATTCTGGGATCTGGGGAGTTGCTTTGAACGTTCTGCTTAAGTAAACGTATTCGTCACCAGCAGGAAGCAAAGGCACCCATGTCGGGCATGGGCACCGCTGTGTGCCCACAGGTGGGAGGTGAGACCCTCTCCGGCTGCCTCACAGAGCCCCTCGCCACCTGGGCCACCATTTCTCTTTTCTTGTGCACTGAGTTCAGAACCTGAGGACTTGGGCTAGCTTCCTGCCACTTTGTAACGTTTTTACCCCTGAACTATAAGAATTCCTAGGAGTTAAAAGAAGGTTTGGGAAGGCCTTGGAATCAGGGGATTTGAGGGCAACAGCTGCTTCCAGTACAGAAGAGCTGGGTCCTGTCCGTGCGGGGTTGTCTCATGGGTCAAACGCAGGCTGGAGAAGATGGTCTCCCAGATGGCGTTGAGCTGCTGACTGTTCTTGGTGCCTGTTATCCAAGTGCGGCTGAGCAGGTGGGTAAGAAATGCCACTGGAGTGGAGTGCTGGGCGTCACTGGAAGAGATGCCCTCCATGTAGTGTCTCAGAGACGTGGCGCAGAATAAAACGGGGCAATGTCGTTGGGAGCAGGCGAGCATGGGGCTGCCCGGGAGCCTGACCATGCGTTCATTTCCTGGAGGTGAAGCAAAGTATAATTCAGAAGGTGCTTCCGGAGTGGTTAGCTGTGAATATTTTTTTAAAAGCTGACATTTATCGAAGGCTGTTCCATATGTATATGAACATTAGAAAAATGAGACTTTGTTCGATACAGCAGCAAGTCCAAGGCCAAAAGGCTGGGCTGGGTGTTGTGGTTGAGCCCTTGGTCACTCTGAGCCCAAAGCCCTTGCCCGTGACAACCCTGCTGTATTTCATGTCACCAAATCAGGAGAGCCGGGCAATCCATGCAATGGTGGGTGTTCATGTGGCCCAGGGACTGTCCTGTCCTCGGCTGGGACATGCTCTCCCCATCATGCCCCTCACTTTCTCAGGGGGTGCTCTGTCCCGGCTCCTGTGGCCGCCGGCGCACATCTGCTGGCGCTCTCTGTGCTCGAGGGGAGGACAGTGGGCTTTGCAGCAGGAGCCAGGCCTCTGCAGCGAGCTCTGCACGATGCTCAGGCTGCCCCCGTATGTGTTGATATCCCGTCTAACTCTTAGGGGACACTTTGCTTTCCTTTTTTATTCCCAGATTCGGGGGGATGTTTTGCCTCCTATGGGCCTGTGTGGTTGGAAAGGATGTCCTTACACTTTCCTTCAAATTTTGAATCTGCTCATCTATGAACTTTTATAAGGTTTATCCTATAGGATTTATGCCAGAATTGTAGAAAAAGATCAATACCACATTGAGATGTTGGGGATCCCGACTCAATATTTTTAGCTTTCATTGCCTAAGGTGAGCTTGCAGATCCGTTCGTCTGGGCTGCGAGCTCGCACATGGCATTCCCTGGTTAGCATCTCTCCAAGGAAAGGAGCCCCGGGCTGAACACTGGCTGTTGGAGTCAATTAGCGGGAAGGCTTGTCTGTTTTCAAGGGCTGTGTTTTGGAATGCCTTGTTCCTGCATTTCTGCATTCCACATGAGCAGAGGGAACCCTGCAAAACCTGTCAGTCATGACAGTAATTGAAAAAGAAGAATGTTTTCTCTTATCTCGGATTTGAGCCAAGACGTGGGCGGGAACCCAGCCGGGCTGACTGCATTCACTTACCGCCTTCTGCGGGACTAGTCCCCTTCCTGCTGACTACATACCCCAAGGCCATACATTCATGTGTGCACGTAGATTCTTGGAATAAGAGCAGGGAGAGACCTCAACCACATCTAGTCAGAGAGCTGCCATCTGGTCAGTGTGCCCAGGGAAGATGGAAGGGGCCCTGGCAGATGGTGAGCCTCTGCTGGGCTCTGCTCCTCTGTGATATCGCCCTCGTTCTCATAACCTGTGGAATCATTATTTGCATTTTGTAGATAAACAAAAAGACGGAGTTGGAGTGACTTGGCCAAAGTTGAAAGGTAGCTATTTTTAGCCTAGGATTAAAAGGTGGTCCCTCAAGTGCATTTATTTATTTATCTACCTATCTATCCATCCATCCATCCACTCCCCCCATTAATCCATCCATCCATCCACCCATCCATTCATTAATCCATCCAACACATGTCCATTGAGCTCCTTGTCTGGGACGGGTGGCAGACTGCAAGAAAACCTGGAAGTCCTTCTCCGTGAGGACACAGGCAGATAGGCAGGTCTCCTTTGCACTCTCTCATTATCAAGGTTTCCTGGGGTTGGGGTCACCTCTGTTTTCTTCTTGATTTCCCTTGGGGGAGGGTTGTCTTCTCTGATAAGTCAGCTCCGGGCCTAGCATAGGATGAGTTCCAAATACCAATCTTTCTGTGCATTGATCTGCTGTGGATGGAACGGTTGGGGGTCCCGCATGTGGAAACTTCAGCAAGTGACCTTCACCTACAAAAAGCATTTAACACAGCGCCAGCATTTAGCAGGCATTCTCCTTCCTCCCAACTCTGTCCCTGGGCCAAAGGGATTGCTACTCACCTCCCTCCCTCCCTCCCCTGCAGCCAGAATTTGCCCACCCTCTCCCTCAGTGTCTACAGGTAATCCCATTGACTCTAGCTCAGAGGTGTCCCTGCCCCAGCCTGTGGTCCCCACACCGGGGCTGATGCAGCTTCCTGGCTGGGGGTGGCCCTCAGCCTCTGTGGGGAGGATGACCCAGCTGGCTCTGACACCAGAGGGACATCACCAGCCAGGTGAGGCCTTGGCAAAAGGGATCTTTCTCCTGCTCACATTCTTTCTCCTTTGTTGACTTTGCTCATAGAGGGAGGTCTGAGGACTTGGATTTGCCCTTCTGGGCCCACAGTGATGCCTCGGCTTAATCAGGTGGCCAGTGGCCCACAGCTTCTGAGATTTCTGCAGACGCCGAGGGAGCTACGGCCCAGGTGACCCACCTGGCTGGAGATGGGGAGACTTCACTGAAAGGTGAGCAGTGACTGTGGGGTCCGAGGCACAGCTGGAGGGCCTCTGCCCTCATGCGCAGGGTCAGGCCTCTCTAGCTGCCTGCGAGCCCACCACTGGGCAAGCCTGGAATAGGAGAGCCACTGAACCCTACAGGCCGGGGAGGGGATCCCAGACAGGAGACTGGATAAAAATCTCCTGGCGGTGTCAGATTGCTGGGCAAGAAAGAGGTCTGAGGGGGAGCCTGCTGGACAGGAAAGCAGGGCTGTGGGAGAGGTGAAGGCTGGCGCCTCCCGTGGACCAAGCCGCCCCGTAGGGGCTCAGCGGTGGCTTTGGGGGGGTCCTGGGTACTGACATTCCTTTGGTCTGGAGTAGCCGGTGGCTCAGGGCCACCAGGGCTCATTCCACACTGACCCCAGTGTCAACTTCCCTGCCATTAGGGCTGAATGCCAGGGACCTTCTCCTTTGGAGGAGGAAGGTAGCAGATTTCAAAAAGGGCAGAGAAAAGAAGTCAGCCCTTCTGACATGAAATTCTCAATTGAAGCAAGGAAAGGCGAAAGGGAAATTCATAAAAATAACTATTGCTTTGGGAGGCTCCTAAGAAACCCAGTTCCGCTGGGTAGGAACTCCACAAAGTGCTCAGAGCCTGGGGGCTTGGAAGACCTGAGCTGTAGAGGCCTTCACAGGAATCTGGGGAGGGAGGATTCCTGTAGACAAGAGAAAGCTCAACTGCTGTGTGCTCTGACAAGTAGGACGTCCTCTCTCCTTCCGGCCTCTCTGCAGCATGTGACTCACACCATCCTTTTTGAGTCTCTGTTCACCCATATCTCTGTGCACTGACTGTCCTGCTGTCCCTGAGGCAGAGGAGAGACCCAGACTTGAAATTGGAACCCACACACCATTGCACTTGGATCTTGGTCAGTGTGAGAAATGCATGAGGCAGAGGCAAATACCCCTCCTACATCCCCAGCACCAGGAGGTGCTCAGTGCGTGGTGGTCCCCACCCTTCTAGCCCCTCATCACTTCCCTCCCTGGGCCTCGTGGTCATCAGATGAGGAATGGGTTGTCCACTCCCATGGCCAATGCCTGCCCTTCAATTTGAGGATATCTCTGTTGCAGAAATAGACTCATGGTGCTACTCCTATCTCTCTTGTAAGGTGGCTCATGATCTGGACACGCCATGGATTATCAGGTTCTCTGTCCTCTCGCTTGAAAACAGGGGCTTAGTTGCCTTTTGGGTCTACTGTACCAACCAGGCAATCAGTCATCTTTCTTTTGGAAGTCCATGAACAATCCAAATTGTTACATGGTGTTTCTGCTGGGATATCAATCTTTGGAGGGTGGGTATGGAGTATGGTTTGAGTTACGTTTTCTTCTCTCACTCACTGGCTTTTTGGCTTACGTCAGCTGTGTATTTGGCTTACTTGAACCCGAAAGGAACAGGCTCTATCTGAACATTTTAAACTGACATTTTGCTGGACACCTTCAGGTGTCAAAATGAAACAGAATTAACCTTTCTGCCCTGTTCACACATTATAATTACTACCACATTCCAATATTTATGTACACTGCGGGGTGACCATATCTTGAATGGCTGAAAAAACCCACTCTGCCTCCGGTCTGTCAACTGGCCGGTATTTTCCTATTACGCGTGGTAATGACAGGTACCATTATTAAAGCAGAGCTGACCTTTTTAAAGGAAGGCCCAATCAAATGTCACATCCAGTCTTGCTAAATGGTCTTGTGAAAACGCATTCGCACAGTGACAGCAATCTTGGGAGAAGCCATTTCCCAAGAAAAGCCAACTCAGGATCCCAGGACACCTCGCTGGGCTTGAGTTTCCTTGATCAGATTACGCCCTGGCTGCCAAGGGGACTGCAGATGACAAACCAAAGGAAGGCCTTTCTGAGCTGGAAGAAAACAAACAAATATGCAAGATGTTTATATTTCCACAGTCGAGATATTTTGTGTGTGTGTGCGCAGGGGCGCGCACACACACACACACACACACACACCCCACCACAGAGAATATACACTTGTTTAATAAGTGCTTGCAGT
>NW_005871051.1:30131923-30187478 GCF_000147115.1 Myotis lucifugus
TGCATGAGGCCGCAGTGTAACAATGGGATCACATCTGGAACGGTGTAGCAGGAGAGAGCACAAAGCCCCGAAACCTCTCTGCTTCCTTGGAGCCTGTCCCAGCTCCTTAGAGTGACCGTGACCTCTTTCCCTGCCCTCCCACCCACCCATTCACCAGGTCATCTCCAGCTCCCCCTGACATACCTGCCCCAAGAAATGCACTTCCCTCCTGGTGGTCACACTACAGGAATGCTGGTGTATCTGCAGGGAATCAAGGGAGCAGACATCTTCCAAGGAGTGGCCTTGGCAGTCCCGAGAAGACAGCAATTCCGAGGGACATTTGTATCCTACGCTGGGCTCTACAGTGACCTCAGTCCTCCGCCATCCTCACTGGGCTCTCAGCTCCCAACGACACTTCAGTGGGGGTTCTCTGAGCTGCGTATTAAGGAGAAGATCTCAATCTGTAGAGCCGACAGATGAGGTCCAAGGACCTGTCTGTCCCATAAAATGATGGGTCTGATAGTTGGGTCGCACCTCTCCCTGCCACCTGTCTTCCTCTGAAATGCCCAGCCACTTGGCCCGCCTGTCTCCAGGGAAACGCCACCCTTCTAGCCTCCCTCCTCTCTGATTATTTTGTTCTGCTGATGCCCTTGCTCATGTGAACCTATTTCCTGGTTCTCCAGTCAGAAATGATCTCACCCCGGGTCTCAGAGCTGGTAAGCGGAAGGTAAACTTGGAAAAAGCTGCCCACACACTTTGTAGGGAAAAACATCAGAAGAAAAGAAAACAAAGCATTGATCCAATTGCCTTGCCTGGCGAGGGGAGCTGGGGAGATCAAGGATGCAAAGTCTTCCTAGCTTGCACATCCACTTGTCTACCACTCAGTGATTGATTTGTTTGACAGATACTCACTGGGCCTCCAGCAGGTGCCAGACTGGGAATATCGTGGTGAGCAAAGCAGGCTGCCCCGTGACTCATGGAAAGGCAGATGTTGGATCATCTCACACCCATGTGTGCACACACACTTTAATTACAATTGTGGTAACTGCTCTGAAGGACAGAATCTCCTCTGAAGAGCCAGGGTGGAGTTTCCTGGAAAGGGTGTTTTCTGACACTTAAAGGAAAAGTGAAATTAACTGGGTGAGAAGAAAGAGGCCACACAGGCCACAGCAGGAGTGTGCACCAGGCTGAGTCAGAGGGCAGGGCCAGCAAAGTGCCGTGTGGGCCCAATCTGCCCACTCTGTTTTGTCAGTAAAGTTTTTTTTGGAATGCAGCTACACCCACATGCGTATGTACTGTCTTTTGTGGTTGTTTCAGTGTTATAATAACTGAGTTGAATAGTTATGACAGATCCTATAGGCCAGGGGTGGGCAAACTTTTTGACTCGAGGGCCACAATGGGTTCTTAAACTGGACCGGAGGGCCGGAACAAAAGCATGGATGGAGTGTTTGTGTGAACTAATATAAATTCAAAGTAAACATCATTACATAAAAGGGTACGGTCTTTTTTTTTTTTTAGTTTTATTCATTTCAAACAGGCCGGATCCGGCCCGCGGGCCGTAGTTTGCCCACGGCTGCTATAGGCCATTGAACCTAAAATGTTCACTGTGGGCCCTTTATAGAAGAAGCTGACAGTCCCAGCTCTGGAGCAAGGAACAGTGTGGCTGGGGCAGGTGGGTGAGGGCCTCTGGTGGGGCAACAGAGGAGGGGGAGCCTATAGGCCTCATAGGGGCCAGAGGCCACGAGGGAGTTTGGCCGTTTCCTGAGCAGCAAGGGGGAGAAGTCAAAGGTTTGGAGAGAGGATTAGATTTGGGTTTTTAAAGGTTTATACTCTTCACAATTCTTAATGGTCACTCTAGTCTTGCTTTTCTTGGTTTATAGTAATTACTCAATGAATATTTGCTAAATGAATGGAAAAACAATTGCAAAGGGTTTGAGCAATAATCAGATTTAATAGGAATAGAGTAATATCTTAAGGCCATTACTCCAAGCTACTTATTTTTAGAAAGTGTGCATCCTATTAAAAAACATCCTCAAATCTCTGTGTTAACACTTGTAGCGACTTTGTATTTCAATATTTTACCTTGAAGCATACTAGCTCTATAGAGGGAGAGAGTTATAATGACCATTCTGTCCCACATTCACACTTGAATTTCAAAGTGCTTTCTTTCCATGAGAAGCCTATCCCCCAGCTGTGGTGGGTGTGAGCCAGAAAGGTAGAGCTGGAGGAGGGAGTTTGGTCTGGTGAGTTCACCTGCTTAGTGGGAGCAACTGTGGAGTGAGTCCAAACAAAGGTGTTAGTTACCTTCTTAAACTAGGTTGTCCTGGCTAGAAAATTCATGAATACTCCAATCTGACCATCTGGTCAACCTGAGAATTAACTCTTGCTGAGTGAGTCCTGGGGGCCAAAGAGCTGCTTTCTCAAGGTGCAGATGCACACACACATAACACTTACTCTTAATTGCTTGTGTTGTGTTGGCCAGTGTGAAGGTCAATTTTGTGTGTCAACTCAACTGAGCCACAGGGTGCTCAGACATTATTCCAAGTGTGCTTGGAGGGTGTTTCTGGTTGAGACTAATGTTTGAATAGGAGACTGAATAATGCAGATGGCCTTCCCAGTGTGGGTGGGCCTCAGCCAATCATAAAGACCTGAATAGAAGAAGAAAGCTGAGTAAGAGGGAACTCTTGGGCTGGAGCATCAGTCTTCTGACTTCCAATGTCAACTGAAAGTTGACTCTCCTGGGTCTTGAGCCTGCTGGCTGTGGACTGGAACTACCCCATCGGCCAGCCTGGGTCTCTCACTTGTCACCTGTAGGTCTTGGGACTTCTCAGTTTCCGTAATCACATGAACCAATTCCTTATAATAAAGCTCTTTCTATATATGTGTTTGTACATGTATATGTATGTGTGTAAGTGTATGTGCATGTGTGTGTGTATTTCTGTTTCTCTGGAGAATCCTGACTAACAGGTAAGTGTTTTCATCCATTACCACCTTTCTCAGCTTACTGTTTGCATTTTTATTTTCATAATGTTTTCCTTTAAGCTGACTTATTTGTGTAATACATTATGTTAAAAGGGGAATTTAGTATCGCAGCCTGAAATTGAAAAGCACTATCACATACCAGGAAGGAAAACCAGAGAATGCTGTCCCCGCTGGGCTCACCCCTGGAGGCCTGCTCCCTTTCTCTGCTGAACAGGGAGATAAGCAGTGTGGGTGTTCCAGACAGACTAGCAACAAAGAGATGCAAAGGCAATAAAGTCCTCACATGTGATTCATGACTGGATGCCTGAGGCTGGTCCCACACTAGTAGAAACAGTGGCTACTCCCTGTCCAGTGAGCTGACCCATAGCCACAGCTTCCTTCAAGGATGGAGGTCAAGAGAAGACCTGGCAGTTCTTACTCTTTCTTTTAATAAAAATCACCCGGGGAGTTTGTTAGAAGCCCTGGTTCCTGGGACTCCCTCCCCAGAAGTTCTGATCTGGGAGAGGCTGGGAGTTGATAGGGTCACAGTGTTGGGGTCACCCTGGTGCCTGGGTTTTGGGGCTGCATTCTGGGAAGCACAGCTGAGACCGGGTCCGTGGCAGGTCTGCTGGACAGGCCTGGATGAAGGGTTTCCACCAAACAGCAATAAATAGCTCCCAACCAACCTGAGACAGTGCCCTGGATTCCTCTTTACGGGTGTGGTTTGGAAAAGTAATCTATACACTGAATGTGCACGCAATTCCATCCACTTATAAGAGGAAATTAGGTTTGAGGCACTTTATTGCCGAATTCCTGGAATGAGAAATTGCCATTGACTTCTGGGATACCCAATAAATTCAGGCAATGAGAGCTCAGCAGTTTCCTGCCCACTAGGGGTCTGACCAGTGGTTCATCCCCCCCCTCCATCCTGCAGTGGGCTTAACGGTGGTCCCATAAAGATGTGTCCATATCCAAGTTCCTGGAACTCGAAAATATTACCTAACTAGAGGCCCAGTGCATGAATTTGTGCACGGGTGGGGTCCGACCTGGCCTGGCCCCAATCGCTGGATTGGGGCCGGGCCTGTCAGGAGGAGGAGATGGCGGGAGGTTGGCTGGCCGGCCCACCCCGATCGGGGCTGATCAGGGATGGGCTGGCTGGGGGAAGGGGCCACAGGCAATTGGCTGGCAGACCCTGCCCCCGATTGGGGTGAGGGGACTGATTGGGGGCGGGGCTGGTTGTGGAGAGGGGCTATGGGTGGTGGGCCAGCCAGCCCCACCCCCAATTGGTGTGTGTGGGGCGAATAGGGGGCCAAGCTGGCTGGGGGGAGGGGCTCAATTGGGCGGGTTCGCTGGCCGCAGTGGGTGTCATAGCAACCAGTCATTCGAGTCATTATGGCGTTTCAGTTGCTGGCTTTTTATATATATAGATATGGTAAAAATGTGATGAAGTAAGGATGTTGAGAGGAGGCACTAAACCCAATGACGGGTGGTCATGAGTGACACAGAGGGAGCGCCCACACACAGAAGAGGGGCGGCCGTGTGAAGACGGGAAGATGGAGTGATGCTGTCACTTGCCAGCGAACGCCTGGAGCCACCAGACACTGGGAGAGGCAGGAAGGACTCTCTCCTAGACAACTGGGAGGGAGCATGGACCTGCCGACACCTCGATCCAGGACTTCTGGCCTCCAGGATGGCTAGAGAATACATTTCTGTTGTTTTAAGCCGTCCTGCTTTGGTAATTTATTATAGCAGCCTCAGAAAATGAATACACAGCCCAGAGCAGGATCCAGGAATGACACTCAAGGGGCTGCTGATATGACCTTCTTTAAACAAGGCAAAGCTCTTGGTTTCCCACAGGGAGAGTCAGACTGAATGACTGTTACTCATGGAATATGTGTACACACATGCGCATGCATGCACACTCCTCATACACACACTGCACATACTCTCACACATGCACACAGACTCACACATAGCCACACACTCTCTTCCACATGCACACAAGCAACTTTTCTGTTCTCTCCTCTCACCTGGGTAGGTTTGGCTGAGCTGGTAGCCCCGGCCTGTGCATCCTTCACAGACGACCAGCCATGGACCGCTCTCCTCTGCCCCAGGGAACACACAGACAAGCGGACACCGTTCTTATCTGACTCCGAGAGGTGTTTGGGGCCAGAGCTGGGCATAGCTGCTCACCCAGGAAGGGTCCAGAGCAGAGCTGCCCAATAGAAATAGAATGTGAGCCACTTACCAAACCTTAAGCTTTGTAGAATTTATATTTAAAACGTTTTTAAAGGTGAAGTGAATTTTAATACGATATTTTATTTTACTCAGTGCATACAAAATATTCTCCTTTCAACATGGACCCTGTATAAAATTGACCAGTGAAATGCTTTACATTCTTTTTCCTTGTATTACGTCTTTGAAATCCAGTGTGTGTTACGCACTGCCTGTGCATCTTGGTTTGCAGTAGCCGTAGTTCAAATGGTCAGGAGCTCCGTTTCTAGTAGCAAGTGCAAGTTAGCGCTCAGGCAGCACCAGGAGGTGGGCACGAGGGGCTACTCCGACCACTCTTGGCTCCCTCAGCTCTGATATTTGATCCATGTGGTCCCTGGCAGCGCTCCCTGGCCAGTGTTTCCAAGGAAGCCAGCCTGCGTGTGCATTTGTGTGGGGTTGCGGTTTGGGGTTGGGGCCACGCGAAGGCAAATGAAAAAAGAATCTCCTTAAGAGCAAAGTAGACAGGAAAGTTAACATGATGGCCGGGGTCCAGAGATCCGAAAATCTTTCTCCTGGTTTGAGTGAATTCCTGGGGCGGCTACAGGATTCCATCTCAGTTGAGGTCTTGAGTCCTTAGGTCATGAAATCTTCTAGAACAGAATTCCCTCAGGAGGCATCCGTTCGTTGGGAGCCCTGGAGAGCCCAGACTCGACATGTCTTTAGAGAGAGGATGGGAGGAGAAATTGGTTTACCTCACTTCGAATGGAAAGTTAATTGCTTTATAGAAAGTTGTTTTCAGCCCAATGAGGACCACACAGAGGAAAAAGCAGCACTGCCCTGGGATGGGAGTTGAGCCAACGGTGACAATAGCCGTCTGCTTTTCCGAGGTTGATGGACGTGGAGGGCAACCCGAGGCAGGACCATTGTGTGCACTGACAGCTGAACAGCAGGCTGGAGGAAGAGGAGGTTGCGATGGCAGTGGGATGCCATACACCCTTAATCCGTCACAGAAATTTTGAGGGAATCAGGCGCCAGACCAAGCCCTTAATTGTTGGGCACTCGCCGTCCCGGGCTGTCTGCACTCGTTGGATGCCAACATGGCTGGGCATTCAGGCCAGGACCGCCCACTGGAGGGTGTGGTGGCATCAGTCCCCAGGAGACGTGGGAAATATGATGGATAGTCACCTGTCCACAGTGCTTGTCTCATTTATTCAAATTAGCTGGTGCCCAGAGCTGCAAAGAAATGGATCTGGACTCAGACAAAGATGGATTGCAGTAAAAATGGAAATTACAGCCCAGAAAACTAATATCGTCAGGCCACTGGGATTTTATTAGCTAATCATGGCTATGATATTGGGCTTCTGAAAACGTTGCTCTGATTGAATTTTCGCCTTGTATCCATAAGGATGTGTCAGGATGCGTGTTTAGTGTCGCGGCGAGGGAGTGACATAGACTGTAATGAGCTGTTTCACGCCTCCTCTCGGAGGTTTTCGTTTTGTTGTTCAAGTATCACAGAGTTCTTGCCGTTGACAATGCTTCAAGTCCTAATAGTGGACGCAGTGGCTGCTACCCCCCAAGGCCAAGGTCAAGCATTATTCAGTGTCTCAGGGGCCGCTGACATGTTGTCCCAGGTGTGAGGTGCTGGTGCTTTGGGGGTTCTGGCAGCACGCCCAGCCTAAGAGAGGAAGCAGCATGGATGGCAGCCTTCCTAGCGTGAGCACAACCTGGATCACCAGGACTGGGCTTTTGCCCTCAGCCATGTCTTTAGCACCTGCCTCAGGGCATCCACCGTGAGCTTGATTTCATCCTCACTCCCCCCCTACTCCCCCCATCTCAAGCTGATCCTAAGCCACGCCTCCCTGCGTCTCTGCTGGCTTCTAAGCCTGCACTATGTGACTCACATCCTCCGGGTCCCCTTCTGACATCCGCCTGCAGGTTCTCCTTGCCTGGCTGCCTCCAGCACAAGGAGTGTCTTTCATTTGGCGCCTGGGGCTTCCCCAGGGGCAGACACTGCTAGGAGCCTATTTTTCAATGCAGAGTGTGGGGAGTTTGAGTCCTGGGGGCGACTTTCAATGGGCAGGGACAGGGGGGGTGGTGGGTGAATCCTTCACCTGAATCCCTGGAGGGACAATTCCACGCTCTCCTCAGAGGGTCCCAAGCAGGATCAAGACCCCGGTTTCCTTTCTGAGTAGACATGTTCGTAACATAACCTTCTGTTGACCCTCCTTCTGTTTCTCACACTCCCGGGGCCTTCTCTCCAGTTCCCTGCGATCATCTCCATGGTGATCCAGGTGATCACAAGGACTTCTCTCAGCTCTCGGCTTTCTGGGGGAACCCAAGCCAAGCACCTGCTAAGTCCCAGGTCTCACCAAGGACCCGAAAATCCACGACAGCTCATTCTCGCCCACCTCCAGGATGCCAGGGACTGTGTGGAGAACTCTGTATGCCTTAGTACCTTTAGTTCTCACCAGCCTTTCACACAGCGGGCACCATATTTATATCCATTTTACCCATGAGGATATGGAACCACAGAGAGGCGTAAGAATTAACCCAACCATGTTACACAGAGAAAAACTAGATTCAAACAGTCTGGATTTGGTCCCACTACATAAAATACAGCCTCCACAAATATTTTTTTTTTAAGTGAACTGCCTTTGCCTTGCGCTCCTTGAACCTAGGAGTGAGTATCTGAAGTGGAATCCAACCTCTGCTTAGAGATAAGATGAAAACAAGGAGACGGTGGTGGATCTGAATTAACACGAATGAAGGGCTGGCCCACACGTGCCCTTAGTCTGGTATTTTTTAGGATAATGGAAATGGATTGAAACCCAGAGAGCCCGGACCCCCTGCAGGACCCGTGCTTCTTCCTCCGGCAACATATTAAAGGCCCTCCTGCTTTCTCTCCGGGTAACGTGATTGTGCTGATAAAATCGTTTATCATCGTGTGAGCTGCACTGATTCCCTTATGAGAGAATGTGACTGGAGGCTCTGAACGTGGCTGATCCTGACACGTTTTAATTAGGGCTTCCAGAGCTGGGCACGGGCTGGCGGCGTAAGTCGGGATGTGACTCCAAGAGTGTTTAACTCCTCCTTCCCCTGGCACACAGACAGGATGGAAGAAATGAGAGAGAGAGAGAGAGAGAGAGAGAGAGAGAGAGAGAGAGAGAGAGAGATTTTGTTTATTTTTCTGGGAAATAGAAAGGCTGCCATCAACAGGCTGGGACGAGATGGGTTCCTGCAGATTGTGGGCCTGCGACATCTACACCCTAATGAAGCCAAATCCCCACCAGACCTCCCTGGGACCCCAGAACTACTGAGTTTACGTTACAGTCTATTTTTACCTGTCACTGTTCCTCAGAATTTAGCCCAAGGACCATTGCAGGATAATTGCCTGGTCATCGCTGAGACTGATCCGGGAGTTTTGCATTGAGCGCCAGAGTTTTAAGGGTGCCCAGGAATCTTCATTTCCCTTAAGTTCCATCCTTTGCACGCATGGTGCAGCCTAAGCATGCAGTTCACAGATCTTCTTATTCACGGTGATGTGAAATGTGGGGCCCGAACACGCGTGTCTGCAGCATTCAGACTGCCGGAAGCCAACGCTGAACACTGTGAGCTTCTCCATTTCATTCCCGTTGTAGCCAATGTAGCACAGTGACCTCTTAAAACATTTCTGGGCTTCCCCTCCCTGATCTTGTTTCCCTCCACACTGGGGTTCTTTGGCCACCAGCTTCTGCAGGGTCTGTGTAGCTGGGACCATGTTTCTCTCCAGGCTGGTACTCACCGCCACCAGCTTCTGTTGATTTTCACAAACTCAGGACCCAGCTCCAGGCAGGCTGGGCTGCATGCGCCAGGCCCACGGCTGTGTCTGGTACTTCTCAGCGGCCACATGGAGCTTGTACAAATATGCCTGGGGTAGAGGTTTAATTAACATGGCCTCGGTTACTGGCATAAATAAACAAAAATTTGTGTGTTTCCAAGAGGAGTCATGCATTTCCCCAGGCCCTTCTTGTGCCCTGATCCCAACAAACCTTAAAGTTGGGCTTCAAGTAAGAGGTGAATGTCTTACTTGACCAGGGATCAGAGCCAGGTCAAAGTCGAGGCCACCAGGGTCCTGATTTACAACCCACGAGGCAAAGAGGGGCCATGAGAAGGAGGCCCGGATGGCCAGCATCTGTAACCAGAGGTTGAGCCTTCATGCAGGACAGCAGGGGCACATTGGGATCAAGGTCAGATTGCCAGTGACCTGTGCTAGTTGGACTCTTGGACTCTGAGAAAGAAAACCAACTTGAGCTGGCTAAACTGGAAAAGATAAATTTATTATCAGGATATATGTTGCATAAACTATTCAAACACATATATAGGGTATTATATTTAAACTAGAGGCCCGATGCACAAAATTCGTGCAAGAGTAGGCCTTCCTTCCCCTGGCTGCGGCACCAGCTTCCCTCTGGCACCCGGAACCTGGGCTTCCCTTGCAGCCCCAGCTTCATTCGGAAGATCGTCCGGAAGGATGTCCAGTCTAATTAGCATATTACACTTTTATTATTATAGACAGGCTGCAGAGATGAGGCACAGCCTGAGCAATACCAAAAGTTATTTCTGTTCTTGTTGGACTTGATCAGCCCTTTTTTTCTCTCCTCCTTCCTTCAGGCACTTCGCACATACAGTAGAGTACTATATTTAAATGTATAAAATGTATGTATAAAGCATACCACCTATGTACCTTGTATTTTCAAGTGTAAATGATAAACCTGTACCCATTAACCAGTTCTGATGGTTTTAGATTCGTCTCTTTAATTTTGGGGGCTTTTCCTTTGAGCTTGCATTTAAGTTTTCAGATGCACTCGAGGGTGCCGTGGTGTGCGTGGAGAGTCACCCGCCGCCGTCAGGTGGAATCTGATCCCCTCCAGCCTGGCGGCAGCTCCGTCATGACGGGTGATGATGTATGGCTGTGCCACGGCTTGTTATGTCACGTCTGTTGATAACTGTATAATTAATTTGACGCCATCGGATGCGGCAGCAGGTGAGACAGGTGAGAAATAAAAAGTTGTCTATGCCCCACGGAGCACATCTGTTTAATGGCATAATTCAAATTAATCCCAGCGATTCTGTAGAAGGTCTGGAACCGCTCGGCGTTTCACCGACATCCTCTTGTTGGCTGCGGGCAAGGCTCTGCTGAGCGTCCAGAGTGGTGGCTCCTGAGCCCATTCCCATGGAGCACATTTAAAAAAAAACATTTTCATTAAAAAAAAACTTTTAGAACTAGTCAAATTGTAAAATTATACACAGAGTTCCCAGTACCCTCCCTATAACTTCCCCAAATGTTACTCAGACGACAATAACTAATCGAGGCAATCACTGCTGGTCCACCCTTATTAAGCAACGTACAAACCCTTTGCCAAGTTTGCTGCTTGTCCTGTGACATCCTCCCTCCGGCCAGGACTTGGCTGTCACGTTCTGTGGTCATCTCCCATCTGGGATGTTTCCTTCAGTTTGTCTTTTCTGACCTCCACACTATTTTCAGGAGAACGGCCTGTTTTTGTTTTGTAAAACGTCTCTCCACTTGGGTTTTTCTATGTTTCCTCACTATTAGACTGGGGTTCTGCATTTTTGACCAGAATATTAGTGAGCAACAATACCAATAGTTATTTCTGTTACTGTTGGCTTCTCTAAGCATGGGCTTCGTCAGCCCCCTTTCTCCTCCTTCCTGCATGTCCTTCCCACATCCCCGGATGTTGCAGGCTCACCACGGAGTCCTGGGAAACAGCTGCCCGACGGAGAACCTGCGTGAGCACTGGGATCCCCTCCCCCACCAGGTGAGCGTGCTTAGACCATCTAGTCATATCTGGCGTGGGTGCTGGTAGAAAGCAAGGTGACAGGCTGCAGAGATGAGGCACAGCCGGGGCTGTCCATCTATTATGGGAAGACAATGTGGCATCATCAAACGGGGGCAAACAGGGTCACACGAAGGGGTTCACTTACTCCCTATGTCATTACATTTTTGGGTCACCTTGGGACAAGTCACTCTCAGAGCCTCAGTTTTCTCATATCTAAAATGGGAATATTACCTTTCTTGCAGAATTGTGAGGAATATAATGTTGTATGTAATTGAGCCCAGTGCCGGGTACCCAAACATGCTGAGTGAATGACATGTATACATGTACATCCCATTATACTCATGCATGCTCATTGCATATGTGTTTATGTGTATTAAGCATGCACATGCCTGATGCCTCATGCATATACCTGCCCCATTCCCCGCAGCAGATAAACTCTTGAACCACTGATTCAAGTAGGATTTATGAAGGAAACAAGGCAAAGGAAACAAACATTCATTAAAATCTGATCATTCTTGTTTCTGCTTAATGCTGTTTTCCTGAGCCATCTGGGAGCAATTTATTGAAAACCATAATTGTGCGTTAACCATGGCGGCTTGTTGCAGACCCCGTCTCGGACTAAACAGCTTGGAGATGGGCTGTGCAGTCAGCACCCAGCGGCCCTGCAGCTTTTGTTACAGAGACATAATGGTTCCCTTGGGTCTTTCAGGATCGCTCAGGAGAATGAATGTGGTCCCATAAGCGAAACTCGCAGGAGGAAGGGAACAGCACCAATGAAGCACCTCTGTGTTCAGACCCAACGGAGGCAGTTCAGGGAGATGTCAGCCGAGGAAGGTGTCTTCCCTTTACCTGGGCTCAGGGGGGGTCCCTGGGACCCTGAGAATGCTGCAGCTCCATCCCTTGGAAGAACAAACACCACCTGCCCTTAGGAGAGGGCCTACCCAAGTGGCTGGGCTCCCGGAGAGCTGTGACTGTCCCCGGTGCCCAGTGTGGCTGTAGCTACAGCAGTGCAGGTGGAGGTGGGGCAGTGTGAGGCCAGGCAGTTGGATTTTGGTGTCTGGCCAGGATGGACCGATTGCAGTGGGCCACGTGCCTGGGGTTCAGCCGAATGGGACTGTTTCTCAGCCCTGAACTAGGATTTCAGTAGGAACAAACCGAAGGTATCAGTGCTGAAAAGCTGGATACAAATGGGGAGCCTGGGAGGTGGGAACACAGAGAAGGAAACTAGCAAGGGCCTGACATTGTGATTTAATGCAACTGGAGGGAAAGGCTGATGCCCCCATTTTTCATGTGCGATGTTCCAGGTCTCCTGCTGGCAGGTCTCGGGGGCCAGAACCTCAGCCACCTGGTTCCACGCTGGGGCGGCCTGGAGTGGCTTCGTGGCCTCAGCTCCTCTCTGCTGGCACTGCCCCCGCCACCTGTCTTTTCATGCCCTGGCTCCCTGTGCCATGGTCCCTTCTGAAGGTGTCCCTGAGAGCAGGCTGGTTCCTTTCCCCACGAGCTCAGCTCAAAGCGCTGAACACCTTTGAGGCAAGAGAGTGGTGGCTGAGTGGCCGTGGAAGATGAGCGAGTGACGGATGAGGCCGCACGGCCCTGCCCCGCTCCCACCAGTCCTTTCACACGTTTCCGTTCTGCGTCACTTGGTCTATCAAGCACTTCGCATTAGGCGGCCTGTCCACCTGAAGGACGTTGTATTTCCTTTCTTCTTTGTTTCTTTTCCGGTCCCCACCCACCCACCCACCCATTTGTCCTGGAATCTACGGTCAACTCGTCATCACCAAGAAGGGGTGACTTCCCGAGTGCAAGGCTGCAGAGTGAGAGGCACGGGGATCGCCACTTCCCTGAGTTCCTGTCCAAAGTCTGGTGCTGTGGCCTTTGGCTCATAAACACCAGGGACACATAAACGCGCAGTTCCTGTGACCTTCCTGTACAGCAGTCGTTTGTGGAAGAAGAGGCTGTCATAACGTCGTGAGCTTCTTCTTTTGAGTCACTTCCGTCAGACCCACTTGTGTTGTGAGGGTCAGTGGACCAAGGGGGCAGGATGGTCAGACCTCTGGCCTGTGTCCTGGGGAAGGCGCTGGGGGGAGGAGCACCTGAATCTCATTGTCAAGGTCAGAGAAGGTCAGAGCTGAGGGAATGCAGGACCCTCGGGGGTGGGAGGAAGCAGGTCTGGAGAGGATCGGCCAGCGGGCCGGGCGGGAGGTGGTGGCAGGACAGGAAGCTGGTCAGAGCAGGGATGTTTCGAGGAGGGATCAGAGGGCTTGTTATCTGGACGACCTGCGCTGGGAGCCCTGCCTCAGTCTCCCCTACACGATGCCAGCACCATGCCTCCTTGGAGCTGGTGGGATCTTGGACGTGGGACGGGCGGTGTGTTTGTGCCTCCCTCAGTCTCAAGCGCGGTGTAGGTACTACTCTGTATGTGGTTAGCACCCTAGCCTAGACCTTGACCATGTTCTGGCCCTGCCTCGCCAGCCTCTTGGAGCTGAGCATCCATCATGAGCTGTACCTTAGTGAGAACAGGCGGGATCAGGCAGGGTCCTCTCATTCAGACCAGAAAGTCAAGGCCCGGGCCTCGGTTTTGTTAAATATACATATTTATACATATGCACACACGTGTGTGTGTACCTGCTCACAGAAAATACTCTAGAAAGTAAAAGTAATAAACCACAAAGGTAAAAGTTACTGCACTTGGTGGTAGAATTTTTTGCTTTATTTTGCATTTAAAAATTTTCGTATAATAATAAAAAAGAAGTAAGTATCATGGTTAAAACAAGCTATTAGAAATTAGATTCTATATTGGAAAATATTCTAAGTGTGCATTGAACCCCCTGATTCTGCCTCCCTCACTGACTGCGTCCACCTGTGTGTGAGCTTGAATTTCCCAGTGCCCGAGTGTCCCTAACTGGAAAGTAGAAATAATAACAGCACCTCCCTGACAACAAATGCTGTAATAGTCTAGAAGTGAGTTTATATTTCTGCATTAAATACTCCTTATTAACATAGTTCTAATTCATTAGGTTCTAAACATTAAATTTTCAACCACTAATAGCACATCTAAAAAATTAGTTTGAACGCTAATAGAGAAGAGTGAGGAAAACTGGTGTGAGTGTGTATGACCTTTTATTCCTTCCTGAGAAAAAGAGCAGAGGGCGAAGTTGTGAAAAGGAGGCCGTTGCTCAGTGAGATTAGAACCTGTAATGTCAGAAACAGCTGCCGGGTTGTGAACTTAGCAAGGAGCTCACTCTGCTCCCGTCGGGGGCAGGGGAGACCAAGCGCACAGCAGGCTGGTTGGGGTTCTCGGGTCACCCGAGGCCATGAGCTCCGCTGGCCAGCCTGGCTCCATCCCCGGGCCGCCGTCCCTGGAAGTCACAGGACCGAGGCCCTGCTCTCCCGCGCTGGTACCTCTTCCTCCCCACCTTTAGCCCCACTAACTCGGTGAGGGGCGCCCCGGGGAACAAGTCCCAGGGCCCTCAGCAGGAAGCTCTCTGGCATCTGTGCTCACACAGGTTCCCTGCTGCTGCCCAGGCCACAGTGATGTGCACCTGGGGCTGGTGGGTTTAACAAATAAAAATAGAGGAGGTCTAGTTAAATTCAAATCCCAGGCAAACAACAGATCCTTTCTTCGAATACGTATGACCCATGCCCTACGCGGGGTATACTTACACTAACACAAATTGTGGGTTGCGTCTCTGAAATTCAGTCTTAACTGGGTATCCTGCACTTGACCTGGCTCCTGGCAGCCCCAGTGCCTCCCAGATCTGCAAGCCCACTCGGAGGGGTACTTATATAGCACAGCACAGCATGTGGGTGGGAGGGGAAGGGAAAGATGTCTGCTGCAGGAACAGGGGGAGGACTAATTTAAGTGAGTCAGCAAATGACAGCCCAGGGGCCAACCCGGCCCACCCCCCTGGCTTTGTAAATAAAGTTTTATTGGAATGCAGCAGGAGCATTTGTGCACAATTGTCCGTGGCTGCTTTTAGGCTGCAGCGGCAGAGCTGAGTAGTGTGACGGAGACAGTGGGGTCCATAAAACCAGGAACACGCCCTGTCTGCCCTTAGCAGAGGAGGTGGGCTGACCCCAACTTAGGGCAGCGATGGAGGAGAAAGGACAGCCTCCCTTCCACACACTGTGTCGCGAGAGGCCCCATCCCATGCACTGTGTCGGGCTGCATCCTCCCACCATTTCTCAAACTGACCCTCCTCAGAGGACACAGGCTCTGGCTCAGTGTGGTCCGTGTCCTTGTCCAGGCGTCCTAGGACTGAAGACACAGGAGGTTGTATAGGTAAAGGGTTCAGAGAATCTGCTCCCAGAGGGTCTAGCCAGGACACCGGGAATTGGCGCCAGTGGGACCCAGGCCTCCCTCTGCCTTCCCAGGTCTTTGCTTTCGGGAGCTTCCTCAAACGGCAGCCTCTGCTCCGAGAGCAAGGGTGATCAGGCTGGTGTGAGGTACCCCCCCTCGCCGTGTCTCTGTCCCCTGCACTGATCCTGAGAGAGGACAATCTAATCTAGGCCTCCAGGACTCTCAGGCCAGGGGCCCGGGCAGCGTGCTGGTGCCAGCAGGCAGGGTGGGTACATTGGGCGAAGGGGCTCATGTCAGGACAGCCATGCAGCCTGTGAATGACCAGGACCGTCCTCAGAGCCTAGACCCCAAGCACTCACCTTCTCCCAGAGGTAAGGGCCAAATCACGGTGTCCCTCCTGCTGGGTGAATATAATGGGAAGGACGCACAGTGTAAGACACGTCCCTGTCGCAGAGCCTGACTTCAATTTAACCTGAGCAAACAGCGCCAGCTACGGAGGGCAGCCCATCACCAAGTGCCCTTGTCCCAGAAAGGCCCCTCCAGGTTGCTTTGCAGGAGTCAGATTACCGGGACATAGGACACGAGTGTTTAGGGCCAAGACACGTTGCCCTCGGACAGACCTATGTCCACTTAGGGGCCACCCCCAGCAAGGGCTGGGTCTGTTCTCCTCAACCTGGGGGTCATGGCACATTCTCTCTCCTCCTTCTCTGTCCAAAAGGCAATATGAATATGAACCGGGAAGCACTGCCCCTGTCGCTGCCCCCGTCGTCCTGGCCCTCGGTCTCCCTGGAGCAGCTGGCTGACTGCACGGCTGAGTCTCTGGCCAGGGCTCCTGGATGCCTGGCAGATATGGAAAACCTCTGCCTCGGCTGGAAGGGACACCGGAGAGGGAAGAGGGGGCGGGTGGTTTAAAGGTAAAGAGAAGGACAGTGTGTGACATTAACACCGTGAGAACATGTGGGGGCAGCTCCCTGCCTCAGAGACCCAGGAGCCCACCCACGATGCCTCATTTGAGAGGAAGTGACTAAAAGTGGCCAGTTGACGTCCTGTTGGTACCTGTCCTCCCTTCCTGTGTGTCTGGGTGTCCCAGCCAGAGGTCACTGCAGGGGACATTTTCACCCTGAGTCACCACGGGCAGGTCCCACAAGAGTCCAGAGATCCAACCTACACATTTTCAGTTCAAACCTCCAGCCTCCCCTGCACCATTTAGAACCCGTGGAGGAAGGAATTCACTCCCTCACTCTTCCATTCATTTTTTCACTCACTTTTGTGACCACATATTTGGAACATTATATGTGGAGAGCAGCTATCGTGTTTGGACAGGTTATGGTCGGAACCCGTGGTCCCATGTGGCTGAGTGATATAAGCTGCAGGAGGTGCAGCAAGTAAACAAAGCTTGATCACGTGCATGTAACTGAGTAGATTGGAAACCTGTGAGAACATTATAAACACCTTGACCATGCCCTTACTTTGCCTCGTGGAATCTGGCGATAAAATAAAGACTCAGCTTGCAGGCCGTGGCGCTGTCTCTCCATCAGAGCGGGTGGCGTCTCACCCAGCCCCACCTTTCTTCTCTTGTCTGTCTTTTCTTAATCCTTCACCCATGGCTGTGCTGGCTCAGCACATATGGCACCCAGTGAGGCCTGAGTATGGGGAACTATAATTGTCAGGTGAAAGGAGGCTCCCTTGAGGCATGCAGAAAGAAAAGCAAAAGTAAGGTCAGAAAGCAAAAGTAGGGTAGCGAGCGAGGTTTGGTAGTCGCTGGGTGTAAAACATGGGCATTCAGGATCTCAGGAAGGGGATCCCTAAAACAATGCTTAGTGAAGCATTTTTAAATTTCTTAAGTTTTGCTAGGAGCTGTAAAGCAAAGGATGGAAGTCCTGGTCAGCGGGACGCTTAGAGCCAGGCCAGGGCATTTTGTTAAGGACTGTCTGCTGTGGTCTGTGGCTGATGACCTCAATATGAGTTTTGACTGTTCGATGACCTGCTAGCTCCCTGGAACTTTGGGTCTGTGTGAGACGCCAGATTCAGAGATGGAGGTCTCCAGCTCTGCAGAGCCGAGGGCTGCTCGCTTCCAGAGAGGACTCCATGCAGCAGCGGCTGAAGAAGCCGAGGAAGGAACCAGACTTCCACCGGCGTGGACAGGGCTGACTGGGACTGGTGCCGACTCAGTCCCAAAGCCAACCGTCCAAGCAGCCTGCTCCTCAGAATCCAGGGGCACCAGCCTCGCATCGACGACATCTTCTCATCAACAGCATCTTCGAGAGGAGCCAGAGCATGGTCAGCAGCCTGGATGCCGAGGCCATCCCGCAGAGGCTCGCCGACCTGAGGCAGCTGTGGGGCCTCCTCATCGAGGAGATGGAGAAGCGGCACAGGCGGCTGGAGGAGGTGCAGGGGACCCAGAGAAGCTCCTTGTCCCTCCGTTCAAAAGACTGAGAGTTGCCCCGATGATTGTGATGTGGAAGAAGAAGACAACGAAGACTATGCAACGGACCGAGGTACCAACAGGGGGTCAGCTGAAGAAGTTAGCAGGTGGTAGAAAAGCAAGAAGTGGAGGCTATGTTTCTGGCTATGCTAGCATTGGTGAGCTGCCAGTTTTCTGTAAAGTATTGTGCAGTCCAGTCTGAGGACTCTGAGTAAGATATACTCCAAGTGCAGCAAAAGAAACTTTCATTTTGGAGAAATAGTCCTGAAAATGTTAACGTGTTTGTAGTTTGTTTTCTCTTATTGCTGTATTTCAAGTTTGTAGTTAGGTTTACATTACTGTGTTTGTTGTTTTGTTAATAGCCAGAAGTTTGTTCTTGATGTCTTGGTTATGCTGCATAATTTTCCTAGAGCTTTTGATGATGTAAATGAAAGTGTTTAAAAACAGAAAAAATAGGGGGGCGGGGGAGGTGTGGAGAGTGGCTACAGTGTTTGGACAGGCTATGGTACAAACCTGTGGTCCCACCTGGCTGAGTGATATAAGCTGCAGGAGGTGCAGCAAGTAAACAAAGCTTGATCAGGTGCATGTAATTGAGTAGATTTGAAACCCACGAGAACGTTGTGAACATCTTGACCACGCCCTTACTTTGCCTTGTGGAATCTGGCGATAAAATAAAGACTCAGCTTGCAGGCCATGGCGCTGTCTCTCATCAGAGAGGGCAGCGTCCCACCCAGCCCCAGCTTTCTTCTCTTGTCTGTCTTTTCTTAATCCTTCACCACCCCCACTCAGGTTCACTGAAACTGGCTGTGCTGCTGCGGCACAATTATACATTTTTATACAGCTTGATTTCATCTATTTTTCTAGGAATAATTGTGTTGTGGGTTTTTTGTGTGTTTTCTGTTTTTAAACCTAAATAAGATTTCAGCTGAATTTCTCAGCAGCCACAGGTACTAAAAGTGGATCCTTGGATTATCAATCCTTGTTCCACCCTCATTTTTGTTGAGCCAAGACTCTGAGACAATCAGGAGTCCTTTCTGCGCAGTTTCTCCTGGATCCTGGAACCACCAGGCTGACCCAAGAAGTTCGTCTGGGGCCGAGTCCACAGTGTGAGAGCCTGGAGGCTCCCTGGGCACAGGTGGAAGGAACCACGGCTCCACCACTGATTTGTTCTTCCCTGAAGCCAAGAACAATGACAGGATCTTAGAGACGCAGGTCCTCCCACCATGGGGCCCCATATCAGGGCTCACTCACCTTCCCCAGGAGCTCTCCTCTGTGCCAACAGCACCCAAAGTGGGTGACTTGTTGAACCTGTACCCACATCCCTGTTAGCACTGACCCTAAAGATTTAGGAAATCTGTCCAAACTCTGCGGGGCGTGCCTGCCCTCCCAGTGTGTAAAGAGCGTTGTCTTGTCCTCCTGAGGTCGTTTCTTTCCTACAGCGTCGCCATTGGCATTGAGGACCACGGCTTCACCCTCCCCTCTTCCCTGAGGAAAAGGGAGCCTCCCACGAATGTTGACAGCGATACTTTCCTGGGAATGACACCTAAAGGCCCGAGGCCCAGGTGATGGAGTTACAATGTCACTTTCCAACATTTTAACTCTGCCAATGGCACTGCAGGAATCCCGGGTGTGGAGGAGGACACTCGAACATGCACTGTGGGGGGAAGTGTCTTTACAAAGCATGGCATTTGAAACAACATGAGTACAGTGATACTATAAGAAGTATGCAAATTCTGTGAGCTTCTATTCTCCAACAGAGTTATGTCATGTGTATTATGTAGTCACAGTACAGAGGCAAAGTAGAGGACTGGCTGAGCTACAGCTCAGGCGTGCACGTCTTCTCTCTTCTCACTTGGGTGGTGTCAGAAACTTTAATCCTCTCTGGTTTCTACACCCTGGTATTTAATACAGTGTTAGGGTGGGCTCCGTAGAAACACAGTTCCCCAAATGCTCTTTAATATACGGTTTCTGTGGTCAGAAGAGTTTGGGAACTATCACATATTATAGCCTCCTCCTGGAGATTCATAATTCACATTGCAGTATTAAAAACTACAAAAAAAATGCTGCAATAAGTAAACCGACTTCAACTGTGTTTAATCAGTGATTTATAAGCTTGCTTGAGCACCGGGCTCCTTTGTTATTTAATACCTGTTACCATCCTATGGAATTACCACTCCACCGGCTGCTCCTTGGGAAACGGGACGGCACAGCTTTCTCATGGATTAAGAGCGTTGCTTTGTTCCCAGGTTTCTCACTTAGCGCAGCGCGGTTGCAGGTGGCTTTGGTCACTGTGGGACCACTTATGGCGGCGCCGGGCAACGTACCTTTGTAACTTTCGTCAGCACAAACAGACTAATCAAACTGGAGGTCAATGACAAAACTTCCATAAAAAACTTTATCAACGGTACTGGTTTTAAACGAGGAGACACGATCCGCAGTTCAAGTTGATATTAGCATACTGAAAGTTTGAATTCCTTTTGCAAAGGAATTCATTCAGCAACCTCTGCTGATTTTCCCCAAGGTGGGCTACAAAAGAATACAGGATTCTGAGAGCACCCACCTGCCCCACCCCCGTGTCTTGCTGCTGACTTCACCGATGGATGGAAGTGCTCGCCTGTGCCGGTCAGTAGGGAGCTGGACTCTCCTCTCTGTGACCAGCAAAGCGCTGCCTTTGGGCTGCTTGCTTCCAAGTAAGGATGCGTCTCCCTCTGGAAAGGCCTGCACTGCCACCGTCCGGACAGGTACACTTCTCTGCCCCGATGCCTGTTCCACACCTTTGCACCTCCACGCACCTCCTTTTCATGCCAAAAATCATGTTTTATCTCCCCCCAGAAATGAAGGCTCTTAGAGGGTAGGAGCTGTGTGCCTTTTACTTTGTGGGGCTCCCCTGAGCATGCAGTGCGAGATGGAGAAGAGCCATGTGCTTGTAGCCATCTGTAGAAAATACTTGCAGAGGATGCAAATGGTTTTCATTTGTCCCTGTAAACTGCATTTTGCATTTTGGCCAATCTAATCCTTAATTTAAAAAATATATGCAGACATCATATCCATTTGAAGGCATAGCCAGTTCCCAAACTGTGCTATAAAATAGGTTATAGTTCCCTTTGCTTCCCCTCCACCAAATGTTAGCTCTAGTGTTTCTTGCCTGGTTAGATTTCACGTTTGTTTGTTTTTCTGGCCACTTTTCTGTCATCCCAAATTCCTAGTTGTGGGTATAGCCAATGGAGTCACGAAGTACTTACTGTTCTGTGAGTGCCAAGATGTCACCAGTGAGTGACTGCCAGTAGGGCATACACTGCGAGTGTCTTCTCCATCTGGGAGGATGTGCTTCACTGTTATCCAAAACTCCAGTTCCTCAGGTCATCAGGTGAGAGAATGGGGAATTGATAAATGTGTAGACAGACGGATTGATGGGTACATGGACAGATGGGTGGATGGGTGAATGAATGGATGAGTAGATTGATGGATAGGTGGTGGGTAAGTGGATGGATGTATAGATGGATGGATGGATGAGCTGGTAGATGGATGGGTGGGCAGAGAGAAATTCTTACAGCTGGAAGGGGTGTTAGCTCAAATGCCTTCTTTCCCAGTGAATTTTTGTGGCCGACCAACCATCATGTGGACACTAAAGTCTGAGTGTTTTGGTTTGAACCCCAGCTTTGCTGCTGCTTTACTTTTGAGAATTCATTTCCTTCTCTGAGAGATCAACATAATAACAGCATCCACCTCTGAGTTTCCTGCCAGACCTCAGGAGGCAATTAACACAGTGTCTGATATATGAGGAAGCGCTCAAAAGTGATAGCTGTTACCATTTGGATAATTGTTATTTATAGTTGAGCGAGGAATTGTCCAGGGAAGAGTGAGGGAATCACCTGAGTCTCACACGGCCAGTGAGATCATGAGAAACAAGGTCTCCCCGGTTCTCAGACAGTCTTTTCCTCTAAAATCGTGTCTCTCTGGGTCACAAATATTCAATGGCCAAAACCCAAGGAAAACAAGCAGAGATCCAATTGGCTGGCCACTGAGATCATGAGAATGTACCCATATGTTTAGAGTCTACAGGAAGTATCTTCATTTGTTCAACAAATGTTCTACGTGCTGCCATGTGCCGAGCATGCTGGAATTCAACAGTGGAAACAAATCAAAATAAGGCCATGCAAAATCCCTTTCTTCATGGAGCTATATTCCCATGGGGTTTTGGCATAAAAAACAAACAAAATGAGCAAATAAGATATGTAAAATGTTCAATTGTGATAAATGCTAAGGAGAAGTAGAGGAGTAAAGAAGGAAGTATGTCAGTGTGTGTATGTGTGAGCATGTGTGAGTGTGTATGTAAGTGTGTGTGTGTGAGCATGTGTGAGCATTTGCATGTGTGAGTGTGCATGTGTGAACGCATGTTGAGGAAGGTGTGGTTTGGGAAAGGAAGTGACAGTCCATAATCCACTGTCTGTTTCCACTGTTGAATTCCAGCATGCTCGGCACATGGCAGCACGTAGGCCATGAGGCTGCTCCCCCTGAGGCTGCTGGTAGTGAACACCTGGAAAGGTGGGTGAGATGTCCCCAGGTTGGGGGAGGAGGAGCTCCTGAGATGGGAGGCTGGCTGGGCCTGGGGTGGCCTGTGCCCGAGGGATCCCAACTCCCGAGGCAGCTTCTTTTCAGTTAGCCACCCAGAAAATTGGACTTTCCAGAACCTTAACTTTTTCCCCTAGAGAACTGTCATTCCGTGTTCAAGTTGCCCCACCCCTCAGCAGTGGAGAGGGCTGCACCTCCAGCGGCTGCACGCTCATCTACTTGTCTCTCAGCACATGAAAGGGGGGTAAGTCCTCCATCAGTGGTCTTTCTACCGCTCGGGGCTCCCTCGCGAAGCTCATGGCTGCAGAACGTAGTGAACCAGCGGAATTAATTAACCTGAATGACCAAGTGGAGCTGCAGATGGGACTCTAGGGCCACCCCCTTTCACTCTGCCTGAGTGACGAATGCATGCTTTGGCTTTTCTACTTTTCCGAGTCATTTTGTTTAATGAGTCTCTTGGAGGCGCATTGGGTTGGATTTATGGGACAACCAAAACCATGTTCTGTGACCTCTCCCTCCAGGCAGATGGGCTCTCGCAGAGGCGAGGGAGCCCGAGATGCCAATGCATCGGTGAGACTGCAGCGTGTGTTTTCTGTAATGATACAAGTTGTGTTTTCTCCCTCTCCTCCCACCCCCCGCCTCCTAGGGGAGCCTTCGTACATAGTGTCCTGGAGGTTAGTAGACGTTACCTTAGGAAATGATTCCATTTTCTCCTGAACATTCTTTGAAAACAATTTGGAATAAGACACTTACCTCCAAGACAGTCCATAATCCAAGAACGCAACCATTTGATGCCATTTGCTAATAGTAAGATTGTAAGGATAAAAACATTCAGCATCTTATCAAGGGTATCAGTGTGTCTCCATAGAGCAGTCTACATTGCAACAATGACCAGTCATTGCATTGAGTAGTGCTCTGGCCAGGAAGCCATCCAAGTGCTTGTCCTTTTGTCTGAAGACCTGCAGACCCCCAGGAGAGGAGGCTCGTTAGCCGTGGGAAATACCCAGGAGCCCCTGCAGCAGGGAGTGGCCCTGGCCACTGACTTAGGAGCTTCTGGATGCTCATGTTTCCAGCATGAATTTAGCTCCAGGGACAAAATGACCTTGCTTATGCTTTGGGCATAAATGATGAACAGTGGATGACAGGATAGGAGAAGGTCTCCTGGGAAGAGCAGGGGGCAGGGAAAGGAGCACAGAGCTATGGCCCCGGTTGAGCAGAGGACACATCCCCAGTGGGAGGAGCAGCATGAGGGCTCCTCCTCCTCTCACTGGGCTTCTCACCACCACTTACATAACCTAAGGTGCTGGTCATGGCTGCTTTTAAAAAGGCGTGAGCTGAAGTGGCCTTTGATCTACGGTATAAAGCAGGGGTCCTCAAACTACAGCCTGCGGGCCAAAACATTTATCCAGCCCGCCGGATGTTTTTGCCACCACTGCCTGTTGCTTAGCAGCCGACTAGTTTTTTTTTAAACTATAGTCCGGCCTTCCAACGGTCTGAGGGACAGTGAACTGGCCCCCTGTTTTAAAAGTTTGAGGACCCCTGGTCTAAAGGGTCTCTATCCCCCAAAGTTAACAATGTCGTAAAGTAAATCAGAAAGCAACTGGGTAGAAAGAGGAAGGAGAAAACCAAAGCCAAAGAACAGGTCATTCCTTTGGGATGAGCACTGAATTCCCTTCTGAGCATCTCTGAAAACAAAGGAAAAAATGAGGAAAAATTATCTCATGATTTCCATGATCATAACTAGGAGTATTTTTGTTTTTCAGGTTTGGCTAAATGTTTTCTGGCAGTGAATTATTAAAATAAGAATTGTCATGGACTTCAACTGTGGGACAACACTGGATGGCATAATGAGAAAAGGCTTAGGCAGTGTTTTTATATAGAAACTCTAGAGCTGTTTCCTATGACTATTTTTTTCTTGTAGTAAACCTATAAGAAAAAAGGTCAGGCAGTAGCATAAAAGTATAACAGGATCCTGGATGAGGTTAAATTTACATGATGCAAGTATGTAGCTTCTAGCATTCTAACTTGATGCAATGATCAAATGTGAGAGGAGTAGGGAAATGAAGGCAGCACAAGACTGATCCCCACCTGTGGGGACTTGTGTGGTCCCTCCCACGAAGGGCTCGAGACCCCAGTTCCATGTGTCTGGTGGAGAGAAAGTTGTGCCCTTGGAAGTTCAGAGGTGGTGGTGACAGGACTGATCTCTCAACTGTGGGAAAAGGAGATGAGGCTGCTGTCCTCAAGGCGGGGAAGGTCATTGCAGGCAAAATCTAAGATTTTCTTCAAGGAGTGTCCTAGGAACTGGTATAACCTCAACTCTCTCCCTAATGAGAGCCCAGAGTCCCATGGTTTATAGGGTCGGGCAGAGAAAATTTGGACCTGGAACATTTTCAGAGAAAGTGTTACTGCTTGCTCTCCTGGGGAGCCCAGGAAGACCCTGGAGACCCTTCTCTTCAGTGTGTGAGCAGCTCCGGATGCTGGGCAGTCACCAGGGTGATGGACACAGACATGTGGACTTGCTTGTGAACTCGCTGAGTGAGGACCTGACTCTTAAACTCATTGAGGGATGACTCATTGAGTCTTGAACAGTGTTTGCAAAGACCATGGCTAGAGCTGGGGTGATTCCATGGGAGCTGTTCTTCCTGGCGGTGGTTAGATCTTTTGAGGTCGCTGTCAGTTCATGATAATGAAATTATGTCCTCGGCAGAAGGGAGGAGGCTTATCTCCCTCCGTGTTACCTTGGGGACATACATCCAGTTCTTCATAAGCGCTGCTAGATGATTAAGACACAAGCTCCTGGGGGAGGATTGGAGGAGAAAAGCAACTGCACCTGCTCTCACTCTGCTTGCAACCCTGACCCTGTCTGTTGGGTCGCCATTCCTGTCTCTCCTCATTTGTGTCACAGTTCTTAAAACGGACCTCTTGCCAAAGCCCTCGGAGCTAAGGAATTTGATGATGGTTGTGTTGCGCTCCAATGCTTTGGGTTTTCATGTGCTTTAAATTACTGAATGACAACACCTTGCCTTCCTCAGCGACATGAAACAATGTCCTGCTACCGAATGCACTCCCAGGGCCGACCCAAGAATGTCCAAGGAAAATCACTGGAATGTGTTTGGCAAATGCAAAAACGCTTCGGAGAAATCATCAATGCATCCCATTCACAGATGTTCCTGCGTGTCAGGAACTATAGACTATAGACGTTTATTAACTCTAGGCGTTCCTTAAGCGCTTCATTTTGACCACAAGCATGAAGTTGCTGACCATCAACCGTTCTCTGGGAGCCTATCACTGCACAGACATCTGAGTCAGCAGCACTCAGGCCCTCAGAACAGACCCATTGGCTGGGAGTCAGGAGAGAGGACTGTGCGTTTATCAGGGCTTTAATGAGGCCTAGAGATTCTTCTGTGCCAAAAATAGTAGAACAAAATACCGCATGGTCAAAGATGCAGAAGTGGGGAAATCCCTTCACTCAGAAAAAAAGTGCAGTAGCAGAAAGAGAGATACAGAAAGAGGCGCTGGCTGAGGCTTTCTGAGGCTGTTTGCTTTAAATACATCCTTTGCTGCTTGTGCAGATTCCCACTGTCACTGAACTTGGCCTAAGTGCCTTGAGGAATAAGAATGAATGGAGAGTTCACAGGAGCCTGGGGGTTGGGGCACTCGGTGCCAATGCCAAGGGTGCCTGCATGCACCAGGCCTCTCCCGTCCCCACACCCAGGTGCCCACACTTCTCAGGAGGATGTTCCTGAGCACTGAGCTTCTGGAATGGAATTTAGCTTTTAACCACGATTGTTATTTTTCTCCAGCTAAACCTTGCATTCATCAAGCCGGGTGGTCTATTAGAGCACAGTGGCCTGGAGAATGTGAATGATTTACAGAATTTTCAGACATTTTCACCAAAGGGATAAGCCAACATGTGCTTCAATTCAGGGCATAGATGTTTGTTATTCAAAGATTATTCTTAAGGACCATGCTTAGGTCCCTGGATAGCGTCTTCAAAGTTTGTCAATGATTTAAAGAAATATATTAGTGTGAATTCCTGTGCCTATCACATCTTTATCACTGTTCCTCTTGTCTCCAGGACAGGTTTGGAAAACTTTCTGAATAGTCCTCCTAAGAAGTAATTCTGGGAAAGAGCCACATGACTATGTGAACATGCAATGTCATAGTCATAGATTTGAGGGGCCAACACACTTATTCCTGGCGACCGGGGTTGCTTAAGTTCATGTTAGAATTTGGAGCTATACCTTAGTTCTTCTAGAACAGCAAGCATAGGGTTAGAATTTCCTGACATTTGGTGAACAGCTAAGGTGCCCTTGGAGGGGGGGGGGGGGACCCACTAACAAGGAGCTAACAATTGCCAACTCACAAGGTCCAACTGACAAGGAAGGTATTTTGCTGAGAAAGTGCTGTCAAGGGACCCTGAAGAGAAGGAGCAAGGAAGGCCTGGCTGTTTACACCCATGTCCCTGTGCGGACACACATGGTCACTCCCGATGGGTCCCAATCCTATTGCAGTGATGAAGCTGCTGTTTCCTGGTTGGGTGGATGGTTGTCACACAGATATCGCTTGGCTGTTGAGTGTCCTCATCACTGATGTTCTTTATCTGATATAGGAAGTCCTGGTGTGTGACCAGCTGAAATGTGGGATGTCACTGTGTCGCATCAGGCCCTTGGTGCCCGCAGACCCCGGGTGGAATGTGCTGGGTATGGCATCAGAAATCTGAGTAATTGGCAACGAGTCTATAATGGGTTCCAGATGCTCCTCTCTTGGAGTTCTCTAACCTGATTATTCGCATGGAATTCACAAAAGCAACGGGTATCCCAGGGAAGCCCACATTTGCAGTTGACCTCTCACGGCCCTTTGCATTCACCTTGAAGCTAGGACCTGGTCACCTGCAGATGACCTTCAACAGGGCGGCCACATGGCAGCTCCAGACTGTCGGGTGAAGTTACCGCCTGGGGGTCTGTGCCGCGTGCTGCTGTCCGGCTGCTGCTGGTTTGTTGTTTTGCCTTTTCTATATCATCTATTTCTAGAGTCTCTTCATTCAGTCAGCCCAAAGCAAAAAAAAGTTCCTTCCCGTTTCTGTACATCTGGAAAACAATCTGTTACTCACCTTAAAATCAGCTCTCAGTCCTCAGATATCTGGAGTGACCGCTCAGGGCCCGGGACCTCCCACACTATTTTCCGGGGCAGGCGTGCCCCAGCAGCGGAAGTCTCATGCGCAGGCCCAGGCGCTGAGCCCACTGGGAGAAAGGCATTCAGTGGGTGGGGCAGACCACCTCTCCCCTGTCACAGCTCTGGCAGCTTGCTTCACTGTCTGCCATGATTCTGTTGGCATGGCGTCCCCCCTCCACCATGCAGACAGATTCACAGGGACGCTGTAGAGGGGGGATCAGATCCACTCTTTTCTGGGTTCCGTCTCCGAGGCCTTCAGCAAGGGCGCCTGGGTGGGATCTCGGGCTCCGTAGGGGCCACCACTCTTTGCTCCTGCATGGGGCTCTGATCTCTCCATCCTGAGTTTTGCTTTCTGGATTCCTGGTGTGGACACCCTCAGAAGGCTCATCCAGAGGCCGATCTGACGCCCCTGTAGCCACGCCCCCTCAACCATCTTCCTCTTTAATGCCCAGTGTGCGCCGACCTTGGCTCATGGGCCGTTCAAAGCAGCACCGCGTCGTGATGAGGAAATATCAGCATTAAATAATTTCCCTGGGCTTCACTTCCCATCCCAGCCAAGTCCCCGAAGGCCGCCCAGCCTCCCAAGCCTTTTTGCTTAGTCGGCTGTTTTATGTCCAATTCCAGGGTCTCGCTTGATCCTGCCTGTGAGCATCCCTGCCCCCAATTCCTCCTTTGAGTCCTGGCCATTGAGCCAACGATTTTTTAAAATCACAGAAGCTTAAGGCTGGAAAGCATTTTGACAGGTCCCCCAGGCTGAAGCTAAATGCCTTTTCTCCGGTTTTGCTGAGTGGAGCCAGACAATAGCGGAGTGCCTGGGGTTCCCCACAAGCTGGCTCTGGATACAGAGGCTGGGGGCTCCCAGCTGCAGACCCTTCCCTAAAGCTGGCCTGCCACCGGCTTCTCTGGGAATGTCTAGCACGAGCAAGGCAGAGCATGAAGGTACATAGGTCGGGCTCCCCGCAAACGTTAGTGGAAACAGCAGCAGTGCCTTGCATTGAGCAGGATGGGGATTGCCTTAGTCCTCCAGAAGGCAGATCCTGTACCGTCAACCCATATTTCCAACAGCATTTCCAAAAATAAAAAGAGGAAGAAATGGTACAACCAGATGTTCTAGTTGTGACTTGGCTGGTGATGTGATAGTTTCAAGCCCTGATGGGGAAGCTACACTCTAACACTTTACATGGAGATCCATCTAACTTTTTAGCATGTGGTTGACTGATAATTTTCTGCACAAACTCTATTATTTGATATTTGTACTGTTGCTTTATTCCTCTGATATTTATGGCCGCACTGGTTCAGTGGTGAGCAGGCAGACATGTTCCATGCCCATGCGGCCGTCACAGCTCAGCTGGAGGCAGAAAGTCCCAATACCACAGGCCAGCGTTGGGCACAATTGTGGGAAGCATCTTTAGGGAAGGAAGGCAAGCTTGGAAAGTAATAATGGGGGCAGGAAAGGCTTCCTGAGGAGGGGATTTCACATGGAGACCTCAAGGTTACTGAAAGGAAAAGGAATTCCCAGGAGAGAGAAAAGCTTGTGAAAGGGCCCTGAGCCCAGAGGATGAGAGAGCAGTGTGTTCCACAGGTGGGGGGAGCTGGGCCAGGTGAGGACATGCACCTTCCCAAGGCCCCCTGGACCTCTTTCAAGAAAGTCTGAGTCTTGTTGTTGATCATTAACTTATAACACTACACATTTCGTTTGAAATACAATGTGAGAGAACATACAGTGACATATAGCAGAATACGGTAGGGTATGGGATAGAGAAATTGAAGTGAAAGGGAAGGAAGGTGAGCACTTGGAGCTCTGGGCACTCTCAGAGATGAGTCCAAACTGGGCTCAGAAGTTCTGAAAACAACGGGTTCTGTGGTCAAATCCATTTGGGAAACATGGCCCCCTTCATCCCAGCTTTGGAGACCCATAATGCACATCTGCACACGAAGGGCATGGGTTTCCTTGTGGTAAAGAATCTGATTAATTTGCTGTCCATCTCTCTCTCTCTCTCTCTCTCTCTCTCTCTCTCTCTCTCTCTCACACGCACACACACACACACGTGCGTGCACACGCACGCCTGGGACGCTTGTTTTTCTCTGCTATTTCAACAATGAGATGAACTGAATATACTGTTTTCAAATTTGCTTTCTCCATTCAATAAAACATCACAAACATTTTTCAAGCCATTAATTAACTTTTCTCAAACATCTTTCTTAATAGTTGCTGCATTAGTATTCCATTTCATGGTTGCACCGTAATTTATGGCCCCAAATCCTATCCTAACATATTTAGGCCAACCCTCATTTTTCTACCTATAAATAAAATGGATGAACAGCTTTGGAGCTAAATCTTTGCCGACATTTGTGATTATAACCTCAGGATCTGTCTTGTGTAGTGACGTTTCTGAATCAAAATGTATAGGGATCTTTTGGTTCTTGATACATACGTGTCGCCATTGTTGAGCCTTTGCAATAATTTAAGCTTATTTTTTACTGGTTATTTTGGAATAATTTTAGATAAACAGGAAACCTGCACCAATAGCACAAGGAACTTTCCCCTGAGTTACTTGAGAGAGTGCTGTCGCCAGGAGCCCTTCACACACAAACACTTTGCTGTGGGTTTCGTGCAGACAAGGCAGCACAAGGGCAGCACAGACAGCAGGGAAGTCGGGAAATTAAAGTTGATAGATTGTATTCTTTGATTCCAGACTCCTTTCAACTGATACCAGTCATTCCAATAATGTCCTTTAGCTAGAGCAAACTTAGTCAACTCAGGCCACAGATTGCATTCAGTTGTCCTGTCTCTTTATATTCTCTTCATTCTAGGACAACTTCCTAATCTTTCCTTGACTTTCATGACCTTAATGCTTTGGGAGATGACACCCGAGTTATCTGGGACACGGCCCTCCATATTGGTGTATCTAATGCTTCCTCATGATGAGATTCAGATGACTCATATGTAGAAAACATCTTAGACATGATGCTGTGTTCTCTCCCAGGAGGTGCCCAATGATTTTGTTTGGTACCATTGCTGGTGATACTGATCCTTATCACTTGGTTAAGAAGGTGTCTACCAGGATTCTCTACTGTTAAGGTTCTTTATTCCCTTTGTAATTAATATTTTTGTGAGGATATGTCAATATCCTATTCTCTTCAAACTTTTACCCACTAATTTTAGCATCCACTGATTTTTTTTTGACGCTATAGTAGTTGCCAAAAATGGTGATTTCCCAATTCCATCATATCTTCTGCATTTATTAGTTGGCTTTCAGCTCTCACAAAGAGCTTTCCCTTTTCCCTATTTATTTATTCATGGATTCCTATGAGTATAAACTTCAATGGGTTATAATGTATTAGTACTATTCCTCATTTTGATGTTCAAAGTGTACCATAAATACTAGTAGCCTGCAGAGCCCACTCTACCTGGTATCTAATCCTTTTGCTATACCCCTGCCACAGGGTAAGCACTTCTATATTTTCTGTGACAATAAGTTGTCTAGCCTCCCAGCCTTGAAATCAGTCATTTCTCCATGAGAATGGCAGTTAGACACCAATGTCTGGGTGCTAGGTGTGCTCTTTGCTGTTGTGGTGTTGCTGCTTTATGTCAGAGCTGGGACTCGTGTGTCTGTGAGCTCGTAAGGATACCTTAATTCCAATCTAACACCACTGAGTCCATCTCAGCTTCCTTCCCATGATCAGAACCCCATTATCTCCTCTATATTTTCTTATTTTACTTCTCTTACATAATCAATCTCAGGGGTTGAACATTGACCTATGAACCAGGAGGTCACAGTTGGATTCCCAGTCAGGGCACATGCCTGGGTTGTAGGCTCAATCCCCAGTAGGGGGCATGCTGGGGGCAGCTGATCAATGATTCTCTCTCATCATTGATGTTTCTATCTCTCTCTCCATCTCTATTCCTCTCTGTGAAATCAACTTAAAAAACATTTGAAAATGTAGACGATGAATAAGAAAAACACAAACGATGATGAGACCAAACAAAAGTGAGAAGGGCGGGGGGGTGGTGGTGCGTGTACCTGCATGTGCCTTTCACCTTACGGACAGGAGAGGAAGTGCGTGCTGCTCAGTGCGATGGGCTTGGAAGCAGATGTCTGAGCCCATTGTTTAATGTTGTGGTGACAGCCAAGAGCATAACCCAAACTAGAGACTGTTCCAGGGGTGTCTACAGGATATGGGATGGGGAGGAGGAGGGAGAGAGAGATTTTCACTCTTCATTTAATTCCTTTCTGGAGTCTGTAAATCATTGTTTACCAAGTGGATGTATTACTTTCATAATAATAATTTATAATGTGAGTTAACTACAGGATATATTGCTGGTGTAAAGTGTGTGTCATTAGGCATGTTGGCAGTGGGAGGGGGGCAGTGATGTTTGCAGGAAGAGGTTCCCACCAGCAGTGTTGGGAAGGGATGGGTTCCAGAATCCGGACAGAGAAGCCCGTATTAGAGAGGTGGGAAGTCTCCTCTGGGGGAGGGTGGGGGGCAGGGGGGCACTGTGCTTCCCATGGGAGAGGCTCTGGGTACTCTGTGGGATGCTCTCAACTCTTCATCTGCGGAAGAAATGGGGCGTGGACTGGTGATTCAGAAGAGGTTAGTGTGGGTGGTGGGGTAACTGCCATGAAGACTTGAGTGACGGGTGAGCCGTGGGCAGGAGCAGTGACGTTGACCAGATGGCTGAATGCTGAGGTGTCCAGGGCCTGGGTCTGCTTATCCCAGAGGCTGAGGTTGAAGATGGTGAGACCTTGGGCAATGAGTCCTGAAGGCTCTTTATCAGTGTGCTAACTGGACCACAGTCCTCTGAAGTCCCAGGGATCAGAGGTAAAAGCAACTATGATTTTCTTAAAATGAGGACTCAGGAGTAGGATTGGAAAGTCAGGGCCCATTGTCCCCTAAAGATCTCCACTACCCCTGGTCCTGAGATTAGGAGGTTGAGTCACTGCTGAGCACCCCAGCACCTGGCCTCTTACCTGTCCATGTTGCCATCGTGTCCCTGGTTTCCTGGCAGGTGCACAATAACTTGCAAGACCCTGACAGTGAACGAACGCCTCAACTTTTACACTCAAGTGCCACCGTCACCTGACCCTGGACTTGACCCCGGTCACTGTGGTGAGAACTCATTAACTAAGAGTCACAGTGTGATAGAGAAATGGGTCCCATGCCTTGTTGTCTCCTAAACAGACCCGTGGCTTCAGTGTGGGGACGAGTGGCTTGGGTTTAGGCACCATGAGGAGTGCGTGAGGGTTTATTCACCTGGGGCACGTGGTTTCTCGCTTTCCCTGTTTTGGAGATCTGCAGAAAGTAGAATCCTTGAAGGTTTGGGGAAAAATAATGAAAACGGTATAAAAATCTTGATATTTTTAAAGAAAATTCAGCAGAGCACTTTGCCTCCTTCTAGATGCGGCCGTGCACGTGGGACAGAAATTAGATTCCCCAGGGCTCGGACACGTTTTTAAGATAAACGCCTCCCCTACGCGGGAAGGAGGTGATATAAAACGATTGGCTTTGCTTTTCACAGAGTGAAAGAAATGTAAGACGGCACATGAATGCCATTTGCTGGGCAAATGGTGACAAGGTCAGCTGACCTTTGTGCATCAAAAAACCTAAAACTCCATCAGTTTCTAAATTTTCTTTAGTAAATCAGCAAAGCATAAAAAAATCTATGTATAGGTCTTAAGAATTTCTGATTTTTAATTATTTTACCTAGTGCTTTCGTCCCGCGCTGCCTACCCATTCTCTTGGAAAGAGGAAGACCTTGTCATTCACTGAAGGAGATGACAGCCCAGACGGTGTGCACAGCTCCCAACAGGAATGGCAGCCCCGGATTCTGCACGGATTGGAAAATGTGCGCATGTGGTGTCTCTTCAGAAAATCACACTGAGCTACGTGACATCAGTGTTTGTCCTGAAACTCCAGGCGTGGGAGTGCACACCTGTGCTGTCCTGTTCAATTTGACCTGCAGCGGCAGTCCGGGCACAGACTACTACGGTGGCCTGCAGTGCCCTCCTGCACCGCTGGGTGTCAGACGGGCAGGTGTGTGTGGCCCTTGAACTGCCCAGATCAGAAGTGTGGCCCTCGTGGTTGCCAGGTAGCAGCCCCGTGAACTGCAGGGAGGATGGTGACAGCGATGGTGTGGGCGCGGGAAGATGGCTGACATTGCTCAGATCAGCCCCCCTCTTCCACACAAGGTCCCAGACGATGCCAAACCTTGCGTAGGTGTGCCTCCAGGTGCTCCGGACAAGGGCCCTCCCCGCCAGTCTTTGGGCCTCTGCTTTCGTTCTCTGCTTCTCCAGTTTCCTCTGCGACAAGGCTCAGGAAGCCACAAGAAAAGGCCTGTCCCCACCTCCAGGTTGTGTTGCAAGTGCCGCTGTTCCCAGAGTCACCCCAAGCAAATTCAGCCAGGTGCAGCGCCTGTCACCACCCCCGCACCTTTGTGCCATGCCATCCAGGAGAGCGCCCAGGGAGTGGAGGCCGAGCCCTTCCACCCTCACAGAGATCACCCGGAACAAGCTGGGGGCAAGAACGACCTGCACGATCATGTCTCGAGATGTTAGCCCGTGTGCTGTCCATGGATTCTCTCTCTCTCCCCCTTTTCCTCTGTCTCTTCCCCACGCTTTCAAAGCTTTCCAATATTTGTAAAATTTTCAGTTTCTTTGTTTTTTGTGTGTGTGTGTTTTTTTTAATTTGTAAAAATAGAGAGGACAACCCAGGCTCTCTGGCCAGCTTGGTAGAGTCCTGGGCCTGAGATGAGCTGCCTGCACTGGCCGCCAGGTCTAGATGCCAGTTCCCTGTGTGGACCCCTCTGTATCTGCAGCCGCCACCGGCACATGAAGAAGCCTCCTGCTGGAGAGAGCATGGGTGTGGGCAAACCCGTACCTGCCAGCACGTGGCTGAATCCATATGCTGAGAAAACCAGGTGGAAAAGACCCTCTTCCTAGAGTGTTTTTTTGGGAGGGGAAACACCCTCAGGGGGTTGGGCACCAGCTGCAGAGACGACAGCAAAGCTTCTGACATCCCCCTGTGGACCTTTATGGTCAAGAAGTAACCTGCAGGTGGTTGTCCAGCTTAAAACACCTGGAGGCCAGGTGATGGCCAAGCTGGCGCTGGCCTGGCTCTTGCTAGCTTGGGAAATGCGTCTTCGTCAGCACTTTATTGTTCCATTAAGGACATGGTTGCCGATTTTCTGAGCGCAGCACCAGTCTCTGCTCAGCCACTTTCTAGACTTCCCAGGGAGCCTTTATTCTCATGACCCATGTTATTTGATCCCCCCAGCTCCGCTTTTTGTTCTTAATTTCTCTTGTTTACAGTGAGTTTAATCTCTGTCATGCTTAGGGTTTAGTGGGACAGATCCGCCTCTGCCCAGGCCTGGCCATGTGACCACATCAGTGAGGCCCATGACAGGGGCTTCAAGTGTGTCTACCTCTTAAAAGAACAGAGTCTTCAAAGCCTTAAGCCTTTCCCCCTAAACAGTCTTTAAAGGGCATCAGAGGCTGGAGTGATGGGGACCACCCTGCTACAGGATGCACCAGGTTTAGAAAAGGAAAATTAGTCCATTTCTCCAGTCAGTGTGAGCCTGTGAAAAGATTTAGACCGGTTGTATAAAAGCTTTGCACTTAAAAAAGCAAGAGACATTCGATCCATGTGGTTCGCAGGTTAAACTCAGACTCCCAGGCACCCGAGTGCTGGGTGGTGGTTGTGCACGTGCAGGTTTGTGAGTGTTTGGGGACATCAGAACAGGGTCGTCCATAATGCTGCCCGGGGTGCGTGAGTGGGGTGCGAGGCAGAGCCCCCTGCATCTCAAGCCTGTGTCCGTGGCCGATTGTCCTGCTTCCCCCGGAAACGGGTAGTGGGCTCATGGACCCAATGCTACAGGCCTCGCTAAAGGCTGCTCTCAGGAGCCCAGCGAAGAGAGGAGCTGGACACGGAGCTCAGCGCCCTCGGACAAGGAACTCCTTGTGCTTATCCGTCCAAAAGCAGAGCTGTTTTCACACTGGTGACTTGAATTTAATTCAGCCTATTGAGACTTTTTATTTTAAATTGTGGTAAAATATACATAATATACATTCACATTTTGATAATTTTTAAGGATACAGTTCAGTGGCATTAAGTACTTTTACAATGTTGTGCGACCATCCCCACCATCATCTCCAGAACTTCTTCGTCTTTCCCAACTGAAACGCTTACCCATTAGCCCCCCCCATTCCCCCTCCCCCCAGCCCTTGGCACCCACCATTCTACTTTCTGTCTCCATAAATGTGACTGTTCTGTGTATAAGTTGAATCAGGCAGTATTTGTTCTTCTGTGCCTGGTTTATTTCACTTAACATAATGTCCTCAAGGCTCATCCATGTTGTAGCATGTGTCCTTTTTCAGGCTGAGTAATATTCCACTGTCTGCATGGACCATGTTTTGTTTGTCTATTCATCCATCGATGGACACTTAGATGCGTCCACCTTTCGGCTGTTGTGAATAATGCTGCCCTGAACATGGGGGTACAAGTACCTGTTCAAGCCCCTCTTTCACTTCTTCTGTGTACACCTAGCTTGTACGCTAACTCTATGCTGAAATTTTGAGGAACTGCCATATTGGCTACATCATTTTACATTCCCATCAATAGTGCAAAGATTTCCAATTTCTTCACATTTTTGTAAACACTTTCTAGTTTCTGTTTTGTTTTTTGTTTGTGTGTTTCTTAATTATAGCCAGCCTAGGGGTATGGAGTGGTCTCAGTGTAGTTTTGATTCACATTTCCCTAATGATGGATGATGTTGAGCATCTTTTTTATGTGCTTGTTGTCTATTTGTCATTTGCTTCAGAGAAACGTCCATTCAAGTCTTTTGCCCATTTCTTAACTGAGGTGCCTCGTTGTTGTTGTTGAGTTGTGGGAGCTCCCTGTAGATTCTGGATCTCAGTCCCTTATCTGATGTGTGATTTGCAAATATTTCTTCCCATTCCCCAGGTTGCCTCTTCATGCTGCTGATGGTGCGTTGATGATGGCCCAGGAGCGTGAGTAACTGCCGGTGTCTGTGGGGAGCACGGGAAGTTACAGGGTGGGATGTAAGCAAAGCCAGCCTGGATCCCTGGCCATAGAGAGGTTTTCATGTGCTCCCAGGCCTCTCGGGACAGTGGCAGGGAGCTGGTGGGCAGGTAAACCCTGGCATGACTGTAATAATGGAGTCTTTGGGCTGCCTCCTTCACTGGCCAGAGGCAGGGACCCACCCTCCTTGCCCTGGAAGCGCCCCCGCCAGGCGCCTCTCCTAGCTCTGTCCTGTGAGTGAACCCATAGAGCACAGTGTCACATGACTCAGTGACCGTGGCGCTGAAGTCAGTGGGCCTTGGAGGTCTGTGACCTTGTTTCTGGGCCTGCACCAGCCATTAACCCAGGCTCCCTGCTGCCGCCCACCCCCGCGGCTACCTGACGCTCACACAGAAACTGGAAGCCCTGAAGGTCACAGGTCACAGGTTACACATGAGAGAATCTATCTGGGGAATCTGAATGGTGGCATTAAGTAATGCCTTCCAGACCTCTCCACCCCCCACCTTCCTTCACCTTCGACCCCAAGTCGCAAGGTTAACCTACCAGCTTGGCCCACGCAAGCCTGTGGCCCTGGGCCATCCACGGAGGCTGTTAGGAAGCTGAGCTTTGGAGTCAACCCTGCTGTCCCCGAGGACTGACCCCTCCGCTGCTCTGAAGCTCAGGGAGTCTCCTCTCTCCTCCTCCCTCTGGCTGGTGCCCTGGTCATGCTTGGGGCCGGCGCCAGGCTCTGAGCTGAGCGTGTTGAATCGGAACCCCCCACTCCCTCTTCGCCTCCGCTGGGGGTGGGTCTGCTGACAGGAGGACAGTGCTGGAGATGCCAGATTTGCATGCGAACACGGAAGCTTTCCCCTCAGCTCTGCACCGCGTGGTGGAAGAATGGCTTTGGCCCAGGGCCTCTCTGGCCTGCGTAGGTTTCTCTCATATGTGTATGGGGGGGTGGCGGTAGGGGGGAGCAGGAACAGGCACCAGACCACAAACAGGCAGGGGCCACGTGGGGGATGTGATTGCCACCCAAGACCCCTGAGTGCTGCCGGCTTTGGAGGTGAGCCCTGTCCACCTGTAGAGCCAAATGACCAGAGCGAGGCCGCCAACCCACAGGGACAGAGGGAGCCAGTCCTCTCCTGAAGGATTTGTTTCTAATGGAAGCCAGACTGTGGGCCCAGCTCTGCAGCCCAGGCTCCTGTCCCCCAAACATCAGAACGCGGCTGGTGTTAGAGGAATTTTCATCCGATGAGCAGATGCTGTCAGTGCCGGGCAGGGAAGAGGCAGGAGGAGCAGCTTCCTGGGAAGAAGGGCCTGGACCTGGGAGGACATGACGGGCGGGCGAGGGGGTGGGAGGGGGAGGGGGAGACAATGGGCTCAACCAGAACACAATGAGGGGCAGGAAAGCAGAAAGGGAGTCAGCTTGGAGTCAGAAGTCCAGCCCAGGGCTTAGACCTGGGCGCTTAGGTAAGAGATTGCATCTTCATGCCCGAGTGGGGTCCTTCCCATGGGACCCCGGGTGCCATGAGGGCAGGGGTCTCACTCATCCTGTATCACCCACACCAAGAGCAGTGGCAAATGCCCAGGTTGGGGTGGGATGACAGGGCAGGTGGAAGGAGAAGCCCGGATTGTGAGGGAAGTCCAGGCAGTGGAAGGAGGGCCCCAGGCAGGTGGACTCCCATCTCTGGGGTGCTGGCCTCAGAGACAGGGACACAGAGAGAGAGAGAGACACAGGAACCTTAGGATGGAGCATCCCCCAGGGGACGCCCGGGTCAGCCACATCTAAGGTGAGTGCTGACCACCACCAGGCGTCTACACTGGGCTATCGGGGGTGTTGCTGGGGGAGGGCACAGCACCTTTCCTTTGGGTGGTTTACTCCCTTGTTCTCCAAAGCCCTTAAGGAGGTGTGGGGTTACCAGGTCAGAATCACTGTCCCCCACTTACTGGCTTATTTCCTGGGACCTGGACCAATAGGAGCTGAAAAGGTGGAGTGAGAGACATGCCTTCAGGTTGGAAGGTACAAATCCGTGCTCCTGGGTGTTGACCCCCAGGTGTGGCCCAGGCATGCTGAGCTGGATGGGGTGTGACAGGCCCCGAAGGATGAGTCCCCACCGGGGCAGGTCTGTGCAAGGAGGAAGAATGCAGGAAACGCCACTGCACCTGGCTCGCCGGATTCCCGCCCTTGTTCTAAGCGCCCTGCCCGGGTGGGGGTCTGGCAGAGTGTGTGTGTGTGTGTGTGTGTGTGTGTGTGCGCACGTGCATGCCCTCTGCTCCCTGTTCTTCCTCATCTCTGAGATGTGAGCTTCTAGGAAGTCAAACAGGGCCCAGAAAGACACTGTCATGGAAGAGAGGAACCAGAGGACCCTCCCCTCCCCCTTCCAGGGGCCCAGCGGCCGGGATGTTTGACCAGCCGGGACGTGGGGGGGAGGGGGGCATTCTTTTCACCCAATCCTCGGAGAGTTTGTCTCCCTCCCTGTCAGGTTCCCGGATTGGTACACCTTTCCAAGTTCTTTGCGTACATGTGACGACTCAGATGTACCTTCCAGAGAGCCCGGCCCACCCACGTGGAGGCAGGCTTTCCCTGTGTTCGGGGCCTTCTCTGTGCCGGCTCCCGCTCGGTGGGAGGCAGACACCCCTGCACGTTGCCTGGCATCTCCCAGGACAAGTAGGACAAGTCCCGGATAGTCCTCGGGGGCTGGGCCTCTGACCCCATGAATACTCTCGCTCAGGACGGGCTGGTGATCTTTCTACAAGAGAAACAAAGTCAGGGACGGCGCCTGCATTTTTGTCTTAAGAACTCCCACCTCTGAAGAGGCATGAGCCTCCTCAGATCCAAGGGGAAGGTCCTGAGAAGTTCACCGGCTGCACTTGGATTAAGAACCCAACCCCTGGCGAGTCAACTCTGCACCCAGGTCCTCAAGACCCATGCAGATGAGGGGCAGGGAGGAGGGTGACTCTGGTGGGGGAGACGTGACCTGGGCCCCTGGGCATGGCCGGTCTGATGAAACTTGGGCAGCGTCCCTTTCCTGGGCACAGAGAAGCCTTGGTGGCTGCTCGACGCCAGTTACAGTGCCAAGGACTGAACAAGATTAGTGTGAATGCGCTGCCCTCATGGAGGAAAGCGGATACACGGGCCACCCCAGCAATGGCCTTTAGAAAGCGTTCCAGAGCCCCCAATGCCTTCCAGGATGAATTTAAAATGGCTGCTGAGGAGATACAGGGCGAGGCGGCCTACAATTGGGCTGGGTTTTGTCTATTTCCCTCCGTCTTCTCGCCCCTAACCATTGTGTGAGGGCAGTGACAGAATAGCTCCAGGAAGGGGGTGGGGAGGCATGCGGGCACCATGTTCCCGAGGAGATAGGCAGGCTTCTGATGATGGGCTGGGCCTGTGCTTTCTTCCTCGAAGACCTCAGCATCCTTTTGTGGGCCACCCGTCATCCACCACCTATCCTCAGATCCGTTCATTAGCTCATCCTCTGAACAAACTCTCCTTGTCATGCCAGCCCAGGGCCACAAGGCTCTGACAGCCTGCCTGGTGAGCATATCTGGGCCCTTGCCTGGCAGCCCTCTCCCTCCACTGGACCCCAGCCTGCCCTGGCAGTGCACAGACATCCTTCTTGAAAGAGCTGTGGGGATGGCATTGTCCCCAATTTAGACTTTCCCTTTCTTGTTGACATCAACATCCATGGCCGTGCTTCATACATCTGCAGTCTGGTGGGGATGGAGGGAGAAAGTTGGTTTTAATTTATGTTTTTGCAACTTAGGGTGTTTGAGATCCGTGTTCTGTGGTACCAACAAGTGAGAGAGGGAAAACTGACTTCAATATTTTTCTTATTATAGATGCTCATTGAAGCTGTTTGGAAAATACAGCCAAGTGTGAATAAGCAAATTAAAACCACTTGTGGGAGCACAGTTAATCGCTGTTGACATTTCGCTACATTTTCTCCATGCTTTCATCCTGCATGCCGTGTGCTTTAGAGCCGGGTTTACAGACAGGGAACGTGCATAGCAATCCTCTGGCGATCAAGCCAATATCCAGAGTCTGATTCACCTTTGATCCCTTGCCTGAGCTTCAGGTCACACTGATGCTGCTGGTCTGGTCACCATGACTCTGAGGATTGAGGGTAGAGCTCAGGCTTGGAGTCCGAGCGCGGCTCCTATCGTGCACACGTGCTGGAGAGCAGCTTATTTGACCTCTCTGTGCCTCAGTTTCCTCGCCTATAAAATGGGGATAGCATCTGCCATGTCGAGATTTTGTAAAGAAGAAATGAGAAAAAGTATGCCAGGGTTCATCTCTTGCCTGGCACCTCGCAAGTGCCCAGGAACTTGTAACTAAATTGAAAACAAGCCAGTGATTTCCAGAACACCGTAGTCTGTGTACGGCCTGACATGACAGGCTTGCTTTCACTTGGCATCATATGGTGAGCATGTTTCCAATATTACAAATTCTCTGAAAACATAATGTTCAATAACTGTTTCTTAGTGGCTCCCACTGTGTTGATGAATCATAATTTATTTGAACATTTAAGATGTGAGAATAATTGTTTACTTGTGTATTTCTTGTAATCCAATAAAACCCTGTTAGCAAAGCCGCTATTTGAAAGGCGAGGAGAGTTCTCGATTGAAAAGGAACTGTGGTGTGTTTTCCTCCCCTGGAAACAAGGGTTACAGAGCATTTTGTGAGAACAGCCGTAGCAACTTACAGACAAGGACCTTTTAAGTTCCGAGGGTTCCTGGCACCCCAGGGGCTCTTCACAACAATGATAGAAATAGTTATAGGACCAAAAGCCCCCACACTCTATAGATCTAATAACAGAAAGTACAATTAGGGCTTTTCAGACAAAGAGGATATTTCATGACTTTGTTCCTGGTGATGACGAAAATAACTATTGAGAAGAAACCAGTGAACTTGGGAAGAATCTTGACATTTTAGGAAAGAATTTCAAACATGTTAGGACCCTTTTGTACTTGGAGATTTTTCGCCCTCGGTTTCATTGGCAAAGACATTGCGTGGAATTTACGCTAACCCTCGAGAACGATGTTGATTTGGAATCCTCGCCGGCGTTTGACGAGGGTCCCTTCCTACTGGGCTCAGGGAAGCTGCTTTGAACGGGGTGTGCACGGCCAGGCTGCACAGGGAGAGGTGCGTGCTGGTCAGACCTGCGAGTGGCTGGTGCGTGCAGGTCAGACACAGACCTCACCTGTGATGGAATCGCTTTCCTAAGACCAGGGGTGCCTCTGGGGACAGCAGCTTTGCCTGTCGCTGAGGATCAATGTTGATGGCTTTGAACCTTTAATGAGGATTTTGAAATGTCATGTGGATGGTGTAACTGGAGAGAGGGATGGCTTGTGGCCTCCGCTCATTTTTGTTCAAAAGGTCACGCACAGTTGTGGCTGGAACACTTGCAAATCTTTCTGCTGAGACCCATGCCTTGCAGATATGAATAAATCATCACAAAAGACCTGTGGGGAGGAGCCACTGTTCCCAACAACGTACATGATTCTCCCCACAAACCACACCTCAACACTGTAAACACTGTGGTCTGTGTTCACTCTGTGCGTCCCCATCATCCGCCACCCACAGGTGTGATGAGTGACTCACACCTTCCCGCTAAGCCTGCCTCTGCCCCACACACCTGCTCTGCCAGGTGACCTCCTCAGGATCGGTCAGGGACGGAGCCCAGCCCCACAGGGACCAGAGAGGGACCCCGAGTCATGCTTGACTCTGTTGACCCCAGGTTCCTACAAGGACTGAAGGCATGTTTGACTTCTTCTCTCTGACTGACCTTCCAAAAGAAGCTGTTTTTCAGCCTTTCCACGCCTATAGACCCATTGCATATTCATCCATCTGACGCTATTCATTTTTTATCAGTGATCATGTTTATCCTGGGCAGTGTTGCCAGGACAAATATTATTTCATTGATTTTAACATCTGTTCACATGAAATCTGATATTCTAATTCACCCCGTCTTGTCCTGACAGCTAAAAGGCCCCCGGGACAGTCACACCCACGTCTGTAACCAACGCAAGTTATTTCTGCCCTGCGGCTGTGAGCATTCCTCTGCTATTTTCTGAAGCAACGCCTGCCTGCTTGCTCCAACGAATAAAAATGGCACCAAAACAGAGAGATAGCTCTCCACCCTTCCTCTCACCAGGGCTTCTACCCACCAGGGCCACCGTCATGCTTTTCTGCATCTGAAGGATGAACGGGCCACACCCACTCGAGGCAAGGAGGGCGACTGCATGCCTGAGAGCACCTCCCAACAAAAGGGCCATCAGAGGTGACAACAGTCATTTCACATAGTCACCTGTGTCCTGAGCAGGGAGTGATTTATAGCATCGTGACCCGGCCCTGTGACCTGGATGTGAATGGCCCCTTGTTCCATTTGTTAGTGGGCTGTTGGTCATCTGGCCACCCCCAACCCCAGCTCTGTGAGGAAGGACAGTGCTGTCCCTGTGGCAGGCTGAGACCAGGATGGAACAAGTCCCAGGTAGGAAGGAGCTGGGTCACCTACATACGGGGATGTTTTGCTCCTGAACCTGCTGGCTGTCCCTCCATAGCAGAAGGACCCACTCACACAGCCTGAGGCTAGAAACGTGTTTGTTCCAGGGCATGATCATCCGCTGGACCTGTCGAAGCTCAGTTTATAAGAGGACCGGCTTTCTGAGGCTTGGCTCCAGTGCATCTTGAAAAATGATATAAAAATGATGCAGGTGAGACAGGCCGCACCTAGAGAAGCTGTGACCTCTGCTTCCCTGCGTGGAAGATGCCGGTCTGTGGCCTCTAATGACCTGCCCTTCTAGGAACTGCCGCCGTCCAAACGGGTCCTGCAGCTGCTGCCCCCTAAGACCTTCTTCTCTGTTTCCCCCAAGTCCTCTGGGACCGCCTATGAGTGGAATCACGCAGTATTAGCCTTTTTGTGACTGGCTTAATTCACTTAGAATCATGTCCTCGAGGTTCAGCCATGTTGAGTTATGTCTATGCATCTCCTTCCTTTTATTTATTTATCTTAGAGAGATAGGAAGGGGCCGGGGGGAGAGAGAGAAACATCGATCAGTTGCCTCCTATATGTGTCCCAACCGGGGATCAAACACACAACCTGGGGATGTGCCCTGACGAGGAATTGAACCTGTTGGTGTACAGGACGACACTCTGACCGAGTCCCACTGGCCAGGGCCCTCCTTCCTTTTAAAGCTGAGCACCATCCCACTGCATGTATGGACCACATTGTGCTTGTCCGTGCATCTGCCCAGAACACTGGGGTTGCTCCACAATGACCTCGTAGAGATGCTTTCAATTCTTTGGGGTTTACACCCAGATATGAAATTGCTGGATCATATGGTAGCTCTAATTTTTGTTTTTTGAAGAATTTCCTTACTGTTTTCCAGAGCGGCTGCACCATGTTACATCCCACTAGCAGTCTATCAGGGCTCCAATTTCTCCGCATCCTCGTCAATACGTGTTGTTTTCTGGTTCTTGATAGTAGCATGTCTCTAATGATTTGTGACGTTGAGCATCTTTTCATGTGCTTATTGGTAACTTACACATCTTCTTTGGGGAAATGTGTATAAGTGCTTTGCCCATTTTTTATCAAGTTGCTCGGGTTTTGTTGTTGTTGTTGTTGTTGAGTTGTAAGAGCGCTTTACGTATTTTGGATATTAAACCCTATCAGATATATAATTTGTAAGTATTTTTCCCGTTTTGTCAGTTGACTTTTCACTTTATTGATTGTGCTGCAAAAAAAACCAAAACACACAATTAATAAAGCAAAAAGGCAAAAAAATGTTAAAAACTACATCAGAAGTTTTTAATTTTGATGTAGTCCAATTTATCTGTTTTTCTTTTGTTGTCTGTCGTGTTTTTTGAAGTAAAAACTTCTTTGGACAAAATATATGAGGGCCAGACTGAAAGGAAAAAGCACCTCGTGGTGACAGATTACCTGTGACCTCCAGAGGCTGCCGCGGTAACGGAGAAATCGCTCTGAGGTGCATCGGGGGAACTGTCTGCCTGCCTCTCACAGGGATGAGTGGCCTTCAGCTAACATTCCTGTCACACCGCAAATCCCACAGGGCTCAGCAGTCATAACAGCCTGAGCTCAGCTACGGAGACTTAAAAGAGCAAATGCCCCTTGTTTCAAACCACAGACACCTGGCCCACCGGGGAGCCCGGCCGTGCTTGTTATAGATCACTTCCATCCATCTATGCACACCATACGCACACACACATGCACACAAAACCACACACACTAACTCACATATGTGCATGCACACACTTACAAATACACAAACACACACACATGTACATGCTTTCACCTGCACAAACACACATTTGGATGTAGCCTGTCCCCTAATCTTTCATTCTTTGAATGTAAAGAGGACCAAATATACCCGTCCTTAACTATCATTGAATTTTTGAAAGTTTCATGTTCTATACGACATATATCATGTTTCTATCATAACAGAAATTCTATCTAAGACCGGGGCTCTGATTCCAAGATTCATTATAGCCAGCATTTTGAGACTTAGCTATTTTGCATTCACCATAGAAAAGGGTCCTCACAGAAACAGGGAAGGTTCTTGCTTCTGCCTTTGTTGGTGTCCTCCCTCAGCCCTCGCACCCCCACACTCTTTCTCTCCCTACAGCCTCCACCAGAGTCAGCATTTTAATCCCAGTCCACATTTTGGGCATCTGTCAAGCTGTGCCCAGAATCTGAGGTGGCTTCATAGTCATAGAACCTGGCTAGTCCCCAGACACCTCAACTCAGCACCCTTTCCTTCCACCTTCTGTCCCTCCCTCCACAAGATTTCGATTTTGTGCAGGTGACACCATCTGCCTGGGGGGACTTCATTGGCATTTATTCTCCAGAGCCTAAAGCTGCCACTTCTGCAAGGTCAATGCTGTCTCTAGAAAGTTCTTTGTGTCTCTCCCCCTTTCATCACCACTCCCATTGTATGGCCTCCTTCCCAATGGTTGGTCTGTTTGTTTCCCTGCCTCAGGTTCCTCTGCCTCCCCTGCCTCTCTTACCACCAAGGGCTTGCGATGATCCTGACACCAGCTCTGCGTTTATCACTGAACTGATTACAATGTCAAGGTTTGGGGTTTTAATCACTTTCCAAGTAAGGCCCAAACCGCTTCGCCTGGCTGTCAGTACCGTCCTCATGTGAAGGAGACAAACACCTCCTCCCCACACAGAGTTGGGGTGAGAGTGAGCCGAGGTGCCATGAGAATGAACAAGAAGTCTGAATCAGAGAACTCATACAGCTTAACAAAGGAAGATAAATGATCCAATCAAAAAATGGGCAAAGGACCTAAATGGACACTTTTCGAAAGAGGACATACAGAAGGCCCAGAGACATACGAAAACATACTCAAAGTCACTAATCATCCAAGAGATACAAATCAAAACAACAATGAGGTACCATCTCACACTTGTCAGAATGGCTATCATCAACAAATCAACAAAGGACAAGTGCTGGAGAGGATGTGGAGAAAAAGGAACACTTGTGCACTGCTGGTGGGAATGCAGACTGGTGCCGCCACTGTGGAAGACAGTATGGAGTTTCCTCAAAAAGTTAAATATGGAACTCCCATTTGACACAGTGATCCCACTTCTAGGATTATATTTCAATAAATCAGAAACACCAATTAGAAAGGATATATGCACTCCTATGTTCATAGCAGCACAATTTACAGTAGCTAAGATTTGGAAACAGCCTAAGTGCCCATCAGCAGATGAATGGATTAAAAAACTTTGGTAGATCTACGCAATGGAATACTATGCTGCAGTAAAAAAGAAGGACCTTTTCCCATTTGCAACAGCATGGATGGAACTGGAGAGCATTATGCTAAGTGAAATAAGCCAGTCAGAGAAAGATAAATATCACATGATCTCACTCATATGTGGGATATAAAGAACAACATAAACTGATGAACAAGAATAGATCCAGAGACAAATGGTAGGGGAGAGGTGGTTAGAGAGCAACCAAAGGACTTATATGCATGCATATTAGTATAACCAATGGATACAGACACTGGGGTGGTGGGGGCTTGCCCGGGGTGGGAATGGCTGGGAGGGGGCGTCAATTGGGGAAAAAGGAGACATATGTAAAACTTTAGACAATAAAAAAAAGTCCGAGTCAAAATGAGGAGGTCCGCTGAGCTCCAGGGCAGGTGCCTGGCCCCACCATGGGGAGATTTCCTCAACTTGCTTTCCTTTGTCAAATACAAAAATGCTTCTCAGCTCAAGCAAAGTAGAACACAAGAACGCCCAGGTTGTGGGTAAGCAGGTGGATGACCACGGCCAGGTCTCAGTAAACTCATGGCCAGGGAGGATGTGGCAGGCGCTTGGGAGGTGAAGACCAGGGTTCTTACGTTAACCAACAAATTCAGTTTAGCCCGAACCACATTGGTCAGCAACCTGGTGACGGTTTTGCTCTACCTTCTTCCTTTGAAATAGCTTATTATACTAAGTGAAACAAGCCAGTCAGAGAAGACAAATACCCTATGATCTCACTTATATGTGGAATCTAAGGAACAAAATAAACGGACGAACAAAATAGAAACAGGCATGGATACATAGAACAGATTGACAGCTGTCAGAGCAGAGGGGGCTGGGGGACTGGATGAAAGAAGGTGAACAGATGAGCCAAAAAACATGTATACATGACATATAGACACAGACCACAGTGTGGTAATAGTCGGGGGAAGGGGGTGGGCAAGGGGGGCTGGGAAAGAGACTTTGCTTGGGGTGGTGGGGGCCCGATGCAGTGGGCAGATGATGTTTTACTAAGTGGTACACTTGAAACCTGTACGGTTTTGTAAACCAATGCTACCCCAATAAATTCAATTTAAAAATAAAAGAACCCGCCGAGGAGTTATTCCCCGTGGGGCAGAAGTACAGATTTTGTCTATTTAGCAAAACAGGAGGCTAATTGCGTGCTGCTGGGCTAATGGCTCTGCAAGGGAGAAATGAGGCAACGGCTTAATAGATTAACCAGATTTCCGACTCTGCTCTTTCTATTTGATCCGTTTGCACGCACACTTCAGAACACGGAGCTGCAAGAAAGCTGAGCCGCCGCCGTGTTCACCAAGGAATGCAGCCTTTATGGTTCTCGTGTTAAAGCAAACACGGAGTGAGCGGCTGCCGCAGAAACCCCGAGCAGAAGGAACTGTTTACGGGGCAATAACATTTCTCTCATTTCCCACATCTCTTACATTATGTATTTCATCGTTTTCGAGGAGCTCCAAAGCCATTGTTTCCTGGAATCCACGCTGCTTTTGGGTTCTGGGTACAAGTATGCCTTATTTAATCAGGAATGAATTCGTGCAGCCCTCGAGGCCCCGGTCAGGAGTTGAAATCATTGCCAAGAAGGGCAACTCCCCCAAGAAGCAGACATGCTCTGCACGTGCCCTTTGCAACTGATGTCATTGATTTGCAAAGTGATGTAATTCAAAGAAATATTGGGAACTTTTGCAGTGACCCACGCCTCCCACCACATAGCTGACCTCCACAATACTTGGCCTCGGGAGCTGTTGACAGACGGTTTGAGCCGGTCATTCTGAGCCCCTGCTCTCGGAGCCCCAGTTTCCACGGAGAGGCCGGCCAGTGGGACCTGGCTTCTCTAGATAAGGTCTACCTCATCCGCCCATCCACACGCTCACTCAGCACACACATCCTGAGCTCTATGACTGTGGACAGAGCACCAACAAATGGTGATTTTCTGAAAGAAACCTGTGGTAATGAAGTCCAGCGTCAAAACAAATGCAATTGCTTCGCCAAAGTCATTGGCATGCCTTGCTCGGCAAAAATTGACCACCTGCACGGGAATGACAGTGGCCCAGGCAGAGCGCCCTGTGCGCCCTGCTGAGTCTGGGGACTTGCTCTCCTGTGGGCGGGACAGTCTCGAGCTCAGCCTGGGGACTTAGAATTCGGTTCTTTATGAGATGGGATGGATTGTGTGAAGGGGGCTCTGAGTCAGCAGCTCTTTTTGGTCCACTGCAGTGAGGAAGGAAAATGAAAAAGGGACCCCGTGGTGACATTTTAATTTAACACTGCTTGCTTGTTGAGTTTGATCAACTAGGGTCATAATTCCAGGGTGAATGTAAAGGAAGAGGGAGCCAGGATCCCTCCCCTGAGGGCCCAAGGGGACAAACACAAATGCTGGGGGACACACCTCCTCTAGGGCTCAATGAGCAATTTGGAGACCAGCTTAAGCAAGACGCTGTCAATGTCCCTCCTGCCTTCGCTGTGACCTCTTCCCCTGGTGCTGCCTGGACCGTCTTTCCTGAGCCTTGTGGATAATGAGGTCTTGAGGGTCAGTGTGTCGGGCTGTGCCTGTGCCTTCACTCTCTGCTAAAGGCATGTGCAGCAGACTCCTGACATCCGGGAGTCGTCTGGATGAAACCCATCAATCACTGGAAGAACTCTCACGCCGGGCAGGCTGTAGGGCCCATCAAGTCCCATGGCCCAAGTCACACAGCTATTAGGGGACATCAGTCCTTGAACCCAGAGTTCCCTTACTCTGCACACAGCAGCCAGGATGGGGAGCACAGACAAATATCCTAGTAATCCAGGATGATCTCTCCATCTCAAGGTCCCTGACCTAACCACACCCACAAAGTCCCTTTTGCTGTGTAGGGTCACATGTCCTTAGGTTTCAGGAATTAAGATGTGCACATCTCTGGAGCCCATTATTCTGTCTACCACACAAAAGAAGAACAAAATGCACGAGTGTGGTGGTTTTAAAATTTGTCCACAAACTGATACTCCTCCCTTCAAGAGATGGAGCTTAATTCCTTTCCCTTCGCTTGTAGGTCAGACTTAGCAACTCTCTTCTAACAGATAGAAGACAGAAGCAATGGTTTGTAACTTCTTGGAGACTAGGTCAACACTTTGAGACTAAGTCATAAAAGGCATTGTGATGTTTTCTTTGCTTTCTCTCTTAGGTCACTGGCTCTGGGAGAAGCCAGCTGCCATGTTGTAAGGATGCTCAAGCAGCCCTGTGGAGAGGCCCACATGGTGAGGAACTGAGACCTCCTGCCAACAGCCACATGAATGTGCCATCTTAAAATTGCTCCTCAGCCCCATCAAGCCCTCCAATGACTGTAGTCCCAGATGACACCTGGATTGTAACCTCATAAGAGACCCTAAGCCAGAAGCACCCAGCTGATCCACTTCCAAACTCCTGACCCACAGAAAAGTCTAACATAATAAATACATTTATTGTTTTAAGCCACACAGTTTGAGGGTAATAATCTGGGTAGCAATAGATAACTAAGACAATAAGCTATTTTAGAATCCTGTGAACAAAAGAAAAACACTTTATTTTGTGCTTTGATAGTCTTTGAAACTCTCTTATCCAATCAGGGTCCCACACTACCCCGAGGGACAAGATGAGGAGAGTCTGATCCCAGTAACCCCACCCTTGGGATTATGGTCTCTTTAGGACCTTCTCCAGTTACCATGGAGCCCAGCACAACATATATAAATCAGTGACCTGAGAATCTGACTCATAGAAAAATCCAGAAAGTACAGTTTCAAGTGTAATTTCATTAGTGAATTCATTTCTATCTTCTGGGTGTGTCACTTTTACATTTTCTTACACATTCCATTTCTCTTATCTCCTTTGGCTGCTATTGTAAGTGTTATCCAAGTTTCCTAGCTACCAATGGATCTAAGTCTTTTATCTTATTATTTCCTTTACTTCTTTAACAACATTCATAAGCCTTGGTCTAATGGTGCTCTGGATTCTGCAAGTCTTCGAGATCTTCCTGCCCATTTATCCCCTCACATGGAGGACCTAGATGACACGGCTGGCTCACCATCTGAAGAAGGTCACCTTGCCTGCCTGAGCTCTTACTGCTATTCCCATGGGCTAGATGTTTGTATCAGTCAGGATCAGATAAACTATGCTGCAATAACAAACAAGCCAAAATATCAGTAGATTTAAAATCTTTATGTCTGTTTATTTCTTTCCCCCCACTCAAGCCACATGTCCATCACTACTTGTCTGGGGTCATGGGCTCTTCTCTATCTCATGGAACCAGGCTGAGGGAGTCTCCAGCTTTATGTTTCCATGATTGGCAAACAGAGGAAAGGGAATGTGTTGAAATAACACATTGGCTCTTAAAGCTTCTCCCTGGAAGTTAGATGTGCCTCTCCGATCACATTTCATTTGCCAAAGCAAGCCATATGGCCTCAGCTAACTTCAAAGGGGATGGAGAAATGCAATCCTAATATGTGCCTGGAAAATCGGGAACTGGAGACATTTGATGAATATCAGCGATGTCTGCCACCTTTGGTTCTTGGCCCGCCTGACCCCTTCCTAAGCTCTCCAGTTCTGCAGACAATCAGATAAGAGTCTTTTAGTTGCAACTGACAGAAATATAATTAAAGTTGGTTTTAAGAAAAGATAAATCCATTGGCTTATATGACTGAAAGTTCCAGTGGGAGCAAAACCTCGCTTTAGGGGAAACTACTTCCAGATATTCCAGCAACGTTTTAGGAAGCTGGTCTCCATTGTGGGGTTCTGCTTTCATCTGTGCTGTTTTCATTCTCAGATGGAGTCTCCCGAAGATGGGAGCTCCAGGCCGCAGGCAGAGAGGCTCCTTCCCAGGAATTATAGCAAAGTCTCAGGCTGGGTTCTTGGTTTGGCTCCTGGGCTGCATACACCAAATCCATCACTCTGGCTGAGCAGTTGTGACACCTAACTGGCAAGGCCTATTTCATAGCCTTTGCCTAAGAGGCAATCAGCCTCACATGAACTACCTGGCTTGAGAGTGAAGGAGGGGTGGTCCCGGAAAAGAAGTCAGTGACCTGCAATCTAAAGAGGGTGGGCAGATGGACATGTCAGACATTCTCTGCAGGTATTTTTCATGGCTTATTCTATTCCCACAAATAGCTCACATGGCCCACACCTCTCCCACTATTCCTATGGCTGTGCCCCTGCCACCAGAACCCAGGTATGATTTGCTCTGGGTTGGCCTTGGTGGCAGTCAGAGAAGCAAAGTGACCCCAACTCATCATGTCAGCAGGGACAAAGCCAGGGACTTGAGGGCTGTCTTTTCTTACTTAGATGCAGGTATCATACCTTCTCAGGGCATCAGGAGCAACTGGATTCAAAAATGAGCCACAAGACTTTAGAAAGCCAAATCTAAGATTTTTAGCAAATGGCCATTATGAAAAACTCATGCACTTCCCTCCTCCCCAGCCCCTGCCCATCTAACATTGTAGATGGAGACAGAATTCTATTGTGAGCAACTAGAAAATTACCCAGATAATTAGGATGGAGAGGAGTGCTGGCCCAAGGTTAGTCAATGACACCTACATGGCAGTAGTTTCCAAAAAGCTATGGTCCATGTGAAAAGTGGGACATATCACTTCCTATGAAAAGGGGAAGATGAAGCGTCTCCTTCAACCACAGCCCTGGAGCTGGATCCAGGGCAAGCATTTAGAAATGACTTTCCAGTAGATGGTTTATAAGCCTCCCGGGAGGAAGGTGATCATTTGAAGCCAGCGGGAGTTCCTCGAGGGCCAATCACAGGAGATTAGTCCCATTTCCTTGTTTTGACAGGGAAACTGGACTTACAGAGCGGAGCCGTCTGCAGACATCATATATCTGGATCGGAACAGCATTTTGGAAAAGTTTCTCATGCGATCCTTTGGAAGGATAAGCTGAGGGATCACGCTGGATTGGCCCGGGATTAATGGCTGCATGGAAATGGGGCTGATGGCTCTCAAATTAGTGGGCCGCCCGGCTTCCTGCTGAGCTTCCATTAATCCTGCACGTGAACTATTCCTGCCCGTAACTTAGATGACACTGATGGCACACGGGGTAGTATCATTACAAATATGAATGCAAACAGTGACAACAGCAGCCACAGCTGCAGTAATACATATTGTGTGTTCACTGTTCTGGGCATTGTGCCCAGGGCTTTCCATGGAGTATATTATCAAAGCCCCAGAATCCAGTGGGGTGGGCAGTCCTATTTCCCCATTTTACTGGGGAAACAAGGGCTGGCACTGGGAGGGAAGTAACTTGAGGAAAGACAGCTTAGCCCATCTAAACCTAAGCACTTTCAACCATGTGCAAGGTGGGTGGGGAATGGGTATTTGGAGGGGGGACAGCTGATTGTGTTTCCTATCCAGGAGGTCCATCTAGGGGAGGGGCCCAACGATGGAGTTTACTGCAGAAGGTCTTCTCACAGCACACTCCCCTTGCTGGCTCCCACCTTGATCCTGGTTCAGGAAGGGCCCCGACCTCACACTAGGCCTTAGGAAGGAGGCTGGGCAAGTGACAGCAAGTGCCAGGCCCCCTCCAGGAGAGTGGGGACTTGGGGGACAGAAAATGATGTGGGACCCATGCCAAGGCTGAGGTGCAAACTGTGCTCCGATGGCCCTGGTGGCCGAAGCAAAAACAAACGTGAATCCGTTATCAGGTACCAATGCTTACGAGGAGAAAGCAAATGAGTGCCTCGGGGAGGAAACTTCTCCTAGGGCGTGTGTGCATGTGTGTGTGTGTGTGTGTGTGTGTCTGTGAGTGTGTGGTGTGTCTGTGTTTGTGTGTGTGGTGTGTCTGTGTGTCTGTCTCTGTGTGTGTATTTGTGTGTATAATACCATTTCTCACATCGGGCATCTTAAGAGAGGAGCGACACAATGTCCTCAATAACTCAAGGCTTTTTCTACGTCATCCCTACATGTGTGTGGAGAGTTTTATGGCAAAGTGCAACTCCATGACAAATGAGAGAACAAGAAAATATAGGCTATACTTAACATGGAAAATTCTAGAACGTGTGGAGGACTGGACGGACTCCATGTCCTTCAAACATTTCTCAGTGGGAGCTCAGGTCAGAGCTGCTCTGTGGATGAATGATTGCCTTTGGGAAGTGCACCGAACCCGGGGCTTTTGTGTTCTTGGTTGAGGTCAGACTCAGTTCCCTCAGAGAGCTAGAGATGGTCGCACTGCACGTCTGCTTTTGGGAACCCAAACTCTCCACTAGAATGAGCTGAGGGGATTAGGAACACATTAAGAACCACTGGGATTATAAAGTTCTATTCCCTATAAAACACTGGAGAAATTATTTTAGCTGGGAATTTTTTGTGGTACAAAAATTGTAGCCAAAGGAAAAGAAATCTCGGTAATATTCCCATGGAACCTCAGTCTCGATTGCGTATGATTTCTCGGTGAAACCAGCAAGAAGAATTGATTTCAGAATGCACCGCCAGTGGCCTATGCCACAACATTTTGGGAGCACATCTGCTGGATGGAGTTTGAGATGAGCTGACATCACACTATGACCTCTGGCAGTAATTAACCCGCAGGACTGGTCTCAGCCTGGAGGCTGCCTGCAGTGCTAACAGCAAAACCCCGTGGGCCCAGGGAACAGGCACTTGTCCTAAGCCCTCCAGGCAGGATGGTGGGCAGCCAGCGCTACTGAGAGCCCTTTTGGCGGGGGGAGGGGGGGGGGCACACAAGCCCTTTTTTATGCCATTTAGAGCTACATATTGATTCGCCATGTGACCCGCTCACTCAGAGGTGTTTAAACCCCAACCCTGAGTAAACACAAATCCCAGAATCCACTGGGAGCACATACCACTTCACCCTGCCGCCTGGCAGGTTCCTCCATCAAAGGCTGGGGACAGGCTGCGGAGCAGCATCAGCGTGATGTTGTTTGTGACAGATTCTTTAAAAAGGGGCTCCCGAGTACAGCCAGGCTGAGTGAGAACCGCGGCGGCCTGTCCAAAACCACGCAAGCTGGACCAGCGGTCTTGATGTGAGCTTCATCTTGGCGTCTTTGTAGCCATCTTTGCTCAGAGCGTTAATTACCTTGTGTACCACTCAACCCTATAGCAGTTCTTCATATCATGCTGTATTCATTCTTCTCCATTTCATGTTTCCTTGAAAAACAATGAACAATCTTGGTCTTTTCATAGAGAATAATTGCCCATGATTTTGGAAGAAAGCAGGTTTTGTGCGAAATTTAGAAGCTCACGTGATGCTTACCATGCCTGGTTTGCTGCAGCTGCAAGTGCTGCAGGATTATCTGGAAGCTGAATTTGCATCTCTAGCTGAGGGGACCCATTGTGATGCCTGCAGCTCTTTGAATAATGCCCCGACCCCCTACAGTGTGAGTCCCAAGCAAATCAGTCCCCTTATCAGGTTGAACCCAGGCAAAGCAGTCACTGTGTGCTCCACCGAGTGTGCCTGAACTCAGGACCTAGGGCCAGTGGAAGGGACGGTACTGTGGTCATTAATGGACCCCGTGCACCATCTCCAGTTCCCACAACAACCCTGCAAATTGGTTATAAGCTGAATTGTGACCCCTTAAAAAGATGTGTTGGAGTTCCAACCCCCAGAACCTCAGAATGTGACCTTATTTGGAAATAAGGCCTTTACAGGGATGATCAAGTTCAAATGAGGTCCTAGGGTAAGCCCTCATCCAGTGTAACCAGAGCCCTCAAACAGACACACAGAGGGGGGACTACGTGACAGACACACAGAGGGGGGACTACATGACAGACACACAGAGGGAGGACTATGTGACAGACACACAGAGGGAGGACTATGTGACAGACACACAGAGGGAGGACTACGTGAAGAACCACAGGGAAAATACCAGGTGAAGACTGCAGTGATGCAGCCACGAGCCAAGGAATGTCCAGAGGTACCAGCAGCTGGAAGAGGCCAGGATCCTTCCCCTACAAACTTTAGAGGGAGCTGGGCCCTGCGCACACCTTGATTTTGGACTCCAGCCTCCAGAACTCTGAGATGACCAATTTCTGTTGTTCGACATTACCCAGTTGTGGTACTTTGTGACAGCAGCCACGGGACACAGAGGGATGGATGGATGGAAGCACTAAGCAGCATAATTGTTCCCATTGTATAGCCCACGAAGCAGTAGAAGACATTCCCCCCAGGGCTCCTATAGCTGCTGTGACGGAGTGAGTCTTGAGTCTTGAATGGGGTCTTCAGAGTTTGCCCGGTGGCCTGGCCTTCCCGAGGCAGGGATGCTGCTTGCTGCTTGAGGCCCATGCCCAGCACCTGAAGGAATGGCTGCTCTGGGCCGGGGGG
>NW_005871051.1:30187578-30190728 GCF_000147115.1 Myotis lucifugus
GATATTTTGGCCTCTGATATCAACCAATACACAAGGGATGGATGCACTGAACATCCACCTTGGAGGACTTGGCAAGAGCCGGCAGGTATGTTGCTGAGAGATGAGAGGCAGAGCCCCCAGGAGAGTGGAGGGACAGTTCAGCCCTGGGGGCGGGGGGGAATCGGGAGGTGGCATCAGCCATTGGCTGTGAGTGCAGGATTGCAATAGCAGGGTGACTTGTCAGCATCATTCCTGCTCAGAGCCCAGAAAAGTCTGGGTTCAGGTGCTCATGAAAGCTCTGGTCCCAGGCGGATGCCACAGGAGGGCTCTGTGCTGTACGCCGCAGCAAAGGGTGCTCAGCACCGTCTCATGTTTCCGGCAGTTTCTTGGTCATGGCAGCCATCTGCATAGTGGGGCCCTGTTAATCCACATCCCTGTAATTGTAACCATAGATTACAGACATTCGTCGCATGGCGCACAAGGTGGGAGATGAAGAAACTGCTTCATGCATGCAAATCGGAACGGTTTGTATTCCTGAATATAACGATGGGGGGTGGGGGGAATGGGTGAGTTTCCAGATGTGCTAGAGAGAGATTTTCAAGACGTACAGTCACACCATAACACGTTCTGATGAATTCTTCAGAGATGAAATATGCCTTTGATTAAGGAAGGTTTTTTTTCTCTCCCTTTTTGATTAAGTCCTGTGTGCATTGGGGTCCTCATTTAGTCATGATGGCGTATGCAGAATGAAAGGATAAAAACTTCACTTTGATTTATGATCATGGTTATTAATTTCTGATGCAGCTTTTTGGTTTGGATTATTTGGGGGTGGAGGGATTCGGCAACGTATCTGAGAAGCCTGAGAGATTTACTGGCATAAACATCACAGCTGAGGTCTAGCCGTAAATAACAAAACTTCTAAAAAGAAATATTAAATCCCACATTCGTAGTAGGTACAGGAAGAAACTTAAACATGTAAAAAGTTAGTGGACACAGACGGGGGTTTCTGCACAGGTCACTTCTGAAGGGAACCTTACATACAGGGCGTGGACTCATGCTTCCTTGTTTTCCGTAAGACTCGGATTCCAAACTCTTGGGGGTCCTGGATCCTGGTGCGGTCAGCAAGCTAAGACCATTCCTGTGCTTAATTTTGCTAATGACCAGCGTTCACAGGATATAACTTTGATGGATTATTTTCTACCCCCTCATGTTAAAGGCACAGTCATGAGCTGCCTGCATCAAAATTCCAACTTTGAGTGCATGCTGTATTCATAACATTTTCAGCCTGGACATGTTATCATCATAATTAGCTGGTTAATATTAATAAAAGGAAAGAAAGCGAACAGGAGGCCAGACATGATAAGCACAGCCATCTTGGCAGCTTCATCAGGAAGCTAAGCTTCATGCTCTTCAGGGAACCACTGGTCCATCCCTTGAAGTTCACTGGGGGAAGGGAAGGGATCAAACAAAGGGGGAGATGGGTGGGTGCATGGGCAATGAAGTCTGGATGATGTAGAGAAGTTGCTTGCCTGTCAGTCTAGCCTGGGGAACAATGGATGGGCCAGGGGGTGGACCCCATCAGAAGCACGTGCAAAATCTTGGAAAGTTAATTGATTAGTTCACAGAAGCTCCTAGTTAAAATCCCCAAACAGAGAGTCCCCTCTCTCTTGGGCTCTCTTGTTCACTCTCGCTTGTTTGCTTTTGTTCTCTGTTCGCTCTCCTGCTCCATGACCCACACTCGCCCATGCGCTGGCCTCTTCTCTCTCCAGAGCCACGTGGCCTTAAGCAGCTGCATGGTTCTTGGCCATGCAGACCCCACATGCAATGCACTGCAGCTGGGACACAAGCTGAGCTGGCCAGATGCTGGACTGGACTTTAATATGGAGCAGAAATTCTGGGCAGTGGCTTTAATCCTGGCCCTGCTGAAGACAAGACTGGGCTTCTTCCATGGAGAGAAGGACAAAGATGGGACCTTGGAGGAGAACCCCCTTAATTTTACATCATTAATAAAGCTTTCCATGAAATCCCATCTTCCTGTAGGGCCTCAGGAAATTCTTTTCCTTGAGACACCCCAAAAACTACACTTTCACTGATAGCAGATGTATCTGATGACGCCTCTTTTGTGGCTTGGACAAGCAGCCTCAAGGTGGGATGAGGGTGTCAAACTGGCCTGGCAGGAGAGAGGTCAGACCTGGAGGATGTCGGAGTTTAGGGGATGCTGGCTGCCCAATGCAGCAGGGCCAGCTGTCCACTCATAAGGTCCGCTCTTCTCAGGGTGGTCTGGCTGATGTCCGTGGTCATGGCATGTGCCTGGCATAGGGTCTCCGGGCAGAACTTGGGGTGGATTCACAATTCCAAAGAAATTCAACTAGAGCCCCCGGCACATTCAGAGAGCAGGTCTGGTATCCAGGGATGGGCTGTACTGGTTGCATGTGGGGATGTGTTTGATTGCTGGGGTCCAGCCCCAGTGGTCCAGGGGTTCCCAAAAGTGTGGACGGAGTCGGCGAAGAATGATTTACACGGAGACAGCGTTCAGAGCTCTCTAGCTTTCCTTAGTCTCCATGGATCTTCCCTGTGCCTGGCTGAGGCCACAGAGGGAGATCCCAAGGCAAGCTGAGCCTTTATTTTATAGCGAGAGGTAAACAAGGTAGTGGTTTCTATAGTTACACAGTTCTTGTGAGTTTCACTTGTTTTGACCATAGTTACACTTCCTGCACTTCCCTCAGCCCATTAGCTTCCCAGATAAGATCTAGAGAGCCTCATAAGGTCAAGCCTAATTATGCTTAGAGGACTGTGCCCTCTAAGCTGGGAATTGTTTGTGACTTTGCCCACAGGTCAGTCTGAGGCTTAACCCTATATCAGCTCCCCACATTTGATAGACCAGATCCAGAACCTTGACTGTGACCCAGATGCACTGGAGGTGGAAGCCAAGAAGAAACAAGCTTAGCAGAGAGGACTGACAAGCTAGGCAGATGTCGGAGCACATGTGGTGGGGGGGGGCGGGTTGTCAGGGAAAGAAGGATCAGTTTGGGGTCTCTGCCTGCTTCATTCAGGACGAGAGATTTCACCAAATACCAAGAGCTGAAGGGACCCGACGAACGAGAGGAGAAATCTGTGAATCGGACAGAGGTCTATGTCTCCTCCCACGAGGTGACAGAAATGCAGTAGTCT
>NW_005871051.1:30193397-30262886 GCF_000147115.1 Myotis lucifugus
CAGCACAGGAGCACACAGCACAGGCGCACACAGCACAGGCGCTATTAGGACAGGCACACACAGGACAGGCGCACACAGCAGAGGCACACACAGGACAGGAGCACACAGCACAGGCGCACACAGCACAGGCGCACACAGCACAGGCACATAGGACAGGAGCACACAGCACAGGCGCACACAGGACAGGAGCACACAGCACAGGAGCACACAGCACAGGCGCACACAGCACAGGCGCACACAGGACAGGAGCACACAGCACAGGAGCACACAGCACAGGCGCACACAGCACAGGCACACAGCACAGGCGCACAGGACAGGCACACACAGGACAGGCACACACAGCACAGGCACACACAGCACAGGCACACACAAGACAGGCACACACAGCACAGGCACACAGGACAGGAGCACACAGCACAGGCACACACAGGAAAGGTGCACACAGGGCACGCACACAGGATAGACACACACAGGACAGGCACACAGGACAGGCACATGCAGGGGGGCTTCAGGAGCAGTTAGCAGTGCAGGGACCTGGCTGCAGGTTAGCAAGACTCTGAGTGGCTGACCCTGCTCTGGCCTTGTGTCCTCATCCCCACCACCTTCTGCTCACCCCTTCCCAACCCCGAGTGCATGGGCGACACACTATCTGGAAAACGAAGCCTGTGCTCTCAGTTCCAACACCTCTACTTGCTCCCTCCGTGCTCCAAGGTCCAGGAGACAGAGCAGCTTCTCTTCCCTGGAGCTCCATCCTCTGCTCCGTGAAGCTCCCCGGGCATCACCAGGCGCCGGCAGCATCTGTTTAACCAACCGTCCATCCACTTGTGCTTGGACAAGCTGCTGTCATCTCTCTGCAGCCCAGTGAGGCTTCCCTCTCCACCTGCCACGTCGCCATCCATGGGAAGCCCAGCTAGTCCTCGCTGGGCACTGCTCCCACACGGCTGGGGTCCTTGGGTGGCCTCCACAATGCCCACCCATCCCAAGACCCGAGATCCTGCTGTTAGAAGGCTACTCTTGTTAGCGGCTGTCAGAAACACGTGTGCGGAGTGCCCCCTGCCCCCGGCCATGCAGATTGGACTTGGCACGCAGGTGCTTTGTTCGTGAGGATGGTTTAAGTATGTGGCGTGTGGGAAACTGTGCCAAAACCACAGAGTGAATCAGCTCTTTCTGATGAAAGCGTCTGTCTTGCCTCCTCGGGAGCGTGCGGCAGGTGATGGACACGTGGAAAGAAACCGAGGCTCTGAGATGGCGGGTCCGACAACGGTGCTGTGTTGAGCAGCTCACCCAGGACGTTTGATGAGCTTCCCTTGAGAACAGCGATCTCACGCCTCCTTCTCTAACACATAAATAGGTTACAACAGGCCCTGCGGCGTGTCTGGAATGAATGGATTATAATCAGAAGGAGCTGCCCATGCAGAGATGGGCCCAGAGGAGGTGAGTCAGTGTGAGTCAGGGTGCAGGAAGAGGGTCAGGTGCAGGGGGACTCGGCAGGCCGGGCCGCTGCCTGCAGAGCACAGGACAGTGGCCCAAACCAGCTGGGGTGAGCAGGACTGAGGGAGGCCGGACAAGGGAGCCAGGAGCACGCTCAGTTGTTCCAGTTACCCCCACCATCTGGGCTGGGCCACGTCCTGGGGCCAGAGGTGGACACAGCCCAGGGGATGAGCACAGCCACAGGTGGAAGCAGGACCCAGCGTCCCCAGAACCATGGTCCACTCTTGAGCCAAACCCACTCATTTTTCTATTTTTTATAGAAAGGACACACTGAGAGATTGTCAAGCACTTTGCTACAAAAACATGACTTTGCCCCACTCCTATTCTGCATTCTACCGACGCTCTCATTATTGTTTTTAAAGAAGCTACTGCAGCCCAGCTACTCTGCACAGGCTGACACAGTGCCGAGCAACCCTCACGCCCTGTCCACATGCCCTGTCCACACGCCCTGACACCTCCTCCATCACACATTACAAATGCTCGTGTTCCCATGTGACTCCATAAAACCGGGACGTGAGAGTGACCTCACACACTGCGACCACAACCGCATTCCAGAAACTACGCATCCGATACCAACACTGGGAACTGTGTAGGGAGGCCAGCCCTTGGCCTGGGAGTTAGTCCTCTCAGGGACGTTCTTTCCCTTCCCTTTCTTTCTCCCTTTTTTTCTGTATATTGAAACATTTCACAAATGACTTTTGCTCTGCTTCTATCATGAAAAATAAAAGAACAGTAAACAAAACAACGGATCCTGAACCAACCCAGAGGCTGGGCCTTGGACCTCACCGAGCAGACGGGTGGGTTTAAAGGCATTTCCAAGTCCTCGGATGCTGGTGGACAGCGTGTCACTGGTGGCTCTCCTGGGAGTGACCCAGACTCCGGCCCGATGAGAGTGTGCCCCAGTTTATATGGTCCCACCCCGCCAGTCTGGCCTCGGATATCTTCCCTTTCACGCAGATGCCAGGAGAAAGTGGCCCAACAAAAAGATCCTTCCTTCCATTAGGAGCTGTTTTGCTCATCTCATCCCTGCCTCACAGGATCGTAGGAACTCACGAAGTCGGGTTATTGACTTCCACTACTCCGTGTCGCAAACGAGGCTCGGCGGAAATATTAACCAGAGGCTCCAAATTAAAAGAGGGTTAGGACCGGGGAAAGCGTGCACTTTGTTTACAGTAAGCACCTTTGCATCCATCACTGCCGTTCTCATTCATTTGGCCCTTGTTATGAGCGAGACAGTATAATATTTCATCGGAAAACGGCACTCAGCCACACGTGCACAGTCATGAGAAATTAGGCTGCAAATGCCATTCTCCAAACTAATTTGATTTAGGCTTAAATAGAGAAAATGTCTGTGCGGTGCCTCAGTTTTCAGTGTGGAGGAGAGTCAGCTGGTTCTCCTTGCGACCTGGGAGGCCTGGGCCCTGGACCTGCGGGGGCAGGGAAGGCTGCGGTGAGGCCCGGGAGCAGCTGCCCTGGGGGCTATGCTTCCCTCTTGGCTTAACGCTCACACTTCATTTTCCTTCTGTTAACCCACCCTGTCTCCCACAGCGTCAGGGTATCCATGCCAGCGGCAGCCCTCCTCACACCCACACCTGTAGGGGGTTTGGAGGCACCGGTCCCTTTGACTTAACCGTGGAGGGTCAGGGGATCCCCAATCCTGGAAGACAAAGCAGCCGTCCCCCACTTGGGGGAAGGGGAGATGCCGCCCGTCCTTTCTCCATAAACCTGAGGTCCCATGGTGAACTGCTTAGTCGGTTCTATCCAGTTATAACACCTGCCCCGGGATTGAAGTTGTCCTCTTAGATATTCATTCATTTGGCTGTGTCCATGGGTGACAGGGAGGAGAGGAGAGTGAACCCCGGTGTGGTGGCATGCTGGCGGGGGTCACCTTTTGGAGCTTACTATAGGCGGACAGGCCTACCCCGGGCCTGGTGACACCTGCTCCCCGTGCAGCCGTGGAGGTGTGGGGTGGGTGCTGGGTCTCGGTGCTGGCAGGACACGGAGCTCCTGCCTGAAAGGATAAACAGAGAGAACACATATTCAGCCGTTTAGAGAGAAAATGTTTTTTGAAAATAAATAATGCGTTTTTAGTATTTCCCTGTGTATTTAGTTTGTGGCTTAATTCTACAAACAGGAAGTAGATAAATAGCAGGATGATGAAGGCCCCATCCGGGTCTCCCAGCCCAGGGTCTGTCAAGCCGCCCTGAGTCTCTCCAGCCCGAGGCAGAGGGTTCTGCAGATGAAACCCCAATAACAGTGCACAGCAGTGATTCATTAATGCGGTGAGCCACAGGGTCTGGGGAACGCGGGTCCAGAATTTTAATGAAGACATGCTCCTGGTTAAAATGCCGATACTAAAAACACCCCAATAAAAGTCAAAGTCTTGCACACACAATGTTACAATTATTCCTCTACAGCGGAAAGGGACCTTTGAGGGTGGCCAATTGGATCATCTAATTTTTCAGAAGAAGCTGCCGTGCGGGGAGGTTTCCTGAGAGAATGTGGGCAAAGGCAGAGTTTCTGGCATAAAAACAACTCTGTTCCCGTTCAAGTTCAAGCAAGGAGCTGGCCACTTCTCAGCACTCACGAGTCAACGAGAATGACTGAAATGGTCGCTTTTCAGTGAATAAAGTTTTATTCTAACCTAGTTACCCCACTTCTCAGAATTGATCAACACTTAACGACAGTGATTGGAGCTGGGGGAAGCTGTGAGGGAATCCACTCACGGCCTACCTGTTTTTATGAGCCATAACCTGAATGTCCAACCAGGGACTTCTCTGACCCATGGGATGTGCTGGAGGAAATGGATGAAGTCCAACCAGGGACTTCTCTGACCCATGGGATGTGCTGGAGGAAATGGATGAAGTTATGCCTGCTGGGTACCCAACCCTCAGACTCAGGGGCTGACAGGCATCCCTTCCTCCAAAAAGACACGGCTCCAGCCAGGAAGCATGGCTGCCCAAGTTCACTGTGAGCTGCATTCACCTGCCCTCTGTCAGGTGCTGCTGTGCAGTGAACGACCTGTACCCCCATCCCTGGAAACACTGTCCCCGAGAGAGAGGATTAGACACAGGTATCAGGGTTAATCAGGATGGAATATTATGAAGCTATGAAGAAGGAGGTAGAGGATTAGACAGGTATCAGGGTTGATCAGGATGGAATATTATGCAGCTATGAAGAAGGAGGTAGAGAGTTAGACACAGGTATAAGGGTTAATACTGGATGGAATATTATGCAGCTATGAAGAAGGAGGTTTAGGGTGGATGTTTATTGAAAAAGGCAATGCTGTCAAGGTAACAGCACAAAAGGAAGCAGTGGGATCTGACCAGGGCACAGCGTATATGCCAACACGGACACCCTGAAGGAGGCAGGAAAGGCATGAGGCAACATTTTAACTGTCCTCTTCTGATGAGATGGCAGGTGAGTGTTCCTTCTCACTTCATCTTTAAGTTTCTTCATGTACAACTTTGTAATTAAAACAACCACAGCCCATTCCTCTTCCTCAGGTGGTTACTTTCTATCAAGTCAGCACCAACACGGAAGTAAGGAACACTGAGCCCTTGCTCCCACGGGAAATGTGGGCTAAGCTTCCTGTGAGTCTCTGGTCACCACATTCTCACCAGCTGTTCCATAGGTAACCTTGTCTTACCCGTGTTTCTGTTTAAAGGCACCTTATTTAATATGCGCTTCTCAAAAATAACTAATTATAAACCGCGTTTTTTTATAATAAAACGCTGGCTGAGAAAGACCTAACACTTGCATGACCCTGGGCAACGGTGACCATACATTTCTCTGGCTTTTAGTTTAGCCTCACAACAATGTCTTTGCCACGACATTTTTAAAAATCAGTCATCATCTCATGAATCCGCCAAGGTAGCTGCTTTTCCATTCTCCACGGCTCCCGAGCGTGCTAGGTGTCCCTGAGCTTTTCCCAGAGCAGCCCCCAGTACACAGGGGTTTCCTCCGAGGTTTGCTCCATGCTCGGTACCCTCACTCCCTGACACTGACCCGGCCAACCGCACCAGCACGCAGGCCTGAGCGAAGCGCACCTAACACGTGTCCGCTCCGTAAGGCACCACACAGCCCTCTCGAGCTCAGGGACACCGACTACCCCCAGTACCTCGGCACTGCACTTGGGGCACGTGAAATCACTGCCAAAGGGCACAAAAATGCAAAGCAATCCCCCCAACTTGGCTCTCTGTGAACCTCACCTGGGGACATGCTTTTGGACGACTCATTCCCGGCTCTGCACCTGCCGACACCTGACCACCGGAGCGCGTGAGTGGTGAGGTTGCCCTCAGAAACACATTTTAGCCAGAAGGTGAATTTGCAAATGTGGAGTGTTCGAATGAAAGGGATCGGCAATAATTGAAACTGAACAGATCAGCTTTAAAAATATATATATATATTTTTATTGATTTCAGAGAGGAAAGGAGAGGGAGAGAATGATAGAAACATCAATAATGAGAGAGAATCATCGATGAGCTGCCTCCTGCACACCCCCTACTGGAGATTGAGCCTGCAACCAGGCATGTGCCCTTGGCCGGAATCGAACCCGGGATCCCTTAGTCCACAGGCCGATGCCTTATCCACTGAACCAAACCAGCTAGGGCCAGATCACGTTATTGGATCTGTCATCTGCCCAGGTGGAGCCATTCTGATGACATTTCTGATCATCTCCATAAATCACGTGGATCCCAATTCACCACACCAGCGGTTCCTGAACAGAGGGCTGGTGTGCTGTCCACTAGGGAGTCATAACCCATAAAATTTAATGACGTTTAATATGTTTTATGTTAGAGAGCAGTAATTTTCAATCGAAATCATTAGGTCTGGGTTTTATTTTTCTGAGTGAAATTTTGTGCATAAAGCGCTGAATTGAAGCAAGATGGGCTGAAACCCGAGTGCAGCCTGGTGACAGGGGCCTCTGGGGGAGCTTCACACTTGGGGGGATCACATTTCACTTCCCTTGGCTGCAACCCCACCCAGCACCTGGGAAAATAGCCCCCCTTCTCCCACCAGGCAGCCCTGCCTGCCCAAGGGCTGCAGAAAGAGCTTTAATTTAATTAACAGAAAACAGCATCAATAAACATTAGCTCAGGGAGATTGTCACGGTGACGCCAGGGCCTCAGGCGACAGCTGTTCGGGACACACCCAGCGTGGAGCTCCGGCAGGCGGGCCAGCTCCCTGACTTGGTGCCTCTCTTGTGTGGCCCTCTGCAACCTCCACCCACCTGTTCCAGTCCCCACCTGGTTGCTGGGAGAACCACTTCCCCCCAAACCCCCCCCAACCCCCGTGGCAGGAGGCAGAAGAAGGTGAGAAGCCCCCAGCAAGCACAGCCTTCTCTTCCTTCCATCCCCCCGAATTCTGCCTCGCCCAGGACAGCTGACACAACCAGGAGTCTCCAGCAAGCACCAAACATAGAAAAAGGAAGGTAACACATTTGTCAACAAAATGCTTCTTGCAGATCCTGGCTTTATTGTGACAAGCTTCCTGCTGACTGTAGCTGATGGGGTTTGGTGATGACAGGAAGGAGGGGTGTCACCTGTTGTCAGCTCCGGTGCGAGAGCAAGGGCGTGGTGTCGATGCTGGGTCTGCTCTGACCTCCGAGGGCCCGGCAGGAGAGCAGGAACAGCTCCTTACCAATGAATGCAGTCCCAGCTGCCGTGTCCCACCTCTCCCCAGGATGTGTCCACGGAGGTTTTTGGACGCCACAAGGCGCTACTCTCACGTGATGGCTTATTGTTGTCGCAGGAGATTCTGCTCGGGGACCTGGAAGTGAGTCTTCCAGCTCATTATTGCTCTTTAATGGCAATTCTGGTGTTTTTTCCCTCTCACAGCTGACATTGGCACTCACAAGTGGTTGTAATATATTAAAACAACATTATGAGAGAAGCCACAGAGAACCGAGCGCTGCGTGTCTGTGCCTAGGAAAACAGCAGCCCCGTGTGACTCCTTTGGCTCAGACACCAGTGCGTCACAGATGCCGCGCTCGGGATGCTGGTGAGGGTACGCGTTCCAGAAACAACAAGCCCAATGCACTTGACACATGGGGACGTGGTGGAAATGTAACCCAAGCACCTTTGTGAGTGTGAGGTGGCCGGGCAGCTTAGCCCCCGCCGCTGTTCCTGCGGCACCCGAAGAACAACGTCTTCCTAAGCCACGCCGAGCAGGTGGCCTGCGGGGCTGCACGGCCAGGAGGGACAGGTGCCCCGGGGCAGCTGCGGAGAGGCTGGGAGCAGGCTGGTGCAAGGAGGCGCCCACCTGCTCTGCAAGGAGGCTCCATCCCATCGGAGAACACGGCTCCTATGTCTACCTGCACGACCCTCTCCTGCTACCTCCAGACTTCATGAAGACACCAAAACACTTTCCTGGTGATTGACTCACTAAGAAATGAGCTAGATATACATATAATACACAATATATGTTCTATATTCCAGGCACATGCGCGTGCGTGCACCCAGCCCTTCCCTCTGAGATGGGCTTTGCATCTCGGCTCCCCTGCCCACTGTCTGCTCCCCCAGCGGCCTCTACCAGGCAGGACCACAGGCTTGGGTGTCAGGGAGCAGGGACTCGGAGCCCCAGCTCTTTGTGGGAAGGCTTTTGTGGTTCATTGGCAGGAAGCTGTGGTATTGAAACTGGCTGCGTGTTGAGAATAGAGGGTGACATGTCAATGTGGGCCTTCCATGCACGTGAGCCTTCCTGAGGAGGCCAAGGGAAGGCCTGGCCTGCAGGCTGCGGCTGGTGACCCTGCAGGGCCTGCTGGGCACCGTGGGGGTGTCCAGGTGGCCATAGGGGCAGCAAGGGAGGTTGGGACTTATCGGCATGTACACACAGGATAGGATGGCTCAGGGTTAATACCCCCTGTGTTCGTCACACACACACATAGCTTAAGCCTGGAACTTTCCCCATTTAGACGGGGGCATTGGTCTGGCATTGCCCTGGCATTGCCCCAACCAGGAAGAGAATTACACACAGAGAAACCAGAGGACGACTGTATGAATGTTTTTGCTCCAAATTAAAGGTTTGGGAGTGCTGGTGAATAGGGTCCTTGTCTCTGTCCCCTCTCCTCCTCAGAGTCCAGATAAGTGCCTCTAAGGACAAGGTGATGAGAGAGCACCTCTTCTGGCGGAGTCCCTGCTGCAGTGGCAGAGATAAAAATCCAGTGAGGTTGGGGGTCCTGGGCTGGAAACATCCCGGTCTTCCTTCCTGAGGGGTGCCGGGCAGAAGCAGGCCTCGGAGAGAAGACAGGAGGCCACGTGGCACCAGAGACCAGGCCCATGGCTGCCAGGGGGAGCTGGATGGGTCCTACTGAGCCCTCTGTTTTGGAGACAGGGAACCGTATGAGTGGAGAGTTTGGAGACTTGGTTGAGGCCACTCAGATGGGCAGGGCAGAGTTGACTAAGCCAGGCCTGCTTCACTGCGATGCCGATGCCTGGGGCTTCAGCCTCTGGTTGTGGAGTGTGAAGAGAGGAGAGGGGAGGAGGGGAGGGAAGAAAAGGAGGGGAGGGGAGGAGAGGAGAGGAGCTTTTTTTCTGCCAAGGGCCATTTGGATATTTATAACATCATTTGCAGGCCATACAAAATTATCAACTTAAAAATTGGCCTGCTATATTTGGTCAAGCATTTAATGAACTCACCCCTAATGCCTTGGCAGCCAGACCAAATGATTCTGTGGATCCTTGTACGGCCCGGGGTGGGCTGGATGCCTTGGCAGCCAGACCAAATGATTCTGTGGATCCTTGTACGGCCCGGGGTGGGCTGGATGTTCCTCACCCCTGAACTACACTAATGTGTCCCCACACTGTGCGGGGCATGCTCAGAGGATGTGGGCTGGGGGCAGGGCCAGGGCCAGCAGGGAGGCCTGGCCAGGATGGAGCAGCGGGGAGTCTTGGGGCAGGGACAGGACCTTCTGTCCAATACTCACCTTTCTCTTGTCAGTAAGGACAGGCTCCAGCTACCTCCTGCCCATCATGAAGGGAAACTTTCCTGTCTCTCCATTTTTCCCCTGGAACGTGGGAAAAATCCTTTTTATTAAGCGTCCATAGGACAAACACGTGAGCACAATCCCTGCGCGCTGGGAGCAGGCGTGGGCTCTTCGCAAATGCTAACGCGCTCTCAGCTTTGAACAAGGTGTCTGCATCCATCTGGTGCAGACATCATAAAAAATCCTTATCTCCCTTCAGAGGGTCCCTTCGCCAAACACGGCCTCTCAGGGGAACGTGTCCCCGGCCTGGCAGATTGGGTTGGGAAGGACACCTTCAATCAGCTCCGTAAACAGAGGGTCCGGATTAAAAGGAAGAGCTCCACCAGCTTGAAGGTGAGAACCTGTTAATAACACGCTGTGAATTAGCCTTCAGGCCTCTGATCTTTCAGAGGAGGCTCCGGACAGGAAGGTTCCTCCCGTCCTGCTGTCCTGCCCTGCCCTGCCCTGCTGTAGGCCTCGCGCCTGGGGGAGCAGGAGGAGAAGGAGAAACGCCTGAGGTGGACGTGTGAGCCTCGGGGTGCAGCAGAGGGATGGTCAGCCGTCTCCTGAATTTCAAACTGAATGGCATCAATTTGAGGATTTGTCACCAAGAAAACTGCTTTTTAGTGTGGACACGAGAGGACCTTTGAGCCTGTCGACACTGAGCAGTAACACCACCTCCCAGCCTCCTGTGGACATCTTAGCCGAGAGGACACGAGAAAAGACAAGGTTGTCATCCTGAGGAGGATGTTTTTCCTAACCTTTCTGTGTAAGGGTTCAGTTTCTTTCTTGAATATCAGGAAATAAAATGTCTTTTTAAGAAGGGGGCATGGCATGCAGTCCCGAAATTAGGCACTTTGTTCCGGCTGCCAGGCATTTCAGAAATACTTGTTTCCTGAGAAAGTGCACGAAGATGAAACAAAACCGCTGTATTTAAGGGCAGATTGAAGAGTCCCTTTGAAGTCCCATCTGGGGAGGGCAGCAGCGAGCCTGGAGTCCTGCCCCTGTCCCTGCTCCTTTATCCTAGCTTTCCCTTCCCCGACGGGGCGGGCTCTGCCTCCGAGGGTCTCCTGCCTCTCTGGATAAAATGCAGAAAGCTGCTCTCAGGGTGTTTGATGAAGGAGGAAATAACTAGAAAACCGGTTCTGCTGATGGCACTTAGCAATGTCTGCGTTCGCTTTCCCGAGGTGGCGATTCTCTCTGGCAAAGTCGGCATCCTGGGTCGGGCGTGTGGGTTAGACCCGGGTGCCTGCAGAGAGGATGGTATTTGCTGGACAATTAAGTTTGTTTTCACAGACTCTGCACGTGTCAGTGTTGCCAGTCATAAGGAATGAAGTTAGGCAGGTGGTATCCCTTGGCCAGGTGGTCTTTGTTGATGCAGCACTTTTGTTACCTGATAATTAAGCCAGGCCAGCTGAAGGCCTGGCTGTCCCCTTGCCCCGGCCCGCCTCATGCTGTCCTGGCCACCTGGCCCTCCCTTCCCACCGTGCACCTGTCTAAATCCCGCGGTTCTTCAAGGCCCAGTTCCGATGGGATGCCAGCGATCATATGTCACTCACACAGCGGTTGACGCCATTGGCCTTCCCTTTTGAAGTGCCCCCATCACTGTTTGTAATGCATTCTTGTGGGTTTACTCCCCCTGTGTGGATATCTAAAATAATTTATATAAGTGATTTATTTAGAAGGCCCTTCTTTAGACAGAGATTGTATCAATATTCATATATTTTTTCTTTTGTTTGTTAACTAATTGATTGACCTCTATTTTACTTGGGTGTGGTTTAAGGTGAACATTGACCTTTGTTTTATTTTTTAACCAAGGAACCAGCTCTCCTGGTGCTTTTGGTAACGAGTTGGCCTGGCTTTTACCGGGCTGGGTGCATTTCTCTGCCAGTTCAGGTTCCCAGTCACACTAGCAGGGGTCCTCAAACTACGGCCGGCGGGCCACATGCAAATACAAATATTGTATTTGTTCCCGTTTTGTTTTTTTACTTCAAAATAAGATATGTGCAGTGTGCATAGGAATTTGTTCATAGTTTTTTTTTTAAACTATTGTCCGGCCCTCCAATGGTCTGAGGGACAGTGAACTGGCCCCCTGTTTAAAAAGTTTGAGGACCCCTGCACTAAAGTCTGTCCTGAATCCACCTGTGCCTTGATCAGCCTCTGTCTACCTGACTCAGTCCTTGGGGCTTGTAATCACCTGGGCTCCTGCTGGATTGTCCGCTAGTGTTGACGGCAACTTCTTTCCAGAGTTTGAAAAATTGTGATTGAGCTTCTCGAATTCCCCGGCGGAGTTAATTTTGCAGCTGAGTGAGTGAGTGAGTTCCATGTGCATTCCAGGGGGCTTTGGGGGCAGAGCCTCGGGGCCACTCTTGTTTCTACCCGGGAACCTCCCTTCCAGGATCTGGCTTCTCTTTCCTGTCTCCCTAAAGCAGTGGTTCTCAACCTTCTGGCCCTTTAAATACAGTTCCTCATGTTGTAACCCAACCATAAAATTATTTTCGTTGCTACTTCATAACTGTAATGTTGCTACTGTTATGAATCGTAATGTAAACATCTGATATGCAGGATGGTCTTAGGCGACCCCTGTGAAAGGGTCGTTAGACCGCCAAAGGGGTCGCGACCCACAGGTTGAGAACCGCTGCCCTAAAGGCTTCCTCTGTCCTCTGCTCCCTGTGGGCTGTGGCTCTCTGCCCTCCTCATTTTCACCTTCTTTGGCTCTCCTGTTTGCTGTACCCTGTCCCGTAGGCAGACACACCTGTGCCTGAAAGTCCTGTTAGCACATCCCTCACGACATACCCTCTCCTTTCTGGTGTGTCTTGTACAATCTTAGGCCCACACCCAGCCTCATGTCAGGCCGGCACTGAGTCTGCCTGCAGAACCCTAAATGTCTCTCCCTTCTGGCCTTTCCTTTGTGGCCCCTGCCAGCGCCCCACCTCATCGTTCCATCACTGCCCTTGTTTCTTGGATGGTCCCTGTCGTTCCTCACTGTATTGTCCCATTTTCTGCTCACTGACAGTCACCTGTCCACAACACAAGGTTTTTCACCCCACTTCCTTGTGGAGCCCAGATGCTGTTTACACACACACACACACACACACACACACACAGACACACACAGTAAACATACACGTAAAACGGAAAACAAGTGTCACAAAACAACAGTTATTGCTGCACTGTCCCCTGGCATTTCTGTTGTATTAGCCGCCGTGCTGCACACACTTTATAAAACACTCACTTGAGGGGCAGGTGAGATAGACCCCTTGGCTCTGTTACCTGCCCTCGGTCATCTCTTCTGCATGAGGACTTAATCTCCAGCGAACACGGACCACAGCACTTTTTCCAGAAATGTGACATATGGGTAGATGCTCAAACATTCATCCTCGGCGTATACCCACCTCCAGCTAACATTCCTGCTGGGAACCCCTAGTACCATCACGGCTCCAGCTCCAAGATCCCACGGGGAGTCTTTCCCACTGCCCTGTCCTCTAGCGTCCCCAATTACCTTCTTCATTAACAACCTACACCTTATTTTTTAAATTAAAATAATGCATGTTCTAATATTTGTCAGAGTGTAACTGTTGGACATGGACTATTGTGACATAGTAAAGAATCCCCTGGCCTTTGTCCCTGTTCCTTGTACAGAGTTCCAAACCCCTTGAGATTTCCTGAGCAATACCAATGTCTCTGCTAGTCACAGGGACACCTTTAGGCCATACCTGAATTTATGCTAATGAAATGGGGTCCTAGATCATTTCAAGGAGGAGCTGTCCAGGCCGGAAAGACCAAGCATGTGATAGGAGGGCTGGAACTTGAACCATCACAGTAGACCTCTGGGGAGGGGAGGGAGAGGGCTGGAGAGTGTGTTCAACCCTATGGCCAGTGAGGTATCAATCAATCGTAGGTGATAAAACCCCCAATAAAAACTCTGACCTGGAGGTGTGAGGGAGCTTCCTGGTTGGTGAATGCATCAATGTGTTGGGAAGGGGACGAGCTGGGATTCTGGGACAAGCGGGCATGGAAGCTCTGGCTTCCCCTCCCAGACTTCACCCTGTGCATCTTTCTTTCTGGCTTTACTTTGTATTCTTTGAAATAAAACTGTAATCACGAGTACAATGGACGCTAGAACACTGCAGGGGTCGGGTGCCGACCCACCACAAAGTTGAAAAATTAAAAGTGTAACTTTTAATTCCCCCCAAACTTAACGATTGCGAGCCCATGTGGACCAGAAGTCTTCCTGATCACAAACAACACCGTGTGTGTGTGACGTGTGTTATATACTGTGTTCTCACATAAAGAGAGCTAGAGAAAAGAACATGTAAAGAACATCACAAGGAAGAGAAAATACATTTAAAGTACTGAGTGTATTTATTGCTTCCGTAAGTTTACACATAGCCTATTTTAGGCTGCCTGGTTTGCTTTCAAGTTTCTTCAAATTGTCGATTGAAAAACATCTGCGTATAAATGGACCCTTGTGTTCTAAGCCATGGTGTTCAAGGGTCAGCGCTTTCCTGAGTTCTAGCAAATCATCAAACACGAGGTAGGAATCATGGGGACCCCCAAATTCATAGTCAGGTGGGACAGAAGTTGGGGTATCCTCAAGATCCCATGGGCAGCTGGCGCCTGAAGTGAGGGCAGTCTGGTGGGGAACTTGCCCTTTAACTTGTGGGATCGGATGCTGACTCTGGGTGGCTAGTGTCAGAATTGAATTGAACTGTGGGACACCAGTTGGTGTCGGAGAATTGGTTAGAACTGCAGACATGACAATCCTCAGAATGTTAATAGGCACAGTGCTTCCAGGTCTCGTAGACCAGACCCTCTGGGTCCGGGAATCCTCATTTTTAAGGAACATTCAAGTGATGCTTCTACATATTAAAATTTGAGAGCCAGGGCTCTCCGTAAAGCAGATTTGTGAAATATAAGCAAGTAGAATGAAATGAAAAGTAAATCAACCCTAATCCCATGAGAAAAACATCTCGGTATGTTCTTTCACCTTCCCACGGAAACTGATTTTATTACGGATTTGATCACACCGTGTATTCAGCTTTGGGTTCTGCTTTTCCACTTAACATTCTGTCACATCAGACATACTTCCCTGGCTGTGGTATACTCTTTTAAAATATCAGTAATCACTTTTGCAAAAGAGTGTGTTTCCTTAACCACGTGTCTCTTTGGGGGGCATTTATAGCACGGCCCATTTGTCACTGTTGTGAATTATGTCGTGATGAAAATCTCTCTCTCTCTCTCTGAAGCTTTCCTGGTATTTGTTTTCACTGCCTCGGGATTCCCAGAGGTTAGAGGACTTGGTCTGTCACCACAGATGGTCCCAGGCTCTGGGGCAGCAGTGTCCACTGGTAACTTGAAGGTCCCTTCTCTGGCAACGATGTTTATTTTCACAAGCTTTGTTAACTTGATAGGTCAAATGGTATGTAATTATTTTAATTGCATTGATCCATCCTTCGTGCTGTGGGAAATTTCCCCAAGTGTTTGTTTACTAATTGCATTTCCTTTTGTGACTTCTTGGTCCATGACCCCCACCCCTTTTTCTCCCAGGGGCGTTTTGCAGTGAAATTAACCCTCTGTCTGCATACTTACCACAATTACCTTTTCTTTACCCATTCACTCTGAAGTCCCGGTTATGGTTTTGATATACTGGCATTTAAAAATGGATCTAGTCAGAATCCAACAACTTTTCCTTTGTCATTTCTTTTATTGCTTCAAAATATGAAAGCTCCTCCTTCTCAGGAGATTTTATGATTGATGTTTGCTTTCTTGTAGCTTTGCTGATGGTTAAATGTGTCCTTCTTGAATCTATCTCGGATACATCTTGGTGTGTGAGAGGAAGTAATCTAATAAATTATTCTTTTAATGTTGTTGTTCAAAAAACATGTACTGACGGTTCTTTCTCTTTCCCTCTGATGTTCTGGGAAAGTTGCTTTATGGTCCCAGCCACTTTGTAGGACAACTGTCTGTTTACAGCATGACCCAAGGGTAGGGCTCTGTCGTGGTCGGCAGTGTAACCCCAGAATCAGCGGAGCACACAGGCCTTCTGGGGAGGTTTTGAATGAGAATTTAAAAGTACATGTATGTGAGCCTGCGAGCCAGCTCCTCCAAAGGGCCATGATGCCTGGATCCCGGAGAACCATCCTGATCTTAGTGAAGCACATGCCCTCATAGAATTAATCATATTTATTCGTTCCTTCATATTTTGCACATGAGATTTTCCCCAGGAGCATCTCAGTCCATCGGTATGACTTGTCTCTAAGCTGTTATTTTTACACTGCTTATGTGAAATGGGCATGTATTTTTAGAAGTCCTCTTTGCCACAATGGAGGGAAATGGTGAGGTCTTGGAGTCTGCTGATTTCATTTTCTCGCACACGGTTTGTGGGTGAGAAAATTGTAGCCTCCTCACTAGGACCGGTGGCCAAGTGCCTGGTTTCCAACTTCGCCCGCCCGGTCTCACACCTCTTCGCGCCCCCACCCCTGCATCTCTTACACGTTCGCCCTTTGCCTGGTGGGATTCCCAAGCCTGCCTGGACAAGGACAGGTCTTCCATTTCTCTTCTTTGCTAAGCCTAGAAACACAGAGACCCCTGCGTCTGTCCCTAACCCTGGCCAGCTGTTTCATGGGGGGCCTCCAAAGGCTGGTGTCCCCAGAAGACTGCAGGGGCTGGTCCTTCTCTGCCCCCTTGTGATCTGCAAACAACCCTGCTCACTGGCGGCTGATGGCAGGGCCTGGGCGGAGGCGAGTGACAGGCCGCAGCCCTCACCCTCGGGGTCTCCAGAGTGCACTGTCTGATATGACTGTGCCCAGTTTAACCCATTCTTCCTCTGACGTGTCCTCTGAGTCTGCATCCCCCTCGCTGTCCAGGTCGCCAATGGCTTCAGTCAGCCCTCTGCTACCATCAGCGCAACCTGACTCCGTGACAGGCGGGTTTTCCACAGCCGAGTACAGAGAGGCTGCACCTCATACCAGGCACTGACTCCGAGTTTGAAGGTGCGGAGCGAGTGTATTTTGGAAAAAAACACACGTTCTGTGTTTAAGGTTGGGATAATGAAATAAATTGCAAATTGTTTTGGTAACACGATTAGAGGAGCAAGATGGAGAGAAGCGCGCTGGCTGATGGAGAGCGGCAGGTGTCTGCACAGGCGTGGGGAGGACTGTGGACACCTCGAAGTCTGAGTGCCCGAGACGGGGGACAGCACACCCGTCACATTTATCAGAGAGGACGGGGGTGAGAAAGGCCGAGGGGCATTACCCGAGCTAATCTCCCAGTCTTTGTGTCTTTGTTCATTCATGTATTGATTCATTATTGCAATGATTGATTATTGCAAATGCAGCTGAGTGCCTACGATATTCTAGAAACTGCTAGGATTAGGAACACAGAGACTGACAAGTCGTGGCCTATGTCCCAGGGGAGGCACCATCCAGCCCAGGAGAGGCCTGCGATCAGCTGCAGGTCCACTACAGTGTGATGAGGGCCGGATCACAGAGAGGCTGGGTGGGCACCTAACCCGGTGGGCAGGTCTGAAAGCTTCCTGACAGCCCAAGCCGGGCCCTGAAGGACGGGTGGTGTGAGCAGGTGGAAAGGACGGGGAGTGGGGTTTCTCAGGAAGTCTGCAGCCCCGAGGCACGGAGACAAGGGCACAGGGAGTGAAAAGGCACTTATTCGGGGAGGAGGTGGTGGGGAGAGACAGGCTCCCCCTGCTCTGCTAGGGAGTGTGGAGTCCCGAAGTCTCCACAGTCCAGTGACTGTGGCTGTAATTGGCATCGTTTGTACTTTAGTTTTTGTCATTTCTTCCAATGAATGGGCTCCCGCTCAGACTGCTGCCCCACCCCGACCCCCAGCGCTCCCCGGGGCCTGACTGGTCCTCCTGGTGGGGAGCTCAGCCTTACCCCCCACCCCCACATCCCCCCAAGAACGTTTCTCAAGGACGGCCATAGGCATGCGGCCTTGACCTGGTCCGGGGCATCAGCACAGCTTCCTGCACACGGCAGGCTCAGGAAGAGTGGCTGCTCTGAATTCTTCACGTGAACTGGCTTCCCCGCCGTGCGGATGTGCTCAAGGCAGAGCGAGCACTTTAGACAACAGGAACCTTTTACACATACTTTTAACTTATTTTAGCAGATTGCTTGAGGTATAATTGACACAGAAAGGGCACCTATTGAAGTGTGCATTTGATAACTGCTGACAGTGTTACACACCTGTGAAGCCACAACCACACTTGATGAGGAGACGTGTCCACCGCCTCCGGAGGCTCTTCCCGGTCCTTCCTCATCCCTCCCTCGCTCCTGTGCTTGCCCCTCCATCCCCATCCTGCTTCTGTCACTACGGATTTCTTGGCATTTTCTTAGACTCGAGGGGAATGTGATCCCATAGTACACATAGTTTTCATCTTGCACTGTTCACGCGGCATCATTACTCTGAGGTTCGTCTAGGCCAGTGGTCGGCAAACTGTGGCTCGGCAAACCGCGGCTCGTGAGCCACATGTGGCTCTTTGGCCCCTTCAGTGTGGCTCTTCCACAAAATACTGGCTCTTCCACAAAATACCGACTTCTGCGCATGGGCCACGAAGTTTCAATGGCACTGTACGTGCGCGCCTGCACTTGGTATTTTATGGAAGAGCCACACTGAAGGGGCCAAAGAGCTGCATGTGGCTCGCGAGCCGCGGTTTGTTGACCACGGGTCTAGGCTAAAGGATCATGTTCATTGGGGTTCTTTCCCTGTTATTGCCAAGTGGTGATGTGCTGCATGGACCCCACAGTTCCTTTCTCCATTCACCTGTTGATGACACTGGGCTGTTTCCAGCTGTTGGTTATAACAACGATGCTGCCGTGAGCATCTGTGTACAAATCTTGCATGGATATTGCTTTGTCCTCTCTTGGGTAAATACCCAGGAGGGAAATGCCTGAATCACAGCAGGTGTAGGTATAGCTCTTAAGGAAACTGTCAGACTGTCTCCAAGGTGGCGGAGGTGTGCACACTCCCCAGCAGCGTATCAACACTCCGGTCACTCCCCCGTTTGCAGGCGTTCCTGGCTGAGCACACACCTGTGCCATTACCCAAGCCTGATGCTGACAAATTCCAAAGCGACTGCGATTTCTCAGGCACTGAAAGGCCTGGGGGTGGGAGTGTGGGTAATATTCCAGCGATTATTCATGGGTGCACCCTGCCACGGCCCCTGCAGGGGGACAGCACCGTTCCTCACGCTCCTGCCTCCCAGCCCCACAGCAAGATGAGGCGTTACATCCGTCTTTAATCTTTTCCAGTCTAATAGGCAAAAACACATCTGGTTTTAAGTTTGAATTTCTTTGTTTATTAACACAGCTAAATATTTTCAGTGACTGCTGGTCATGCGAAGTTATTATTCTATGAGCAACACGCTGTCATGCTTTAAATTGTTTTGAAAAGGTTCCCATCTTATTAGGGGTTCCAATTATTTGTCATACAGGCTGAGAATATTGCCAATGTGCTGTTTTATGTTTAATTATGTTTATGGGTTATTTTAATTTGCAGACACTTTTTACTTCCAGGTTTGAGCAGGTCAATGAACGGCTCCTTCATGGATTCTGATCGGGATATTATGCTTACAGAGGCCAAACCAGTTCCAGGTCTTTTTTTCACTTGCAGTTTCTTGTAGCTATTTAAAATATGTTTTATTATTATTTTATGATTTCATTTTAAAAGAATCTTTCCATCTTTAATCCAGCTGGAATATATTTGGCCCATCAGCTGAGATAAGGATCTAAACCAAACAGTTACCAGTTATGTCATCGCCCTATTAACTAATTCAGCCTTTCAACAGTTATTTGCAATGCCATCCAGGTAGGAGGGGAAATTAGCACGCTCTTACTTGGGTGACCTGATGGCTATCTTCAAACATGTGGAGTCCCTGATGTGGAAAGAGGAGCAGACAGGCTCCATGTGGGTGGAGAACAGAGCGTGGGGTAGTGGGAGGAGGGGAAGGGGACAATCCCAGGAGCAGGGCAAGGTGGATGGGGAGGGGAGCACAAGAGCCCTGTGTTCCCCAGGAGGCACCAAGAGAATGGAACTGAAACGGCCACCTTGGTAAGGTCACCTCCATTCTAGAACTGACCGAAAGCTCCCCTGGCCATCCGGGAGGACTCCCCGGCCTGGCCTGAGAGTCCCTGACCTGTCAGTCTTGGGCAAACCAGGACTCAGAAAATTCTCTTCCCACACTCGGCATTAGACATAGAGAAGCCCAGGACTGGCGAGGCTGAAACGAACCAGACAAGCCGACCCTTCTGACGTGGTCACACAGAGCCAGTGACCCTTGTGTCCCTGGCCTCGGGTCCCAGCGGGCACCCCAGCCAGCTCTGCCCTGTGTGAGAACCAGCGGACAGACCCGTGCAGGGTGCTCTCTCCGTGGTATCTGGGAAACTATTCACTCTGTTTATTTTGGGCTAAAACATTGCATTTTATTTGTGTGTAGTTGTTAGCAACAGAGAAAAATTAGGAAGTCTAAACTTAACAAACGCTAAATATATCATTGTTCCATGAAAATATGACGTTTATTTGCCCACCTGGCAGGAAAGTGCAAGCAAGAATATCCCCAGGGCCCCACAGGCAAAGAAATGGCCTCGCTTTTCTCACTGGAAGCATTTCTGGGCCGGAGCCTGGCATTTGCTGCATTCATGCAATGGGGTCAGTTATTCCGTCTATGTAGAGGGCGTGACCTTGGTCCCTAAAAGTTCAAAAGATAAGGCAACATGCTCTTAGTTGGTGTTCTCGGCAAAAACCGAGTGGCCCGGCTGAGGCTGACAGTCATCTGAGAAAGAACAGCAGCCCCAGGCCTGCTCCCCAGGTCCCCTGTAAGGGCACGGCCCACGGGCCAGCTGAGGCCTGAGGTCATGGGAGCCACTCTGAGCCTTCAGCAAGGCCCGCGTGCCCATGGAGACATCTGTGGCCAGGACAGAAGTATGTGTAAAAGGGCCTGGAACTTGGTAAAGAGGAGCACCCCCCAATACAACCCCGATGACTCACCATGGGGAACTCGGGAGGGGGCCTGGAGATGGGACCCTGCTTTGGAGGTCTACCCTAACTTGAGTGGATTGGTTCATGTTCACCAGTCATGACTAATGTTGCTCTCTAGGCCAGCTGGAGTGGGGGTGGGGGATGGAGGGGAATTAACATGGACCACAGTGGTTAGGAACATGGACCCAGAGCTGAGTCTGCATCCCATTCCACTGCTAACTCGCCCGGTGTGACATGGGCAGACTGCTTGGCCTCTCTGGGCGTCCGCTTCCACTCCCCTCAGCTGTGAAATGGGCTGATCCCAGCAGCTCTGCCACAGACCTGCTGTGACCATTAAATGCCTTGTACATCTCCCGGGCACACACCATACCATCTATGGGTGTGTATCTGCATGTTTCATGGCAGTATTCATTCAAAACTTGTACCAAGTGCCGGTAGGAGACCAGGCAGTGACCTTGATCTCAGGAGCCTCCCATTGTCTTTGGGGAGTGACCTCCCGGGGCTCCATCCCCAGGGATGGCAGAGACATTGAGTCACTCTCGCTGGCTTCAGTGTCCTGAAAACAAGTAGAAATTCGTAGTTTATGTTTTCTTGAATTTTTCTTGCATTTCCCACTTGGGACTAAGCTTTTGGAGGAAATAGGTCTCTGGGTCAGACCCTAAATGACACGGTGCAGGAACATGCATTTTGCTTCGGAGACAAAGAGAAACAGAGATGGGGACTGGCCCTGAGCAGACTGCAGAGTAGTACCCTTGTGAGCGAGTGTCTGTGTCCCCAACACTAGGCGTGAGTTTAGTCCTTAACACCTAGAAGAAATAAGGTTTGCTCTATTCCTAGGCAGGGAAAGCAGACTAGATTTTTGTGGGGTGTGTGTGTGTGTGTGTGTGTGTGTTAATCTCCCTCTAGACTTCCTGAGATAGATTCCCAGGAACTTCAGAGATTAGGTTTCAATTTGCATAACAGCCCCAAATATGCAGGTGTCAACCTCTGGAGAGGAAGCCCGCCTTGGTGGCCTGTGGGCCTATTGTTTAGACACTTTGTCCAGGCCTGGGCTCTGTGGTTGCCGACATCTCCCACTTGGATCCAATTTCGTTCTGTTTCTGCCTCCTTTCCCCTTCTGGCTGCCTCTGAACTTGGTCGGTTGCATCTGGTCCTTCCCCCTCATGACCTCAGCTCCCCTGCAAGGACGGTGGCTGGGGCCTCCTCTAGTGTTGCTAGATAAACACAGGACACCCAGCAAAATTGGAATTTCAGATCCTTGGGACGGACTTATACTAAAATGTTATTTGTGTTTATCTGAAATTTACATTTAACTGGCCTCCGATATTTTCATTTGCTGAATCTGGCAGCTTCTTCCTTGCTTTGAGCTACAGTGGAGAATAGACCAGCCCTAGCCAGCCCCCAGGACACAGTCCCCAGGCCCAGTTCCAAGGGGGACTCATTCCACCTCAGGCCCACAGCCCACTTGTCCCTTTCCTGTGTCCAGTGAAAGGACTGGCCTTCACTGCATTGGCCAGTCCACCAAAGTGAGAGTGAGACCAGCTTCACTTCTAGCAACACTGGCTCGTCCCCCACCTTTCAACTCAGACCCGGTATAAAACCGGCTGTGGCTCCGGCCCGGATGACGGACTCATTTTTATTAAGACTGTGTGAGGTTTCAGACAGATGAGTTCAAGGTGTCTGCATGGCCCAGGATTCAAATATCCTCAAGAGCCAGTGCTTTCCCAGACTGTTCTTCAGACATTAGGCCAGGTTTTCATCTCGCAGACAAGGATCCTTCCCAGGCTTAGGATGTTCCCACAGAGCTGTGCAAAGTGCGAGTCCGGCCCACAGAGAGAAGACCCGCCTGTGCGGACACGTGGCCTGGAAGGCTGCAACGCCCAACCAAAGCAGAGAGGAGAGACTTAAGAAAAAGCGTTTGCTCAGGGGTCTTCTCACTGGGAACACAAGTTACAGTAGAGCAATCAGGGGACTGAAAGCCAGAGGAGGATCCGGCCAAACACCCACCATGATCCCAAAATTCAAGTCAGCAGGAGGCAGTTGAGCAGATGTTGTGATTAACGCCAATTACAGACGCATCAGCTCAGCCACACCTGCTCTGACGTCTCAGAAATCAGCCTGGCCAGAGGCCTTCCAGGTGCACGTCTCACTGGCATCATTTATATCCGGACCGGCACACAAAACACAGACCTGAGACCAGACACAGGGAAGCAGGCGAGAGGGGATGTTGGATGGATTGGAGCCACATCAACTTCCTTGGTATCCACAGAGGATGTGCTCCCACATCCACTGCTGTGCACCTAATCACACGTGGATTTATTCCTACTCGAGAGGGGAGAAGTGGCTCTGGGGAGCCTTGTGTCCATTCACAGGTAACAGGTAACAGGTGGTTCAGAACGATCCTGTTTGAATACCATGGTTTCCAGGTTTTGTTTAAAACATGGGGCCAGGGAGAAGGTAAGCTCTTACCATTAAAGATAAATGGGGTCTTCATTCATCAGGTTAATGGCCCAGTTTCTGTAGAAAGAACTAAAGCTAGGAAGCACTTTGATGAGAGGTGGGACTCCGTTTAGTCAGGGGTGGTTGACTCAGGACAATGAGGAGGCCACGCTCCTTTCACATTGAAGCAGCTGTGCTACAGAATTTCACACGGGAAGTACCTGCCATCTGCACATGTGGGCCCTCTGTGGTGCCACTCCGGGGACTCTGAGTGTGAGCCCATGAACATGCCAAAGGCACCGGTGGCAATAGGGAGGGACAGGGTTTCTCCAGCGCCAGTTCCATTGGGATCTGCAAAGCAACTCAAGTCTTCAGAGGAGGCAGGTGTTTCGAAGACATTCCCTCCATCCCACCATCTGTGCTACCTGGGGAAGGTCCAAGGGAAACCCCACATGGAATCCACTGGGGCCGCTGTCTGGAGAACATCACCGTTCCCCTTCATCCCTTAATCCAGAGTCAGGGAAAGGTTCGTCTCCGCGTTAGGAAATTTGACTCAGACACCATTCTGAGTCTGCAGCAGCTGCGCTGCTTTGTTTCTGGCATTCGGAGCCGCACAGCTCTTTGGGGCCACCAGCACACAGGCAGGCCAGCGAGTAAGGATCCCAGCACTGTGATGGGAGAGATTCCGTTTCCTCCCTCTGAAAATGGGGCCGTCACACCTTCCTCTTAGGTTTGCGTCAGGGTTGAGCTAGATAATTTATGTCAAATGCCTGGCCCTGGGGAGTTCAGTAAATACGCAGGAACTCTTAGAATCCAGAGACAAAGGTCACTTACTATGGACTGGGGTGTGAGCAGAGGGGACTCAGGACTCAACAGGCTGGATAATAAACATTCAGAAAGGAGGTGACAATGGGGAGAGTGTGGCAGGCCCAAGCACAGGCCAGTGAGGGAGCAGCTCTCAGAACTCGGAGGCCACCTGGCCCATAGCATCAGCACCCTAAGGGCTGGCCTCCTTCCAGACAATGGTCTCTGCATTTCCATCCCCATGCCTGAAATGCCCTGCACCCAGATGTCTGCAAAGATGGCAACCTTTGTCTTTCAAGAACAGCTGAGAAGTCCCCTGTGCTCGGACTCATGGGTGCCTTACATCAGCTCACCACCTCCCCCCTGCTCCTGTCTTGGGAGGCTGACTGTGCAGGCTGTTTAGAACTATATCCAGGATTTAATTTATTAGTGTGGTAAGATGACAGACACAGAGACTACTGCCTGGAAAGAAGAGGATGGGGCATACCACCTGTAGGTGGCACACCAGGCCATGCAGGGCCACATGGGGAAGCACCAGGGTTAGCCAGGAGGCAAAGGGAACCAGGGAAGGACATGGGCCAGAGCCTTTACTGCGTTTTGTGGGATGAGATGGAGGAGGCAGGATAGACGAGCTGAGCAAGCTTAGGGTTGGATAGTTTGGATAATTTCCATGGGGATATTGGGGTGGTCTCTGGTTGTTGGGTACCTGGTCATAGGGTGATTAGGGTGGGGAGAAGATTGGTCTGGTGTGTGAGGGTTGAATAAAGGAGATGATTGGGGCTATGGATTCAGGACTGCTTGGTTGGCATGCTTGCAGGCACGTTGTTTGCTGTCTCTAGAAATTAGCTAACCCTAGGAGGGACGGACAGTCACTTCCAGGGTCCACAAAGCCTCAAGATGTAAAAGCATCACAAAATATAGAAGGTAAAAAGCATGATTGATACAGGCTGCAACCATGGGCTCTGGTGCCCTCTGCTTTTGCTGGGGGATAGGGGTAGCCCTGCAGGAGACAAGGGAAAGCAAGCACAATTAGGGTGTTTGCTCACCTGTCCCTTCCCTGGAAGGTCATCCCTTGACTGAGGGTGCTCACTGCTCCTTGCAGGGCAGCTCCTCTGCATGACTTTCTCCTTGTGTCTGTCAGCCAGGCCTCCTTACTTCTCCTGAGCCACTGCATCACTCCTTGTGAGCCCCCAAGGCCCCTCCCAACTTGTGGGGGAAAATATTTTAAAACTACATTATCTTAATTTGAGTGTGCCCTCTGTTTCCTGTTGGGACTCTTACTAATACCAGAACCCATCCTAGAAGCAGACCTCAGACCCTCACAGTAGATGGGTCTGTGCCAACGTAGATTCTAAGATCACTCAGATATCAATGACCAAAGATGTACCCTCCCCACTGGGGACATGATTAATGCACAGCACGTGGCAGCATCGTGATGATTATATTATCATCATGTTATCATCTGTGGTTGCATGGGGTGAAGTGCAGGTGGGAGGCAAGCACTGGGAGATGGAGTGGCTGGGGCACTTAGTCACTATGGCAACAATAATGATTATGAAGATTATGGAGTAGTCAGGCTTCTTCTCACCACCTGGGGAGCATGCATAGAGAAAGAGAAATTAACTCCATGAATATGCAATTAAGAACACGCATGCAGAGTCAGGAATCCTCTTCTGCAGTCTCGAGCAGACATGGGGGAGGTCCTGGGCCAGGCACTGGTGATAGGGTTGCAGAGTGAAGCACCTATTAAAAGCTCAACTAACAGGTCTCAACAGGTCACCTTTAGGTAAGAGCAATGGGAAGGGGGCCATGGGTATGGGATTTGGACATTTAGTCACATCATCCATCATATTTCTGAACCCCCTTTATCAGCATAAATGCTCCCTCTGTGAAAAAACATACACAACAAGAATAATAGCAGCCCGACTATTCTAAATTTGGCATGCTATCCGTGTCCTACTTCCTCCTGGGACTGCCCATCACACCTTTCCGAGAACACTCTCCTCACCTAATGCAGAGTCTCTCCTTACCCAGCTATTCCCCATCAACTCGCTCTGTTGCTTTTTATTGTCTTACTGTGCCAAGGCTGCCATAACAACAAACCATATAGTGGGGGGCTTAAACAACAGGAACTTCCTTTCCCACAATCCTGGAGGCTGGAGGGTTGATTTCTGGAGAGGCCTCTCTCCTTTGTTTGAAGATAGCCACCTTCTTACTGGGTCCTCAAATGGCCTCTTCCCTGTGCCACGTGGAGAGAGGTCTCTGGTGTCTCTTCTTCTTTTACAAGGAAAACCAGTCCTATAAGATTAGGGCTCCAACCCTTTGACCTCAATTAACCTTAATCACCCCCTTAAAGGCCCTATCTCCAAATTCAGTCACAGGGGGTTAGGGCTTCAACATATAAATTTGGCGGGGGGGGGGGGGGGAAGAGACACAGTTCAGTGGATAACAGGGGAAGAGACACAGTTCAGTGGATAACACCTGCTTAAGAAAAATGATCAAAAAGTTGTCCCTATTTTTTATATTTCATGTTTGTGGCCTGGAACATCAGCTCAGCTTCATATGGACAGAGCCCTTCACTCTTTGATCTCTGTGCTTGGAGCAAGGCCAGGAGCAGAGTAGGTTCTCATAAATATCATTGGATAAAGGAATGGATAAACAAATTGTGTATAAATAGCTATACCCCCTTGCAGGATACTCCAAACTCGACCAAAGGCCTTGGACCTATTTTTAAAACTTTACTGGAAATAGGAAACCACATTTCTGATCATGGAGGGACATGAGAAAAGCAATTAAGAGAATCAATATGGCAACAATACAAGGATGGACTGGAGAGGAATAAATGAGGTGGTCAAGGCCATTGGCAAACTATTAAGCTAAACCAGGTGGGTGGAGTTGAGGATCTAGACCTATAGCTATGGCAGTGAATGTGAGAAAGGAGGATACATTTGAGAGACATACAAGGAAAAATTGAAAGAAGGAGGTTAATTGGAAGGAGAGAGAGAGAGGTAGCAACAAAAAGCTACAGACAACTGAGTGAGTGATGGATGCCTAAGAAGACATCCTGAGGGTGGACCCAGGACAGTAGAGAAGGGTCTGCATCAGCCAGACTGGTGCACTGCCATACCATGCTTTCTTACCTCTGGTTTCACCATGGCCATGTGAAGAGCTGAATGTAGACTTTGATCAACATTGTACTGACAGCAGCTCACCTCAAGAGCATGCCTCTGCTATCCAACTTCTCCTGTGGGATGTCCCTGGAAGCCTGGTTGGAATTCCTGCATTGCATCTCTGAAGTTTGTAAGAGCTTTTACCTCATAGACCAATCCTCAGCCACAGGGGGATGGGAGATGGTGGATGATGCTTCTCCCTTTTGTTCCTTGGGTGGACAATTCTGAGATTTTTTTTTATCCTCTTCTCATATGTCCTGTTGTGGTGGGCCAGCTTCATATCACATTTTAGAGTAAATCACATTGATTGTATTGACTTGTTCTCCTTCCCTGTTGCCTCCCCAGACCTTTGCTCCTATACCTGGTTGACCCCAACATAAACTACCTGCCCACAGCCCTTCTCTAAAGCTGTATTTTGAGAGGGGAAGGGGCCATACCAACACAAGTTTCGGTTGGTGGGAGATCATGCAGCTGGTTTATGATACAAAGAGTTTGATATAATCTTTTGTTCATACTCTCTCAAGTGCTTACTCTGCCCCTGGTGCTACACAAACCCATGTACATCTTGACCATCACAATAACCCTATGAGCTGAGTAGGGCAACTCTTATTCTTTATCCCATTTTAGAGAGAATTGTCTCAAGTTTTCAGTGTTCATGACCCACACTTGACCAATACTTTCCACCCAGTGCAATACTTCACTGGGGTGTGCAGGCCTCCAAATCACCAATGAGCTGATACCCCCAATTACGCTGTGCTTCATCCAACGAAAACAGATGTGGAAACATAACTGATCTTCTTAGAAGAAAGTTCTGAGCCCAGACAATCCTTTGCTTTTTGATTGCCCAGGCCAGTCATTCTGGCCCTTGGTTATAATTATCAACCCCCTTATCTATATTGCTCTGCATTCATTCTGTGTCTGATCATTCCTGTGAGATAATATGCTCACTGAATGCTGGAACCCTGTCCACCAACTGAAGGTGATGAAATCTTGGAATTCAAACCAATATCCCACAGTGATCATTTTGAAGACAGGCTAAAATAATGCAGGGCTGACAGGCAGGTACCAAAGTCATGGGCTTGCTGTCTCTGCTCTGAGTCATTTGTAGTTGACCTCAACTACATTAGACTCAAACTAACTGTCAGATCTATCTGACACTAAAAATCTACTTAGACTGTAATTTTTACCTTTTAAGCATCGTGGAGACAACCTCACTCAAAAATATTAATCCATGAAGTAAAACATATCTGCTAACTATGTCCCATAAATCCTAAAGGAGAGGAGTTCTTGTGAGCCTATATGTGTTGGGGTGTATGTTAATAATATGGAAATGAGTATTGAGAAGGTCAGCTCCTGGGAGATCTGACTGTCTCCATGGTGACATCTCAAATGACCTGGGGTTGGGGCAGATGCCACTTAAGCCCAGCAAAGCAGGTCTGTCAAGGTCCCTGGGAACAGGTCAACAGGAGCCAAGTGCACAGGAACACCAGCCCGGGCATAGCCTGAGGAGGGAGCAGCTGCCAAAAAGCACAAATTCCATGACTTCTTCTCACTCCTTTCCATGGGAATCTGGGTTTGTTTGGGAATTTGCTTCCTCCTATGTCTGAGCTCTGGCCTGCTTGCTAAACAGACCCAAGTACACCAATGCAGACGTGGCCTGCTTCCATGCTTCTCTGCTTGGAAGTAGCCTGGCCAGTCCATGTGTGGCGTCCCCAGGATCTCATGGCATCTGCTTCTGCCAAGTCCACTGTTGTGCTTGTAACAGACAGGATGACTGGTGTTGACATGGGCCTATTTATATGACAACTACACCTTGAAGAGCAGATAATTGAATGCTTATGGGGCGGGAGGCGCTTTTCACTTACATTTGTCATTTTATTTAATGTTCACAATGCAGTGACCTTGTTGTTCACTAATGGGGTCAGACAGTTTAAGCACCTTGCTCAAAGTCAGCAGGCAGAATGTGGCAGAGCTGGGTCAAGCTCAGATGTATCTTAGTCCAAAGCCTGTTCTGTATCCAGGACAGATCAGAGGTTCCCAGGACCACCTCTTCCGGTTTGATTAACTTGCTAGACAGCCTCACAGAACTCAGAAACATTGACTTACTAGATCACTAATTTATTATAAAAGAATATAATTCAGGAACAGCCACATGGGAGATGCACAAGGCAAGGCGTGGGGAAGGGACAGGGCACTCTCATACCCTCTCTGTCATGCCCCTCTCCATAGAGCACCTCCACTTGTTCACCACCCTGGAAGGTCCTTCCTTCGGGGTTTTTGTGGAGGCATCATTACATAGGTTGATTAACTCATGGACTATTGGGTGATTGAACTCAATCTGCAGTCCTTTTTTTTTCTCTTCCCAGGGATGTGTCTGAGACTTGGGGGATATGACTGAAAGATCCAACTCTTTAACTACAAGGTTGGTGCCCTGGCAACCAGCCTCCATTCTTAGGTGATTCTGGGGCTTTTCCAAAGTTTCTTTATTAATATAATAAACTAGTTTAAGCACTCTTCACACTTAGGAGATTCCAAGGGTTTTAGGAGCTCTGTGCCCAGATCAAGACCAAGACCAAATATGTATTTCTTAGTATAAACCACATATCACAGAGGCTTCTCTTTAAGGCATCCAACAGCAAAACAAATATGAGAATCCCAACTTGAAACTCACCCTCTATTACAGCCTTATAATTTCAACATGATTTAAAATTTTCCATTAAGCCCTTCCCATCCAGACTAACAATTTAAGGGGCAGGCATTAGGGACCCTGCTATTTGGGCAGGATTTTTTTTACTTTACTATAATACATAATTTCTATTATAGTTTCATATCATATTTCATTTTAAGGTATACATTTTTTGCCTACAGATCCATTTTCCACATATGTATTTATGTGGTAATTTTCATATTTATTCTTAGTTATTCCCCTCCCATGGTTCCTAGTGCTGGCCTCTGGAACCTCTAGCTCAGGGGTCCTCAAACTTTTTAAACAGGGGGCCAGTTCACTGTCCCTCAGACCATTGGAGGGCCGGACTATAGTAGTGAACCCTGTGTCCTCTGTTCCTTCTGGTGTCCAGGCTCTGTAAATCTTCCCTGAGATCTTGTGTATTATCTATGATGCCATGGCCTGACCTCATGACCATTTCCTCCAGAATTCTTTCATTTTATAGAAGAGAATCTGCATTTACCTGCACTTGAGAAGCTCCTTAAAGAGCTGGTGAAATTATCTCACCTTGGTGATGGTTAAAATGAGGGTCATGCTAAATACAGTCAAGGTTAGGTGTTGAGGTATTTTGTTTCCAAGTGTACTGCTAGTGATAATTTGCTACTGACCAAGAGGACCTGGTTCTATGCAACATTTTAATTCCAAGCATTAACCCCAGGTCCTTACTATGACCAAGAAAAGCCATGTTGTCATTGGAAGGTGGATCCTGTTTTGCAGGCAGGTCTGGGGGGAGCATCTTCTGTGGCCCTCAAGGGAAGAAGGGCTGCATGTCTGGTCCTACCATAGCAGACGGGACAGAGTCCTGGTCATAGACAGGGTGCCACATGATACATCCTGTCCATGATCTTTAGATGAGTCCTAAGACCCAGCCCAACTCCTCTGACCTCTCTTTGGACTAGAGCTCAACAGAGGCCAGGACTGGGTCAAACCAGGCCTGAGCCTGGCATCTGGTCCAGCTGTATTTATCACAAGAGGAGGTGATAGACAGGCAGTTGGTGCCACTGTCTTCAACCACTTACAGTTCCCAATCTGCCTCTTCCCCCTTCTCTTTTAAATGCCTTCTCACACTTGCTCTATTTGATCAGCTTCCTACAGAAAGTTAGGGAGAATTAGGGATGATATCTGATTTATCTAACTAGTCAAGAAGCCACCTGCAACATCCCAGGGTAACCGGGCATATCTTATTTACTTCCCTTGGCCCATGACCAGTTGCCATGACCACCCTGGTCCTAGGTACCATGTCTCATCATGGGACTGGACCCAGAACTTAATGTCTTCCTTAAGGCTCTGTCCACACCTGAAGGCAAACACACCTAGTGTCATCTCCTGGGTACCCAGGGGATCATGTCTTGGATCTTCCTATGAGACGAGGTTGCTGGCCAGCTAGGGCTCAGACCACCCTGTCTATAATACAGATACCAGTAGTAGCTGCAACCACCACTGTCACCATTTATGGTGTGCTTCTAACACCCCAAGCTGGGCCATGACTGTATACATCTTAGCTCCTTCAAACTTTACAACAGTCTTAGAAGTAAGCATCAGGTTTATTTCCATTTGACAAGCAAGAAATGGTAAGAGTTCATATTTATTCATCACCTCCTCTAGTTACTTTGCTAAGTGCCTTACATATATTATCTCACTTGACCCTCACATTTGCTCTGTGAAATAAAAGCGTATTTCACGGATGGGACCATGGAAGCTTGGGAGAGGGCAAATAACTTTCTGGGGGCTACAGAGCTTGTTAGCATCAGAAGCATCTGGTGGGCAGTCTGGCTACAGAGCACCCACCAGAGCCACCCCAAGACCCAGGTGGGTCACATTCTGCTGAGGGTGCCAGCCCAGCCTGCCTGATGGTTCTGCTCCACCAGGCTCTCTGAGATGACCCTGCTGTGCTGTGAGTAGAGAATCAACCTCCTAATGCAAGGCCTTCAGTGGATGCGGGCTGGGCGATGCTGGAATGTGGAGCTCAGGAATGGATGTGCTCCCTGCTTTTTGGGAAGCGCTGCTTGTCTGATGCTCGCCCAGAAAGCCTTGGAAAATTAGAGCATTGAAACACAGTGGTTAAGTTCCATCTGTAGAAGTGGTGGTTGGGGGGTGGGTAGCAGGAGGAAAGGGCAGAATGGCACAAGAGAATTTTTACATAATAACAACCATATGTCTTAAAAGAGTGGGAATGGTTTTCCCTTTTTGCACAAGGACCCTGGAAAACTGCTTCAGGAAATTAGCCTCAACCCCTGATTAAGTTAAACTAAACGTGTCAGAAGGCAGATGAAGTGAAAATGGCCCTTCCAGCATCACGTGGCATCTGACATTCCTGACCATTAACCATATTAAATGGACAGAGATACTCTGTGTAGACAGAGGAAACGTCAGAGTGTCTTGGGTGAAACTAAATTCTTTGAAGATCAGGTTGTTCATTTTTCACAGAGCTCTCTAGGTAGACTTGACATTCAATCCCACACTGACTGAATTATTAGGAAGAAAATTCACCTAGAAAAGAATGTGCATTATTTATTGGCATTTGGTCTTAATTTTAAATACTGTGGTAAACAATATTAAAACACTGATCTGCCCACCTCATGGAAGTATTATACCAAGACTTGTGTCCAGCATAATTTTCAACACTCAAGATGTGAACTATAATTTGTGCCTTTAAAAATCCCCCCTACTCAGGAAACCTTGACCTTGAATGAATAACAATGACCATATTGACTTCAGTCCCCCCATCATGTGACTGCTACATACACTTCCAATTTCCTAAGCATTTCTTTGTCAATGGGCATCAGATAATGGGCACTTAAAGCAAAGCCATTTCCTCTTCAGTTTCTTGCCTTATTATTCTGATTAGTATAGACTGACACTACTTGAACTTTCCTTCTGATCAATGTCAAGAAAAAATTGGCCAGCTCTTGTTTCTTCTCTTCCCTTTTTTTCCCTCCTTCCAAACCGTAGGCTTCTGGTTGAGCAATTCCTAAGAATATTTTTAACATGACGGGGAAAGGGACTATTACTGAAGGAGACCAAAGCAGTTCTGAAGAGTCTGGGAGCTGGGACCAAAGTACACTGTCAGGTCCCAACATCAGAATCAGTGCTCCGGGGCAGCTGAGAACCGTGACCCAGAACTGCAAGAGGAAAGCTTTGAACCTCAAGTTTGAAAATGGAGTCATTTTTGTTTCTTGAAGACCAAGGGCATCTGAGCAGGCATCTCATCTTGGGCACACCATGTGTAATAGACTTTTATTGGGGCTGAATTTGGCTTTGAAGTGATCCCACCTTTCCAATGGCGGAGTAAGCCTTATGCAGACTGAGGTTCTGCCTTTTATTTTTCTCTTAGAGACAAGTGATGATTTGTGACAGGCTACCCATCTTCTTCAATCAGCAGTTTCCACCTCTGTTGACGCTTGCCTGGGTGCAGCACCAACAAAGGAGTGCCCACTCCCTTCTACAGAGCTAGCCCCTCTGGAATCCGAGGAGCCCACATATCTGCCGTCTTCCATGGTCTCTGTTTCTGAGTTGTTATCAGACATACCCTCTTTCATGACATTGACTTTGTTTTGCTTCTTGAACTTTTCTGCTATCTCCTTGGGATGAAGAATGAGTTCTAACCCACGAGCCTGGCATAGATTTGCACTCGAGAGTCGAGCTATCAAAACAGCCACAGCAAAGGAAAAGGAGCCTTGCGCTCTCTCCAGGATGAATGATGGAAAAGGCTCACTGGCAAATCAAAACATCCTGCTTCCCAGCACATTCCAGGCTCATTCAATTTCCACTTGGTGACAATTCTGTGAAAGTAATGTAGACAGATAATTATTTTCCCTCTAGAAATGACTAAAAATGTAAAGATAGGTGACATGTTCTGTTTTTGTAATAATCAGTATTTTGACTGGTATTTTAAGCAAAAATGTCACATTTCTTAAACCACCCCCACTGTCCAAGTAACTTCCAGATTATAGCATTTAGGGTAGCACAAATTTTCTCTTCCTCCACTCTCTTTGTAATTTTTGATATTGTGTTTGAGACTTGAACAGTCACATCTAAACGGTCATTAATTCTAAAGAGTATGGACAGTCTTGCTTAATATCCTTGAAAAGAAATTGATGTCTGAGGGCAGATTCCCTGAACATGGCCTTGGGTAACTATCGTGTGCTGAGTCACCACTGCATTGAGAAGTCTTTCCCCAAGTTCATCTTTCTATTGTCCTTGCCTCACACTACTGATGCCTCACCTTGGCCTGGAAGAACCCCTTATGGCTGAACAATGATTAATTGATTAGAGTGCAGTCACATAGACCCTCTTTTTGTCTTTATTTCCAAGAACTTGATTACCCTAATTTTGCACAGAAAGAAACCAAAGCTCAATGAGAAATGCTGTCTTGTGCAAACCCATACCACTAGTAAGAGGAGGCAGAGCTAGAATTCATGCCTCCGTGTCAGTCTGGGAGCCTTCTAGCAGGCTGCACAGGGCTGTGGCATCTCTTGAGGCCATTTATGGTGGGACAAATTTTCATACCTTTGAAGCCCTCCCAGAGTTTGGTTGAGGACTATAGGTGCTTAGTTAAGTGTTACTGGATGACTGTAAGAACCCATGAAAAGAAGTCAGTAGTCACATTCATGAAAATGTCATAGTCTTGTCAAGCAAGATAAGCACTGAAGATCCCAAAGTTGGAAACATCAACAGAGATAATACTGAGCTTCCAGACCTTCCCTGCTCTCACTGTGAGATAAGGTTGTCAGAAAGATGTCTATGGACCCTTAGACCTAGTCTAGTTAAGTGGGTGGGGCAAAAGTGGGTTTACAGTTATTCATATAGAAAATAATACAATAGTTAATAAATAATAATGCAAGAATAAACCCTGTTTCAGACTCACAACTGTAAATCTACTTTTGCCTTACCCTGCATGCAAGAGCTTTGAACCCTGAGTATTCACAATTAATGTCTAAAGCATGACCTAAGTACCCGAGATCTAACTACATTTTTCAATTTCTGTTCCCCAAAGAATGAAGAAACAATGATTTATAATTGTTCAGCGACATTCTTCTCTCCAAACTAAAAACCCCTATGTTTTTTTTTAACTTATAAAATGAGGACAGACACGGTTACCTCATTTATCTTGTTTTCCAAACATTTGACCCTTTGTTAGCCCCTCTGTGCACCAGCCTTACAATGTGCCCTTCAGTTTTGGAGACTAATGATGGCCCAGTACATGCTAAATATCATTTAAAATTGTCTTCATGTCAATAATGCTTTCCTCCCTCTTTCCAAAAGTACATTTCACTATTGACTCGTACTCTACTACTGGCCAGAAATGAGCTCTAGATCTTTCCCAGGGATGAGTATATTTGATGTGTTCATCTCTTGACCCTTAATCACTACCCTGTGATCATCCCACACCCAGCCTGTATTGCATTGCTTCCTGTTGGCAGTGGACAACCACAGAGCAGCCGGGACCACGCCATTTCCTTTTCTTTTGATATTCACATTCACATTGCTCCAGGTTGTATGTGCAAAGAGTCGCTGTGGCCAGCGTGGTGAGCCTGGTGGTGTTGGGAAACTCAGAGCATCATCAGAGGGTTTAGGAAAATAGCCTGGTGCTGGCACCAGGAACAAAGGGGAGTAAGGAAGTGGCACAGGGCTGACTCTCTCATTGACTCATCCCGGCTTCCGTTTCTCTCCTTTCCCAGCTCACTTCCCATCAGAGTCGAAACCCCCGCGTGGTTCTGCGCAAGTGGGGCTTTCCTAGACCTGGTCAGGGTGCCGTCAACAACATACTTCTTTCCTCTAATAGCTTTCCACTTACTGTCATTTGAGCTTTAAGTTTAATATTGTGTCACTTGGATGGTGGGAGCAAAAGAGCCTCTCTGGTCGGAACAGAACCCGCACTTGTCCATACTATGCTCTGCCATGTTATTCATTCATTCATTCATTCATTCATTCATCCATCCCTTCATTCATCCCTCCAATACACTTTGGGAACTTCTATTGTGTGTCAAATGTTATGCTGGGTTCTGTGTATGCAGAATCCTGCCTGAAGAAGTTCATGGTCATTGGGTCCCCAGCAAAGTCTTTGCAGGGCCTTCGCTTGCACTAGCAGAGGAAGCAGATGTATCTGGAACAGGTTTCCATATGGAACCCAGTATCTGATTCCATGCTGCCTGGACAGGATGTAGATTACAGCACATTATAGCAGACTGAGTGTGAACCTAGGAGCCTCATCAGACCTAACTATGTCACTCACTAAGTGGGTAAACTTGGGCAAGCTACTTAACCTTCTAATCTATAAAATGGAGCTAGAACTAGAACCTCTTCTTTAGAGTTGTTATGACAATTTATCTGAAGAACTCAGAACTACCACACATAGGAAGAATCACCTTACCCTAACCACCCACCTACATCTTTTATTACTATAAACAAAACAAAATAAAACCCTCTACCTGTCTAATCTGGATTTAATATTCTGTACAAAGTGACACCTTATAAGCAGGCCCTGTGATTATTAGATAAAGCTCTGAACAAGAACTAGGTAGTGAAAACACAAGTTACGTACAGGTAGGCAGGTGTTAACGCAACTGACCCAGTTGGTTCCGGGAACCTGACTCGGAGAATATAAGGACCTCTTTGTTTCCCACAGCCTGTGGAACCCAGGCTACTCAGGGGAAGGCTTTGTGGCATGGCTCTTGTCATCGTTTTGGGTTTTGGTAATAAAAGAGTGAGGCAAATGGTCCCTAAAATGCAGATGACTTTTTCCTTTTTGCTCACTGCTGTTGAGATTAAGCTGAAAGCCACGTGCCAGGAGTAAAATCACCAAAGGAAGTGTGTAGGCAGTTGTGAAGTAGGGATCTGGGTGTGAAATGGAAACATCAGAACAGTCACGCCTCCTGGAACGAATCAGGACACGCGGGGCCTTTCACCTCCTGCTCATGCAGGCGTCTGCCCAGAGGTGTCCATGAGCATTTGGCGCTTGGAGCTGTTGGTGGACCACGGAGAGATCAGATCCAAGGCCCAGGGCAGTCCTGGGATGCAGGTGCCTCACCCTGCATTCAAAGTGCATTTTGTGAGGATGTGTAACCCCAGTGACGAGGTGGTCTGGAGGTGTCATTCTCTGGGGCCTTCCAAAATCCACTAGTTAATCCATGTGGTCTACTTCATATTCTCTCCTTCCCTTTCTTCTCTTTTCCTTCCTTCCTTCCTTCCTTCCTTCCTTCCTTCCTTCCTTCCTTCCTTCCTTCCTTCCTTCCTTCCTTCCTTCTCCCTCCTTCTTTCTCCCTCCACCTCTTTCTTCTTTTTGTTCTTTTTTGTCCACATTCACTCATTTATTCTTCTCACCCATTCACTGTGTTGTTTAGAGAATATCCTTAAGCACCTACTACTCTAGTAGGAATATGAAGCAGTTTTATATATTCTCTCTGGCTAGAATTGGGAGGGGCATATTCCAGATTCTAAAAAATTGTGTGTGTGTGTGTGTGTATGTGTGTGGAGGGGGGGCGGTGTTGAAAAGAAATTGCTGAGTTGGAATGAGATAGTGAAGGGGAAAAGACATCATGAGTTTGGTTCAGAGCGAGGATAAAAGCTCTCATCATTTGAGGCTGAGATTACAATATTAAAATCAGCACAAAAAGCAAGTCTTCTTTGCGAAATGAAAGCTTAGATTCTGTATTTCTCAAGCGTGTCGGCAGAGCCCTGGCTTTTCTTCTTGGCCACTTACTCTGTCCTTGTGTCGTGGGTTTACCGGTGAGTCAGGAATTTTCCGCCTGACATCTCTCCATAGATGGCCGTGTGTATAAAGTTCCCCAATAAAGCGAGCCCTGCTTTTCATCTGCATCCTGTCCCTGTGAGGGAAGCTGCTGAGGCAGAGCTGGCGCAGACGTAAGAGGGACTCACAGTGCTTCAGTGCTCGCTCACTTGCTCCAAGAGTTGGCCTGCGACTATTGAGGCTTCCCTCCTGCGCTGCGGGGTAGGAGGCCCTGGTCTACATCAAGGGGCAATTTGCTACACATCAGGACTGTTTCCTGGCATTTTTCCTCCTCGCTCTTAACCTTGGGTCATGGGCCCTCAGTATGTTTCACGCTCGCTGTACCGGCCTCTGAAACCTGTCAGATGGAACCGGGCTGGCTGAGGTGCATAGTGGAGCCTCCACTGGGAGACCTGGGGACCACAGGTGGCCGAGCGGCCACTGAAAGGGCTGCTTCTATAAACAAGCTCAGAGCAGAGATCGCGGAGAGCCACCGGGGATAGACCCCTTAATTAGTGAAGTTCAAGCCCACCCTCGTGTTCTGAGAACTTGCTGAGTACCTGGAGGAGGGGCCTGAGGAATGTGTTTACAGCTAAGGAAAGGTGACCCTTCCTGTCACTCTCCTGCCTCTTCAAACAAGCAAGTCCTCCCCTGTGACCTGGGGCATCTCCCCCCGTCCTGTCCTTTGAACCTGTTTCCATGCACTTTTGCCCCCGGAGGACATAAGGCCAGGTTTCTGATTTCCCTGGTATGTGCTGACTTCTCTTTTATGATAAAAATCCAAACATCAGAACCCTTGACTGGACTAGGCAGGAGAACCATGGAGCCTGCTACCCTCAAGGAATGCTCACTGCCTGGTGCTCCCCAGAGACCCGCGGGTGCCTGCTGGCCTTGGAGGCCTTCTTCACCCCCTAGGAGTCCTGAGGAGTGCATGCCATTCAAGTGGGAGAGAAGGCAGGCTGGCCCTCCCTCCTCTGCTCTTTCCTCTCCTTCTGCTCCATTTGTGGGAGACGCTTTCTGGCAATCCTGTGTTAAGCAGCCGGAGACTTCATTAGAAGAGTAAGATATGGATTGAGTTTATTAAGCTGTGAAAAGTGATTAACAATAACAATAGTGTTGTTTATCTTACAGCTGCTGCCCAATGGCAAAGCTGGAGGAGTGAAAGCCTCAAAGATACGTCGAGGTCCTCTGAGATGGAGCCAGAACTCAGGGTAGAGGACGAGGAAGGCCCAGGCATCTGGGGAGGGAGGAAGCGGAGCAAAGGCAGACAGAGAATCCCAGGACCCAGGAGAAAATGCAAACTGTGCCTGTGGTTAAGGTGAGCAAGCCTTTCCCCCGATGCGGGAGATTTCCTCCACAGTGTCCCCAGCTCTGGGCCCAGCTCAGGGTACACCAAGCATCTTCCTACAGTTGTATTTTAGGGGCTATTGTAGCAGCGTCTATAAAGAGCATAACATTCCTAATTGTCCCTGAAAGCTTGAAGGTTAGAATGAACATTGCACACAAGTGTCAGGGCACTTGTTGTCCCCGCCCTACTGCAGGGCTTCCAGACAGAGCCGGTGGGCGCCTGCCCGTGATGCCTGGGCCTGCCCGCCAGCCGGCCGGCACCACAGTTCACGTTCACCCAGGCACCTGGTGAAGACGAAGTTGATGACGGAAGAGTAAGAATGTGTCTTAAGTGGGGCCTCAACCTGCTGTCCAAACCGCCTGCAGTCTTTGCTGGAAGAACACGGCTGTCTGTCCAGCTTCCTCCATGTGTCTGCAGCGTGGGAGGAGCAGGCGCTCTCAGGTCATCGCCGGGTGGTCTGAGCTGACCGAGGCCTCGGTGGACAGAGTCCTGAGTGTTCTCTTACCTCCTCTCCCGACCTCCTGGCCGGCCTGCAGCTCGCTCGCCGGGGGCCATCTGAGGCTCACACAGGCCTGCCCTCCTCTGCAGCCTCCAGCTCCGCATGGTGAGGGCGTGCAGAGCCTGTGTCCTCCTCTCAGGACAGCAGAATCAGACGCTCAGCTGATCCAGGGGAAAAGAGACCCATCAAACCTGCCTGTGTGCCTCATGCAGACCCACCCCAATTCACTGCTGTGTTTTGGTAGAAACTCGCACTGCATGATCACTGAGATAACATGTTTTATAGGCAGTCTCTGCTCTTTGTTAGGGGCTTCGGCTCCTCATGATGGTGTTTGCAGAACCTGACCAAGTGATAAATTTTGCTTATTTTAATCCCTTCCTTTTTTCTGCCAGAGGTTAATTGTTTGGTATTCTTTGTTAAACTAACACTTTTGATGGGTTAAGAACCACTAGGGCCACTTAAATAAACAGACTCAGGTAAGCACAGAGAAGCTAGTGTAGAAATAAGCTTTAACTTGAGTCCTTGGGCTGGTATGCTGGTCAATTGATATTGAAAATGACATGTGGATTCGCCTGGAGAATTTAAAAATACCCAATAACTGCTAACAAATGTTATCTTTCTTTTTTAGGTAGAAGAAATAGATTCCTTGATATTTAATCTTCCTGAATTATTAAAATAAGCTCTCAAGTAATGTTGTACCACCCTTCAAATGCACTGCTCGCACTGATACTATTTTAATTTAACGTTTCACATAAGGAAACTCAACCTGTCTATATACAGGGGTTAGGAAAAGGAGGTTTACAGTTGTTTGTATGGAAAATAATACAATAATTAGTAATAATACAAGAATAAACTCAGTGTTTCGCACACTCACAACTGTAACCTATTTTGGCCCCACCCTGTATTTCTCTTGTCCTATTGTTCACAGGTTTTAGAATCTAGGTCACAAAAGCTTCATCAAATGATTTGGGAAATATTCCATTTGTTTCTATGCTCTGGGAGAGTTACGAGGACATGGGAATTCTGAACTCATTTTAGCAATAATTTTACAGTAAGAAAGTAGAATAACAACCTATGTTCAGAAAAGTAAGTTTAGATGCAACCTTAGAATAATTTGGAATAGATAGCTTCTCACAGGCTGGGTTCTTCTGCCTCCTCCAGGGCAGAGTTTGGAGTCCAAGGTGGTTATTAGGGACTAAGATGGATGAAAGGAAGTTGAGGAATAGCCTGAACTGTATGGCAGGCCCTCCAAACCTTGGCCAATCTGGCCTTAATTGTCCAGCAACTCTCTGAGTTTGTTATTGTCAGTTCTCAAACTTTCTTGTTTTCTAAAATATTTTGCCTACCCTGAGATATTTAAAATTCCATATAAATTTTAAAATAAGCTATCGCTTTGTACAAAGATGCCTGCTGATAATTTGATTTGGATTGTTTTAAAGTTATAGTCTAAGAGAATAGGTATCAATGATATTGATTCTCAACAATTCATCAAGACATTATATCTCTTCATTACTTAAGTCTTTCATTTCTCTCAACTGTATTTTGTAATTTTCATTGTATACCAACACATCTTGTCAAATTTATTCCTAAGTTTTTTGTATTTTTGATGCTATTGTTATTATCTTTAAAATTTCAATTTCTAGTTGTTTGTTGTTAGTATACAGAAATACAATTGATTATTGTATATTGATCTTATGCTGTCAACCTGGCTAAAGTCATTCATTAGTTCTAATAGTTGGTTTTGGGTTGTGTGGTATTTTATTTTTTTGCTACCTTAGGAGTTTCTACATATATAATTACAGTTTACTTCTTCCATTTTATTCTAAATTTGTTCCCCGTATTTGAAGAAATAAATCCAAATTCACCATTGAGTCTAAGGTCCACTGTGGAGTTATCTTAGATGCTCTTTATAAATATGAGAATGGTCACTTGATTCCTAGTATGCTGAGAGTTTTAAAATATGAATGGGGTCCAAATAAAGTCCAATGATTTTCTATACTCATTTAGATTATTACATGTTCTGCTGTTTTATTCTGCCAACAGAGTAAATTCCTTTGATTGATTTTCTTGTATTCCTGAAGTGAACCCCACTTGGTCATGGTATTATCTATACTAATAAAAAGGAAATATGCTAATTAGACTGGATGTCTCTGGATGACCTTCCGGACATCCTTCCTGACAAAGCCGGGCCCCTGGCAAAGCTGCCCGCAGTCCCAGGTGCCTGTGGCTGTGGCCAGCCCTGGCAAAGCTGCCCCTGGTCCCAGGAGCCTGCGGCCGGCCAGAGGGAGGGAAGCCTGGGTCTCGGATGTGTGGGCTAAGGCAGAGGTGGTTAGGGGCAATCAGGCCAGCAGGGGAACAGTTAGGGGCAATCAGGCAGGCAGAGGTGGTTAGGGGTTATCAGGCAGGCAGGCAGGCAAGTGGTTAGAAGCCAGCGGTCCCGGATTGTGAGAGGGATGTCTGACTGCCGGTTTAGGGCAGTCGAACATCCCCCAAGGGGTCCCAGATTGGAGAGGGTGCAGACTGGGCTAAGGGACCCCCCTCCCATGCATGAATTTTGTGCACTGGGCCTCTAGTTTTAATATATTGCTGGATATTATTTCCTAAGTTGTTTTTAAGATTTTTTTTCATGAGGGGTATTGGTTTATAATTTTCTTTTCTTATAATATTTTGTTGGGCTTTGGCATAGGGTCAATGCTGGCCTCATAAAATGAGCTTGGAAGTTTTCCCTTTACCCTCTATTTTCTGAAAGAATTTGTCTGGGATTGGCATTATTTTTTTCCTTAAGTATTTCATAGTATTTATTAGTGGGCTCACATAGGACTGATATTTTCTTTGGGGAAGACTTTTAAATTAAATATTTAATTCCTTTATTTAATATAGGGCTATTGAAATATTTTTATTTCTTCTTGCATATATTTCATTACTTTGTGCCTCTTATAGAATTTATCTTTTTCATTTGTGTTACTCTATTCATTATCAAAAAATGATTCACATATTCTCTTATTGGCCTTTTAATATCTGTAGGACCTGAAATGACATCCCCTTTTTCATTCCTGACATTAAGAATTTATATCTTTTTTTCCCTTTTTTTATTTGATCAGTCATACTAGAGCATGCATATTTTTTCAATATGGCAGACTTGGTATTATTAATTTTTTTCATTCACTTTATTAATTGTCACTCTTATATTTCTTTCCTTCTACTTTCTTCAGGTTTAGGTTGCTGCTGTTTTTTGTCTTACATTGAAAGATTAGGTCATTGATCTTAATCCTTTCTATGAGCATTTAAAGATAAAAAAAATTCCTAGATCCCCAAAATTGTGCTAGTTGCATTTTAATTTTAATTTAGTTCAAAATGTGTTATAATTTCTTCTTTGGCCTATGTGTTCTTTTGAAGTGTTTTGTTTCATTTCCAAATATTTGGATATTTTCCAAATATGTTGTTATCAATTTATAATTTAATTCCACTGTGGATTTTTTTAAAGCAAAACCAACAACACTATGATGTCAAATTTTTAAAATATATTGAGATTTATTTTATAACCAAGTATATTATTTGTCTATGTTGGTGAATGTTTCATGTGCATCTGAATAGCATGTTATTCTGTAGCCTGCATATTCTGTAGTTTTGACTTACAGTGTTCTCTGAAAATCAATTAGATCAACTTGGATAGTAGTGTTTTCCAAGTCCAGTGTATCCCAATTTATTTTCTCCTCTTTCTTTTTTTTAAATTTTTCTTTATTGTTGAAAGTATTACAGATGTCTCCTTTTCCCTTCCCATTGACTCCCTCCACCCCAAACCCACCCCAGGCCTACCATACTATTTTCTGTGTCCATGGGTTATGCATATATGCACGTAAGTTCTTTGGTACTGGCATTTTTCATTTACTAAGGGAGAGAAGTGTTAAAATCTCCAAATATAATTATGAATATGTCCATTTCTCCTGTAAGTTCTGCCCACTTTTGAAGTTCTGTTATTAGGAACATGCACATGCAACACTGCCTTCATCATGACATGACTCCCTCTGATCCTGGCAATATCTCTTGTTCAGAAGTCTCTATTTCTGACTCTTTTGTATTTGTTTTGCATGGAACATCTATTTCTAGTGTTTTACTTTTAACCCATTCATGTCTTTATACGTAAAGTGAGTTGTTGCTATTGTTTTGTTTTTGTTGTTTTATAGACAGCGTACACTTAGGCCATGCTTTTTCATCCAAGCTGAACATTGTTTTCAGTTGGTGTGTTTACATCAGCACTAACAGAACTTTCTCAATGATGGAAATGTCTCTCTCTCCACTGTCCAAGATGGTGGCCAGGAGACATGTGCGGCTTTGAACATTGGAAATGTTTCACATTTTATTTTGTTTTGTTATAATTAATTTTTTTATTTGTGTGTATTATAACTTTCTGCTTCTTAATGTATCTAGCAAATTTTAATTAGATATCAGAAAAATTGTAAATTGTTTTAGTGTTGGTGTTTTTTTAAATAAGAGTGTTGGCTTTGTTGTTGCAGGAAATTAAGCTCTTTGTGAATTAATTTGTCATTTCTTGAGATGTATTTTTTTATGGTTTTCTTCTAGAACTAGTTTAGTCCATTACTGTGACATGACCCTTCTGAGGTCCCTATGGAAGACCCTGCTGTGGGGCTGGCGTGAGTCCAGAGCTTCCTGGTTCTGTCAGTACTTCTGGGCACTGTTTGGCCTGTAGGTTCCTGGTACCTTTTCTGCACCTGGAAACTCTTCTTTGATAGAAGAAACTCTGCACCACACCCAGCCCATCTCCCTGTTTTATCCCCTCCACGTGCCTACGCTGGGCCTCAGTACTATTTGCAGTTCATCACCAGCACTGTGCTCTCCGGACTTCCTGCTGTGGCTAATGCCATTCTATCTGCTTGGAATGCCACTGCACTTGACCTTCTTGACCTCCATGACAGCTTCTCGGAGACTGACACCCCACATGGCAGACACTTCAATGTCTTAGCCAACAACATTTTCCAAATCAGTAAATAAAACCAAATGAGTCCATAGCCTTACCTGGAAATGGGCAACTCCTTCTTTGTGATGGCCCAGACATGGTGGCCAGGTAATCCCATGATGGTGAGTGACCACTTCCTGCTCTTCTCTGCACGATCCCACTTCTGTCTCTCGTCCCTCCCTCAAAATTCATTCTGTCTCACAGCCACTAGTGTCCCTAATCCTAACATGGAAGGCACTTAATAAAATTTGTCCAATGGATATAACCCTAAGCAAATCAACGCCCATCCAACAGTTCAGAAATCCGCTGATTACAACATTCCTTAGCTGGAGGTGACCACCAGTGCATGGGCTTCCCAGTGTCAGGGCGTGGGATGCTCTGTGAAGAGCAGCCCCTCACCTTGCATGCTCCCCACATGCCAGGAAGGTGGTGGGGCTGTGGAGGAATGTCAGGCCTGTGGTGAGGAGGTGCCATGCTGGAGAGGTGGGGGGTGACTGGCCCACTTAAACTGTCCAGACACATCCCACGATTAGAGCCTTATTGTCATTTGACTAGATCTGTAATGAATGTGTCAGAGCCAGGGGTTGTATTGTATGCTGCAGGGCTTAAGCTTTTTACGGAGCATGCCCACTTGCTGGCCAATAAGCATTTTCCTAACCAACGAATAAAACTAAATGAGGAAATGGGCTCTTTACCTGGTGGGATAAACAGCTCTCCTTTGCAGGGATTGTGCCTGGAGGTGTCCAGATGTTGGGGAGGCAGAGACTGGCAGTGGTGACGCAGCTGGCTCCCCAGACGCACCAGGCCCTGGCCCTGTAGTCAGACAGGCCAGGCGTTTTTACTGGCTTTCCCTCTCTCCGTGGAATTTTGACGTTGTTTGCCAGAACTGCCTGCATTAATCAAACCGCCGTTTCTCAGAGACATCGTTTATGTTTGCCGGAGCCACAGAGGCATCTGTGGGCATTATTTTTACTTTCCAAAAGTAAACTCTGGGCCAGAGAGTGAAATGCCATTGGTCTCATTTCATCCCAAAGTCCCGAGGACAAGTTCTGGCCCCTTCTGGATTTATATTTGGTCTCGTGACAAAGTAGGGGGAAAGAAACTGGAGGGAATGTCAGGACATGAGGACAGAAATGTTTCTGGGTCTCTAAGGCATCAGAGCACCGGTCTCTAATCCCTCTGCAGGGAACAAGGCACCTACTTTATGAGGAGGATTTGTCGTCTTATACTCATCACCCTACAAAAGTTCAAGGCATTTTTATTCAGCCAAAGGGCACGATGGCCTTGAGTTTGGGAACCGGGCACTTTCCAACCAGGTGCAAAGGATACTGGTGGTTACTTGCTTACATGGCTCCCAAATACCAAATTTAACCAAATTATGTGGATAATCCATCCCAGTTTATTACAAGAGGCTCTATTTTATTTCAAGATGGAATTCATTATTTCACCAGAGAATAAAAGTAGTATATAAATCCTGTGGGGGGTTTTTAAGGGAAATTGAAAAGGTATAAAAATAGAAAATAAAATCATCTATAAGCATGCAATTTAGACATAACTTCTGTCTACATTTTGGTATTTTTTTCTTTTTTTAGATTTTCCCCATGACCTTTAATATTCTGTGAGACTGTAATTTTTATGGATTTGTAATATTCTGTATTATGCTTGCACTTTAAATTAGTTGGCCATTCTTCTACCATGACTTAAGTTCTTCCTATTTTCCTCACTGTTATAAAGAGGACTACACTGAACATTCTTGCACATAAATCTTAGGCCACATTTTTTATTGTTTTTTTTAGGGAACATTTCTGCAAAGGACATACAGATGGCCAGCAGACACATGAAAAGATGCTCCGTGTCACTAATCATCAGAGAGATGCAAATTAAAACCACAAGGAGATATCACCTCACACCTGTCAGAATGGCTATCATCAATAAATCAACAAACAGTGCTGGTGAGGATGTGATGAAAAGGGAACCCTCGTGCACTGTTGGTGGGAATGCAGATTGGTGCACCCACTGTGGAAAGCAGTATGGAGTTTCCTCAAAAAAAAATTAAAATGGAACTGTCTTATGACCCAGTGATTCCACTTCTGGGAATATATCTGAAGAAATCCCAAACACGAATTCAAAAAAATATGTGCACTCCTATGTTCATTGCAATGTTATTTATAATAGCCAAGACCTGGAAACAGCCCAAATGTCCATCAGTAGATGAATGGATAAAAAAGCTGTGGTCCATATACACAATGGAATACTACTTGGCTGTAAAATAGAAGGAAATCTTACCTTTTGCGACAGCATGGATAGACCTGGAGAGCATTATGCTAAGTGAAATAAGCCAGTCAGAGAAAGACAGATACCATATGATTTCATTTATGGAATCAAATGAACAAAAGAAACTAACAAAATAAAAATAGACTTATAGATACAGAGAACAGACTGACAGCTGTCAGAGGAGAGAGGTTAGGGGCTGGGTGAAAAAGGTGAAGAGATTAAGAAGAAGAAAAAAACACCACCTCATAGACAGACAACAGTATGGTGATTACCAGAGGGAAAGGGAGGTGGGGGGAGGTAAAAGAGGATATGGGGGGATAAATGGTGATGGAAGAAGACTTGGGGTGGTGAACACACAATACAATATACAAATGATATATTATAGAATTGTACACCTGAAACCTATATAATTTTATTAACCAATGTCACCCAAGTAAATTCAATAAAAAATAAGTAAAAAGAGAGACTGGGAATCAGAACGCATTGACTCTTGCTTGATCATAATAATGCTAAAAATAGGTCTGTATGGTGTCATAGTAAGTTGTTAATTTACCAAGAATAATAATCGGACCTATAGAAAAGACCTCCAGACTCTGGTCATGTGACTTATTTTTTCTTGAAACGTTCAATAGACATAAAGTGCAATAGACAGTCTTGCTGCAGATATAGACAAGGTTCATCCTTTCTTACGTTTTCTGTTTTATAAAACGATGGTTTTCAGTCTGGTAAACTGGACTGTGTTGCATGAAAAGAAGCAACAGAGCGTTGGGCCTCTAAGAACACAGGCCGGTCTCATCTGAGGGTGTGAGTGACCAGGACATCTGGGCAGCCTTTGCCAGCAAATCGCCTCGGATGGGTTCCAGCATGGGGCACACAGACGCAATGGATGAAATGATGCGAGTAGCTGTGTTATGTTAACCCCAGGTTATCACCGACGCCACAGGGCTGTGATTTCCCCTTTGGCCAGCCTCTCAGTTAAATCACACCTCACCGTCAACAATGGACTTGTTAGCGTCCATGGCATAGGTTTGCTTTTCCGATCTTGAAATTCCTACGTATTTATGTAATTTCCCTGCTAACTACGACAAAAATAAATAAAACACATTCCCCGAGTGAGTGAGACAAAAAGAAAGACAAGCAGAGAAAATGGCATGCACACCCTTTGAGAGGGCTCTGGTCAAAGGTCGGAAAGCCCAGAACAATGGGGCCCTGAAGATCCAGTGGCATGTGGCCGCCCTCTCCACCCTGTGTTTGGGAGAAGCGTTTGGATGAAGCACTTCACAAATGTTTCTGTGTAAGGAGCTGTGTCAGAACGGGGGCCATGGTCTGCATGGCCGGATGCGAGCCAGGAAATTGGAGTCAAGGCAGCGGGAACGTTGCTCCTGGCTCTGTCTCTTGTCAGGCCTGGTGCCATCGCTTGTAAATCTTGGATGATCACCTACTGTTTTGAGGCCCCCTGACAGCAGGCTTCAGCGCAGACATCGCTTCCGTGTTTCTGCTAGAGCGCAGAATCCTTTTCAGGGGTGAAAGAGAGCCAGGCCAGTGGCCTTTACTGTTAAAGGATTTCCCCCCATCGATACCCCCTTCCCCGAGTTACTGTCTTGGAAAGGAGAGGACGGGGAAGCGCCACACGCTCCAGAGGCCACATCTGATGGCAGCGTCCTCCAGCTGCCGGTGCTTAAAAATGCGTCTGTTTGCTCATTCATTATTGTAGGTGCTTGGAGTACATAGGGAGGAAACAGACCAAGCCCCTGCCCATCCTGGTGCCTACATTCTATGGGGAGGCAAACAATAAACACATGAAATAAATGAAGTAGAAGTCAATTTTCCTAAGTTACAGGGTGACATGTTCCATGGAAAATACAGAGCAAAGTGAGGGGAATCCGCAGGAACAGAGCAGACCCGCCGCCCCATTGCAGAACTAGTGGACAGGGACCCGAGGACAAGGGAATCCCCAGGGGGCTGCCTGGGAGCATGTGCCCAAAGGCCGGGGCACAGGCCCTGGAGTGAGTGAGGGTGGCCACAGTAGGCCCACAGGTGAGAGGGCCTTGGTATGTGAGGGGACAGGCGGTGGGTTATTGTCAGGACCTGACCGTTGTAATGAGAGTTTGGAGCTGAAACGCGCACAGAGCCGCTTCCAGGGTGGCTGTATGGTGGCGTGTGCTGGCGGGGCCCCTGCTGGCACAGCCTCTCCGTGGGGAGCTGGGTGCTGAGCCAGGGGCCGCTGGAATTCCTCTCTCTGGACCCAGAGACCCAGGCTCCCTCCTGGGCCACATTCTGCCTGTGGGAGCAGCAACGTGGATGACTCAAAGGACCGTGAGTTTACAAGAACCACAGCCTCGCTAAAGTCACTGACAGGGAAGCCGAGTTCCCTTCTCCCAGGCTGTGCTGCCTCCCTTCCTGCCAGCTGGGCTTCTGCGGAGTGGGGGTCAGTGGTCCCTTGTCAAGAAGTGTGCCATGTGGTCCCTGCCTCTCTCTGAGCCCTGGTGGCAGGCTGGGGTGGGGGTGGGGGGGGCTTCAAATGATATTCCCCAAACTTGAGTTAATCTTCCCATGAAAGGAAGAAATACATTTTATTTCATATTGCTTTATACTTTTTTTTTTTTAAAAAAAAAGCATCAGGTCTTTTATCTCTAGTATGACTGCAGATGAAATATCTCTAGCTTCACATTTCAAGGTAAGTCTCCTTCCAGCAAACGCTCGTTGGGAATAAAAACCGGGAAAGCCCTCATTGTTGTGACTGCACTTTCTGTTTCTGTATAAACATGTCCCTCTGGGCTCCGTCGGCTCCTCGAGTCCCAGCGTGTCACGGTCACCGCTGGGCTGAAAGGTCTTGCCTTTAGCTTCCTCGATAGGCCAGAGAGGTTAACAAGTTAATAAAATCCTATTTATCAGACTCCGGAGCCCATTTCCTCTTCCCCGTGGCTCATGGTTATAATTATTTTTTATGGACTCTCGACATTTCTTTAGATCTGATTTCCTCAAACTCCCCCCACCCCATTTCCTGAGAACCACAGCCCAGAAAGAGGGAGAGGTTGGGTCCGTGGAAAGATGTCTGTTACTCATTTCCACCTGGTGGAACGAGGGTCAGTCTGAAGGGATATGTTCAAATAGTCAAGCCTTTCGCTTGTGCACAGTTCTCTCTCCTTCCGGTGGAGTGGGTAGAAAGCTGGTGTCCCCAGGTAGCCCCAGCCCCATCCACAGGTTAGGAGACTGGGAGCCAGCTCTGATCTGTTCACGTTCCAGATTTTTACCTGGAAATTGAAGCAATCGTGTTGGAACCACATGCATATATGAAGATAAACTACAGTCATTTATGGGAGAGTGTTTTGGAAAACAGCAGCAACAAACATAAGAAAACTAAGGAATGGTCTTGGTTACTTTTGCTGCTGTAGCTTCCCTCTGCAATGTGCCGGGGGGCGGGGGAGGGGTGTTGGGGCTAAATTAGCCAGACACTCTCTTATAGTGATGACTCCTTTATCAGCTTTGCTGACTGAGCCTGGGAGACCCAGCATGGGATCCCAAGGTGATCAGCTGGAGGAGAAATGAGGATGTGAATCTCTGAGCAGGACAACTGGGGAGGTGCTGAACCCTGGACTGGAAGCCTCGTCAGGCTGCGGAGCTCCTGGCACGGGCTCCCTGGGCTGTGGGAATGGACACAGACGCCTGCTCCAGGTCCAGCCTTTATCTCAAAAGAAATGACCAGAATCCAGCTTTCTACTCTGGCAGGTCACCCCTGCCTCATGCCTGTGGCCTTTTGACTCCCTTTAGGTCTCTATGTTAACTTGCCTGTGTTTCAAACTTTGGCCAGGAAGGTTTTATGTAAAAATGTACAGTGAACGTGTGTGTGTGTGTGCGTGTGTGCGTGTGTGTGTGTGTGTGTGTGTGTGACTGGGGTCTTCTCAGCAGGCCAATGACTGGGATTACTTAGCCTCTGCCTCTCGAAGACGGCACTGAGTGAGCAATGAGATACAAATGTGGAGAAAAATATAGTGGCCTGGGAACCATGCCGGTGCCCGGATAGAAAACCTGACGAATTTCTGTTGGATCACGTGCAGAAGGGGATGGAGTAAAGGAAAGAAAACTCCCACACATGACTTCCATCAGCCAGTCCACCAGGGGAAGAAGGGCCGATACCCCAGAAGGTCCCCGGGACCAGTCACTAACTTGGGTGATCAGGGGCTCAAAAAAAGAGTGGGGCAGGCAGGGGGCAAGTGCCAAATGCAGATTCTGAGACACTTGCACTTGATGGTGAAGCCAGGCGAGCCCAAGAAACACAGAAAGGAAACAGTGCAGCACCCAGAGTCCCAGGCAGCTCCTGACTCCCCGGTCCACCCCTGTGCACCTCAGCTCCCACGCTCTAAACTCTCCTGTCCCAGTGAGAAGCTAGCAGAGAGAAGCTGCAACCCATTGACAAATCTCCCCTTTCCTCCACCCCAGGGTGGGGAAGGTCCAGCCCGTGGACTGTATAAGGCCTGTGAAGTCATTTGGTCTGGCCCTGCCAAGGCATTAGGGGTGAGTTAATGAATTGTTTGACCAAATATAGCAGGCTAATTTTTAAGTTGATAATTTTGATGGCCCGAGAATGATGTTATAAATATCCACATGGCCCTTGGCAGAAAGGTTCCCCACCCCTGCTCTACCCGAACCTGGAAGGAACTGGGCTGAGACCTAAATGCTAACTTCAGAGTCCACCTCCACCCAATGCTGTGCAGGCATAAACTTCCCTCTGCAAGGATTTAAAACCAGCACACCAACCACAACTAAGCAGGCATGTGAATCTATCAATTAATTCGGCATTTAATATGTCAAAGAAAGAAAATTACATGATAAATAAAATGGCAATGAACTTGTCAGATGAAGTTGAATATATCTTAATTAATTTCACATGCACACACTAAACATACAACCCTTAGTATATAAGAATGCATTGGCAGTCTTTAATACGCTTTTTTAAATCCCAAAACACAAATCATTGTCATGCTTAATGGTGACACATATAGTCATTCAAATTAAAGTCTGGGCAATGAAATACTGGTAAATGGCTATATTCACTATAAAATTACTTAGCTTTGAAAATACTAAACCAATATAATTAGCTAGGAAATTATTTGAAGATTATGTAATTGCATAACTAAAAACACAAAAAAGTCAACTGAAGAGATTATTGGAATTGATAGGAGACTTCAGTGAGCTGTGTGGTTTTAAAATTAATAGACAAAAATCAATAGCTTGTCCTTACTTGAAAAGTAAACATTTACAAAATGCAACAGAAGGGGGACTCATTTATAATAGCAATAACATTTGAACAGCTAAGAATAAATCTTATGAGACGATTGCAGGATTTATATGAGGAAAGTATTATAGTCTACTGAGAGAGATAAACTCTACTGAGGGCACTTTCTGTGAGTAAATGACATAACACGGCTTATCATTGGAATGGCAGATTCCGTTGTGTACAAAACTAAATTACCCTAAATTAGGGTATGTAATCCATGAAATATTAAGTAAGCCACCACGAGGATGCTGTGGGATTTCACAGCACAATATTAAATTACATGTGGGAAAACAAGCGTGTGAGCTCGATCAAGGGATTTGTGGAAAAGCACGGTGATGAGCGCTATCTTGTCCAGATCCCCAAATGTTTAGTTATTCCAGGAAAATCAGAGCACAGGTAGACAGAATCACTGAGCTGATTACACAGGCCGGCATCAGGCTGAAATGCCGATGGACTGCGGTGCTTTCCATAGAAGAGGCGGACGTGTCGAGGGAAGGAGAGGGCGTTGGGAAGCTGGCCTTGTCTTTGGGGGAAAGCAAGTGGCAGAGTCCCGTGTACAGTGTGACACCACCGTGGAAACACGGCAGCCAGAGATTACACATTTTATGGGGAAATTGATGGGACAATGATGACAGTGAAGAAATCTTTGCTGGGGATGGGGGAGCTAGTGGTGGGAAGAGGGAAGGAACTGTGTACATTACTGAGTTTGGGAGAAAATGACTTTAGGTTTTTTAAAACAAAAAAGACAGACATCTTCAGATGAATAACCCAAACAATATGAAAAAAGTATAAGAGAAAAAATAAGGTTTGTTGAACATGAGCCTAGAAATGTCACAACAGAGAAATATACTTACAGACAGATGGATAGAAATGGTTTCATAAACATGAATTGTACTGTAAAATGCTGCTTATCAAAAACGCACTGACTTTAATTTTAAGGAACTGCTGAATTACAAGTGTTTCTTTGCCTCTTCGCCCTGAGAAAACAAATTGGTTTCTAAAAGCCTCCTGGAAACTTAAAAAAAATGGTGATAGACCATTCATAGGTTATACTCTCTGCATGGTTTTAGTTGCATGTTTCAACTTTTCATGGTTCCTATGAATTCGCTGGTTCCTATGAATTCGCTGAAAAAGCTGACAGAATGAGTGCCGCCCTCCCTCCAGTAGCTGTCTGTGCACATTTGAAAGCTTTCTGGGGTCTACAATCTGTTTGGTAACCGTAATTCCCAGAATGTTTGGTAACCTTAATTACAAACTTGTGCTCTGTTCTCCAGGAATTTCGTATTCTGTAGCGTTTCCTTGAAGAGAGATTTCTTGACTTGGGTCAGTGGTTTGGTTAGCTGGGGTTCCAGGAGCAGCTCGCGGCTGCTGTAGCTGCTGGGTTCTTTAGGTGTGAGGATGTCCAGGCCTTGCCTTTGTTTTTGGAGAGCAAGTGATTGCATACAAAGGATTGGGCGAGGCTTTGGTTTTCCTCCACAATCCTGCAGTCTCCCCACCATGGGAGGGCTCTGGGGGGAGAGGGAGGGAGGAGGAAGGCGGCACAGATATGTCCCTTGGAATAACATTCTTCAGCCAAAAACACTCTGTGACTCCAACATGGTTCTTTGTTATTTACTACATGCATTAAACACATACACACACACCAAACACACACAATATTACCGAGAAACACACTGTAAAGGCTATATAATATGATTATTATTCTTATTTTTCTTATTCTTAAAATGTAGTAGCTTCAGCAGGTAATGAATATTTATCTATCAGCATCACTTTGTTCTGCAATATGATATGCTTGTCTACTATGCAAATTCAGGAATGTTTTTATTTGGGGTAAGTTTTTTAAAAAAATCTTTAATATTTTAACATTTCTATTCTCTTATTCATAATTATCCCTGCTTTATTTTTCTATTGTATTTTGTACAAATCCTTAAGCCTGTCCATTATGTCCTTGGCAATATTTTGTATCCTTCTAGTAAGACTTTTAATAAATTTTAATTAATTCTTTAATTTAAAGGAATTATGAATATGATAAATGTGTGTAATGAAAACAAATTCAATTAATACCAAATGTCGGCATATATAAATCTGTAGCTTTCATGACCGCATGCTATTCTTTTGGTGCAAATACAAAAATTATTTATGAACACTTCAGTTTTCCTGCTTCTCCACCTCTCATATTTCATTTTTAAAATGTTGTTATTACAACTATGGTGTACACATGTGCAAGAATATGTAGGACAAAACTCTGGAAGTGGAATTGCTGCTGAAATGCCACAGGTTACAGCAGTGGGGACACGTGGCCGTGTCTGGAGACACTTTGGGCTGTCACACCAGGGGATGGGGCTGCTCTGGCATCTAGGGAGGAGAGGCCAGAAATACTGCTGGACAGCCTGCTGGGCACAGCACACACACACACACACACACACACACACACACACTCCCAATGCAGAGAATGACCTGGACACAATGTCAGTAGTTCAGAAGTCAAGAAACCCTATCCTATGAATATAAGACATCAGCACACACGTGTTAGGCTCAGGTTGTGTGAGGACCCAGTTAGATGAGAGAAGCCCAGGGAAAAACAGCATTTGGTTAGGACTAGAGGATCTATAAAAAGCGTATAACAACACAGAAGTGAGAAATAATTTAGGGGAAAATGAGGACCAGACATTAACAAAGGAAGTAATAAATATATTAGAAACATCCCAGAACAGAAATAATCCAGCAGTAAACCTATGAATAGTGTAGGGGGTCTGGCATTAAAATGCACTAATAAAAATATAATTCTTTAATAACTAAAATGTGTTAGGTCGAGCCAAATGAAAGTGCCCTTTTGTAGGTAAAAAACTGTCCAATATTGGCAATTTCATAGGAGCCAACCTGACATTAACTGCTTACTCTTTGATAAGGAGTGGGCTAAGCAGTATAAGTACATCATCTAATTCTAACTAGTTTCTTAAAATAGAATGTCAGGATTCAGAGGGTCACCTGTACTCTCAAAGATAAAGCCTAGTGTCAAAGATCAAAGAGAAAATAAGTGTCACGTTTATCTGATGTTAAACCCCACACTCCACATTCTTCAGTGTGAAGCGAATATCCACACAGAATAAAGAAACAAAAAAAGAGATGAATAAAATTTTAAAAGATCATAGAAGAAGAAGAAGACAGGCAATGGGGGTCCAACATACAGCCAGTGGTGCCTGTGATGTGGAGATAGAACAGATCAAATAGGAGCATATTCAGAAGTTACTTTCTGAGGGAAGAGGGAACTCCATCTGCTGCCCTAGAGACCTTAATGCATTCCTGGAACATTTTAATAGAGAAAATAGATCCTGAAACATCCCGGTAAAATCGGTGAACTCCAAGGATGGAGAACTAATACCACAAGCTTTCAGACAGGAAAACTACACTTGGCCTAAAGGAGGAGAAAAATGAAGCACCGCTGTGCTTAGACTTCCCCACAACACAACTCTGTTACACAAGCAAGTTCAGGGAAATTTAGGGGAAATGGGAGCCCCAATTTTTGTATCCAATGAAGTTGTTTTTCATGGATAAAGTCAACAAAAAGTCATTATCAAAAATGAAATCAATATCTCCTGCAAAAACTAGTAAATCGTATTTAAAATGAAGGGAAACAACAACTTTGACAAAAAAATATATAAAAAGGCTGGTGGGTGGTGAGCACTTTAACAGGACTAAATGTTAGTTATGTTTATGAAACATTGTAAAAGTCAACATTTTTGAAATAAGAAATTTAAAGCAAAATTGAAAAACAATCCAATTTCTACTAAAATTTCTGTGCTTATTAGTGAAAAGGAAGAATGGGTTGAGATGTACATACACTGATTTTTATAGCAGAAAGGCAATAGAGTATTTTCTTTTTAGAATTTCGTTTTGGGTGTTAAAGAAGTTAATGCTGTCTATCCATATTATTTGAGCAATAAAATTAGTCATGAGGAGAACTAAGAACAAATTATATGGCTCTTCATTTATCACAAGGTGAAAAACTACTGATCATAAAATGAAAGATACAAAAGGAATAGAAAATATTTCTTTGAAAAAGGGTGGGAGCATGGATATCTGAGTATGTGAAAACGTGTTATCATAATTCCATATATCGCCAGATTTAAAAAGAAAACATATGGTCATCACAGTAGATGCAGAAAGAAATTCAAAAAATTTTCACATGTGATCAAGTCACAACTGCTAGCAAAGTAATAAGAAAAGGGAACATTCTTTACTTGATGAAAGACGTCAACAAAACAGAAATCATCCAATTTAAGAGGTGAAACATTAGAACTTAGTCTAAAATGAAGAACAAGAAAATGCTGTCTATCATCACTGTTTCTAATTAATATTGTACTGGAACCCTAGAAAGTACAAGACAAAAAAGAGAGTCTCTGCCCCCTTACAAAAAAAAAATCCCCAAACTAAATAAAATGTAGAGACTGGAAATAAGCAGGGTGATTACTCCAGCAATCACAAATTAGACAAGGTAATTACAGCAGAAAAGTCTCTGCCAACAACACAGCAAAACTTACAAGAATCTGGGAATAAATCTAACAAAGGATGAGTACAGCTCTTATTGAGAAAATTATAACCCCACTTAAAAATAACTAAGTAAGTGGAAATGCATTCTGTGTTTGCAAGTGGAAAGGCAACTTGAGAGAGATATCAATTCTCTCTAAATTAACTTGTGAATTCCAGGCAAAACCCCCTGGGGTTGCCAATGAAACCTGACATTAGCTTTTATCATCAAATCCATGTGGCGGGTAAAGGGCTGAGAACAGAGAGGATGCTCTAAGGAGGAAGAGTGTGAGGGGCAGGGTGGGCAGGGGAGACTTCATAACACTGCAGTAATTAGAGTGGTCACCCAGCATCCAGGGACAATGAGGTGAAATACAGATCTGACCCTACACCCCATGAGACATTTCACGTAGACGAAAGAAATAGTCTAAACAGTCCAACATTAAGCTTTGTAGAAGGAAGAAATAGGACCATAGCCAATGTTGGTGAAGATGTAGAGAAACGGTGACATTTCCATCCTGTGGGTGTGGGGGAGGATGTTGCAGGGGGCAGGGTGTGTGTGCATGAGACAGTGTCTCTGGAAGACAGTCTGCCTCTTCTAGGGGATTTGGTGATGGGTGCTCCCTACATTCCTACATTTCACTAACTCAGTCTAGATCACACAGAAAGTCTCACAGATACAGATGTTCATTGGAGCATTATTTATAAAAGGGAAGAATAAACAAAACCCAAATGCCCATACGTGGGAAATAGATAAATTATGCCATCTATAACAATAAAAGCGTAATATGCTAATTAGACCAGACATACTCCCAGGCGACCTTCTGGACGAAGCCAGGGCTATGAGGGAAGCCTAGGTCTCAGGTGCCAGAGGGAAGTTGGTGCTGGCAGCCAGGGGAAGGAAGGCCTACTCTTGCATGAATTTCATGCATCGGGCCTCTAGTATTCATATAATAGAATGTTACACTAGTCTGAATGGGCCTATATGGAGGAGAGCAGGATTCGGACAGAAACTTCAACTCTATGGATAACGCTGTGTTGTTTAAAAGAAGTAGTATCTGAAGCCAACATAGAAAATGTAGTTGAAAACACAAATTACTGTGTTGACAGCTAGCATCAGTGTTTCTCTTGAGGAGAAATGTGTCTGGTTAGGAAAAATGGGCTTCATAAACTCCGTTAGGTCTAGAAGGGGAATCCCAGACAGTGTATTTTGGGGAAAAAGACGTTTGAAAGAGAACTCCATACTATTAAACTGTGATTAATTTAGGAGTGTGAAATCACAGAAAATGTTTACTTAAAAGCTGAGTGCTCTACTCTGTGTGATACTAGAACGGTGGGTACATTTGTCCAAACCCACAGAGTGTGCAGCACCAAGAGTGACCCTACTGCACATGCTGGACTCTGGGGATGACGACGTGTCAGGGCAGGTTCATCGGCGGTAACAAATGTCCCATCTGGTGAGGATGTTGATAATGGGGTGGCTGTGTAGGGGCAGGGGGTAAATGGGAAATCTCTGTACCTTCCACTCAACTTTGCTGTGAACCTAAAAGTTCTCTGAAAAATAAAGTTTATTTAAAAATCCAAAGTTCAAATTTGACACAGTAAAGAAAAATTGAGTCTTTTAGTTCAAAGATTTAAATGTTTGCACATCTCACAATGATTACTTCGACAACTAAGAAAAACAATTAAGACATTTCAACTATACTAAGAATGAGAAAAATACAAATTACAACACCATTTTACACTGACCACGTTGTCAAAAAAATGTGATTAAAATGACATGACGCCCCGTTGGCGGGAGCTTGGGGAGCAGGCACCCCCCTTTACTGCTGCGGAATATAAATGAGTGCAGATTATCTGGAGGGCATCTAAACCCTGGGGGACATTCAAAGCCTTGAAACTGCAATTTCACTTTAAGTAAATTAACCTCAGCCAAGGTCATAGATGTGCAAAAATATTTACATAAAAAGGGGTATGTTGTTTCTTAAGTTATAAAAGTAAAATATAGGAGACATCTGTATAGACATCAAAGATAGAAATGTATTTAAATAAAATATGCTACATTCATATGATGAAATATGACAAATCACTAAAAAGTTTTTTCAAAAAAGGTTCAATTTTATGGAAAATGTTTGTGACATTGGTAAGCTCAAAAAGTGGATTTCAAAACAGTATTACAATTGGACTCCTATCTTTGTGTATGTGTGTGTATCATATATATGTTTGGCTACACAAATACACACATGTAGAAGGAGAGAAAGGAGTGGAGGAAGAGAGGGGGAGAGAGAGAGAGAGAGAGAGAGAGAGAGAGAGAGAGAGAGAGATGAATAGAAGGAAATAGACCAAAAGGTTAAATGTGTTCATTTCTGAAAGGTTTAACATAGTTTCTGTATTTTCCTACCTTTGTAGAGTGTACACATATATTACTTTGATTGTGGCTTGAAAATACAAAGGAAAAATACCTCCAGTTTGGGGAGCCAGAGCCACCCCGAGCCTTGCTCACGTGACCATGGCTGTAGGGTCAGAGTCCTCCTGCCCAGTGTCCTTCCTTCTACTCAGATTCCAGGTGGCAGGAATAATTCAGAATTCTCCCCTCCAAATCCAGCCTTAGTACCACAAAACCATCCAGACGCATGGGGGAAAGGAGAATGTTATTATAGGTACTTGCAAGCCAATCAAGGGGTCAGCGACATCCTTGGGCACCACAATGGTGACATTCTCCTCTGTGAACACGCTGCCCGATAAATAACTGTGCACATGCCTCACTTCACTTTCAAGTTCCTTGGAACTAACAGTGAGAAGTAAATTAGAATCCCACCAGGGCTTGAACTGAAAATGAACTACTGGGGAGGAATACCATTTTGTTGTGAAAATAAAAGTACTAATTTGATAAGGAGATTAAGGGAGTGAACTGCGGGGAAGGGAGGTTTCCTTGTTAAAAATTTACCATCGTTGATGGGATTCATTAATCACCCCACCTGCTATTTCTGGTTATAAAAATAGAAACCAAGAAGGAAAATTATGGAGGTCTTACACCTCTGAAATGTTCTGAGACCTTTTAAGGATTTGGCCATTCAGCTTTTATTCTTGGCAAAGAGCAAAGGTGCATGAAAATATAAACTTCAGTGAGTATTTGCATACACATTTATGCAAGAGTCTATAGGGATAACCGGCAGGGCACAACGTTTAACCCCCTGGACGTGTCCCTCGCTGAGGAAGCAGGAGCTGTCTTGCTCACCTGCTGCGTGGATCCTATCTGTTCTGCAGTTAGTATGCTGACAGTGTATGCTGATGCTAATATTTCATTCCCTAGCTCTATGGGTCATCTGCCCTTTCTTTCTAGAATTCAGTAGAGGAGGAAGACATTTATTTGAAGCTATAGCCTATATTGTAAAACTATCAGATAAGGAAAAATTTGACATGCTTTTTATAAAAAGTGTTGTTGTTTTTTTCAGCACACTGAGCACCTGCTCTGTTCCAACCTCTGTTCCAGGACCTGCAGTTAGAGACATGGTTAATACTCCCCCCAGCCCTCAAAGAGTTCCTTACCCAAAGGGACTCCCAAAAGTACAATTCAGTATGGCATGTGTTTAAAGCAGTGATTGGCAAAAGGACTCTTGAAGCATGTTCATTCTGCCTGAGGCCGTGATTTTGGTTTATGATAGTCATTAATGCTTTTCACGGATAGTCTAGTTCTTTCAAGTGCAAGGTAGGATTATATTGCTCTTCTCCCATTTAAGTTGGTGTGGGCATGTGACTTGTCTTGCCATGGTCATTATGGAAGCTCAGCCTTCAGCTAGGTTCCTGAGTGGTTAAAATGACAGAGTCCCACTACTGACCACTCTGCGTAGATGGGTAACATGAGCAAGAAACAAGCTTTGGTTGTGTTAAGCCACTGAGATTTGGGGCTGTTTGTTACTACAGCATAGCCCAACCTGATGACTGATACATGTGAGATTTGGAGAGCTTGACCAAACACAGAGGAGCAGGGAAAGTGGGAATAGCAAGAACAGGCACCCACAGACACAAAGCCCTTTTCCTTTGCCTTAACTGCTCTCCTTCGTGTCCTTGTCCGCTCAGTTAATCTCTCTTCCTTTCTTCATGGATTGTTGGTTAAACATTGTGTACTGACCATAACCATCTGTCTCTTCTTCCCAAACTATACTAAAATGTCAGCAAAAAAATAGCAAAGGTGTGACTTTGCCAATAAAAACAACAGAAGACAGGAAACCTTACCAGACAATAGATATCAACATAATTTTGGATGATAAAAAGCAGATGGAAGAGACATCACCTAAAGCCGTGGTCAGCAAACTGTGGCTCACAAGCCACATGTGGCTCTTTGGCCCCTTGAGTATGGCTCTTCCTAAGCCTTAGGAGTACCCTAATTAAGTACCTTAATTGTTATTGTAAAATAACAATGTACCTACCTATATAGTTTAAGTTTAAAAAATTTGGCTCTCAAAAGAAATTTTAATTGTTGTACTGTTGATATTTGGCTCTGTTGACTAATGAGTTTGCTGACCACTGACCTAAAGGAATTCAGAGGGGAGAACGCTCAGTATTAACCCAGTTCACCCTGCAGAGCCCCTGAATGGCTCAGAATGCTTGGAGTGGTGCTGGTGGGAAGGTACAGGCCTGAAATCAGGGGGCCATAGAGAGACTAGACAAATGGAGGCCAGATCCCCAATTCCCCCTGCCTCCACCTACTAAGCACACACCGGTACCTATTTCCTCCAAAAGGAAGATAGAGAGGTCCTGGTCTTGGGTGTACCAAACACACAGGAAATCTCAGGTGAGAGTCATCATTTAAATGAAAATCTTCATATTTAACAGTGAGAACCCCAGTTCTCTTTCCCATGTTGGCAGCCATATGCATGCCCCCCAATAAAGAACTCTGGATACTGACATTGAGCAATCCCTCAATAAAAGCAATGAAGATGCTTCTCTCAGCCTAAAGGAACTCCCACCTGTCGATGAGCTCCACTCATGCATCCAGGGCTTTCTGCTGGTTTGTCAGTGTCCCACGTTAAATATGAATGATGGGCAAAGACCATGGACATTTGAGGGACACCTCCAACTTGGAAGCAGAAAAGTCAGTGAAGCAAAGGCATGAACAAAAGAAGGAAACCAACAGTGCAGCAACCAGAAGAAAAATTCCAAACAGACAAATGAGAAGTATTTTTGAGAAGTAACAGAAAACATTGAATCCATAACACAAACACAGGATGTCTCTAGAAAATCAAAAATTAGAGAAATGAAAAGGCTCTGGGGAATTAAAAACGTGAGCCAAATGTATGATAGAGTTGAGAGCTCTCTGGCAGAGAGTGAAAAGACAAAGAGATGGAAGATTTGGATTTAGGTGACCACATGGAGGCCCAGAAAAATAATATGAGGGAGTAGATGTTCCTGGGTGAGCAAAAGCTTCTTGAGCAGGACAACAGCTAAAATGAGCCGATGGCAAATACCAAGTGTTGACAAGGATGTTGACACGGCCAGCAGAGTAGAAAGGGACACAGCCACTGTGGAAAATGCAGTTTCCATGAAAGCTGAGCATAGACATACTTTGTGGTCCAACATTCATTTTCTTTCCTGATTGTACACCCAATAAAATCTGAACACATGCACTAGAAAATACATATGAGTGATTTCATGGAGTTCAAGGTCAAGAAACCCAAATGTACACCATTGGTAGCATAGATATACAGTGTGGCCTTGACTTACGAGTGTCCCAACTAACGAGTTTTTCGAGATATGAGCCGTCTCTCGGCCGATTTTTTGCTTTGAGTTGCGAGCTAAAATTCGGGTTACGAGCCAGCTTCAGATACCCCACCGCTAGTTGGCACAGTGAACGTCACAGTGAACGCCACAACATCAGCCCAGCATCATGTGTCTCACTCGTTCACTGTTGATTTGACATACGAGTAATTTGAGTTACGAGCTCCGTCAAGGAATGAATTAAACTCGTAAGTCAAGGCCCCACTGTATTTCTGTACACACACACACACACACACACACACGCACGCACACACACACACACACGCACACACGCACAATGGGATACTCTGCTTGGTCCCCACCTGGGCCCAGCAAACATTACCTGCTTTGCCCTCCTGCACCTGCTCCTCTGCTGGTGAAGTTCCAGGGACACAGAGCTTCATTCTCAAACCCAGTGGGCCTTCTCACCTCAGAGGCTGTTGGCTCAGTGCCTGTAAACTGACTTTAGTTCATTCAACTAAAGCAAAAGCCATACTATTTTTAGTTGGATACGGTAACGAATCATTACTGTGCATGTCTTTCCTGCACCAACATGGCCATGTCAGGACCACTGGGAGAGCCTGGACTTGAAGGTGCACTTCTTCATGGTAAAGTGATGCAGAAAATGGGCATTGGTCAAGCATCTGTAAACTAGGAAAATGTGAACTTTTAGATTTTCTGTGTAGAGCCTGGAGTTATGAACCCATTTGACTAGTAAAGGTGGGCAGGCCCTTGTTTTCAACCAGCACTCTTTTCAGAGCCTCTCTGCCCCTCCCAGGACTCCTCCCCTGCTCTTCCCTCACTTTCCCTCTGTCCTTTCCCTTCTTTCCTCCAGCCCACGCTCTGATGGAGACCATATAGAGAGAGATGACAGGGAGAGGTGCAAGCTAGTGTTTATCTGTTTGTCATCTGTCATCAGTGACTTTGACTGACCCGGAAACCCCAGGGAGCCACTCTAAGGGGCCTTGTGTGTGGTCTCCCCAATAAACTTGGAAACAAAGGAAAAAAGCCTTGGCATACTTAAGGGGGCCTTTGAAACAGAAGCTGATGTTGACCTGAGTGTGTCCGGAGGAAAATGCATTTGGTGTCGATTTGGGGGATGTGTGTTGAGTCGGAGCTCTCTGCTCAGAATTCCTGGGCTCTGCTTTTCTGCTCTCCCACACCCTGATCTCAAATTCTTCTCCGTACGCCTCATCATTTCAGCAGATAACTTTTCCTGGCCTTTAAAGTGCACTTGTTTTTGTTCCCACAGGGGAGAGTGTAATCAACAGAAATCAGACCTGTTTACTGTGCAGAAAACATGCCAAAATATTGTCTACCCCTGTGCAGACCTGGAGCCCGGTGACTCCAAGCATCAGCGTGGCTAGATGAAACTAACAACAACAACAATAATAATAATACAGGCCTAACCAGTTTGGCTCAGTGGATAGAGCATTGGCCTGCGGACTGAAGGGTCCCAGGTTCGATTCCAGTCAAGGGCATGTGTCTAGGTTGCGGGCACATTCCCAGTCGGGGGTGTGCAGGAGGCAGCTGATCGATGTTTCTCTCTCATCGATGTTTCTAACTCTATCCCTCTCCCTTCCTCTCTGCAAAAAATCAATAAAATATATTTTTTTAAAAAGAATAATAATACAAGTACAGAACCAGGTCTCGGTAGTAGGTTTAATGACTATTTTCCCAGGACACGAATGACTGCTTGAGTGGGATAAATTGCCTGGTTGTTGGCCTTATGCAGACCATCTTGCATATCAGCTTCAGTTTGTATAACCAACCCGATGACCATTTCACCTCTCCTTCCCTCCTCAGGACGCCCTTTCCTTCTCCCAATTCTTGTCTCCATTCGAAGTGGGAGGGGCCCATGGCCAGAAGCTGAGCGATGGTGTTGGAAGTCCTCCTAGAGTACCAGCTGGACGATTTACCAACAGTGTGACCCTGGGCAGGCTTGGTCTTCTTTGTAAAGTGGAGACAGTGTCAACCCTGATGACCACACTGAGCTGTTACAAGAATCAGAGTATGCGGGTCTGATGGAGCACTCAGAGAAGCATAAATTACTATATAATATGAAATTTTAAAACAGTTCTTAAATCTCTATTCCCACCCCTCAAATCGATTCAAACTTTTTCAGGTAAGGGGCCAAGTCTTGTTCATTTTTTTTCTCTGGAGCATCGCAGACATCCTGTATGTATTTGCAGGATGTAGTCATCAGCTCAGTCAATCCGTTGAAATTTGTCCTTTGCTTGACAGGAAAACAAGCATCCTTGATTCATGATTCTTCCCTCAGCACTTAGGGCTCTCTCTCAGGTGTTTTCTTCTTGGTTTATTTATTACTTGCTTGTCTTCTTTCTCCCCCAACTAAATTGTAAAGTCACTATGTGCCCCGAACATAGTAGGCATTCAATGAGTACTACTCCAATCAATTAACTGGGAAGTCTTTCATTTTCAACTCACCATTTTAGAAGCGGTAGGTACCTTTGCAAATGCTCTGTGCATACCCCTCTTCCACGGAGGGTCTGCTCATCCAAGCTCACCCCTGATCTGTAAGTTTTTGGAAGCACGTGACCCACAGTACATCCCCAATGATGGGACGGCTGCCACATTCACTTGGATCATTTATCAGACCCTTTCTTTTTTTTTTAAATATATTTTATTGATTTTTTACAGAGAGGAAGGGTTAGGGATAGAGAGTTAGAATCATCGGTGAGAGAGAAACATCGATCAGCTGCCTCCTGCACACTCCCTACTGGGGATGTGCCCGCAACCACAGTACATGCCCTTGACCAGAATCAAACCTGGGGCCCTTCAGTCCGCAAGCTGACGCTCTATCCACTGAGCCAAACCGGTTACAGGCAGACCCCTTCTTTACACAGGTTTACCTCAGAAAAATGTTCTCTGGACATGAGCTGGCAACTGACAAAAAAAGAGAAAAAATGGAATTATGAGATCATTTTTTATGTCTGTCTGGCAAAGGCGATAAAGGGAGATACGACTGAGTGTTAGCTGAGCCGAAGGAATGTAGGGCGCTCATGGCAAAGAGGGGTGTTGATTGGTTTAAGTTTCTGCAAGGTAATTTGAGAATTTGTGGCAAAATCTCCTTAAAACTGCATACATTTTGACCCTGAACTTCTACTTTTAGACATGTACTAAATGGTATGCATTTTTCATTCTTCATAAAAATGGAATTCCAGGCCCATTCTATGGCTTCCAGAGTTTTGAGAACAGTGATTCACTCCAGGCTTGTGGGATCATGGATAACACTTTTCCTTCATTTATCTATAGCTTTTGTATTTTCTACAACAAACACTTATTACGGGCAAGATAAAAATTAGTGTATAAAAGGAACTGGATCTTCCAAGACTCAAATTTAGCCTTTGCCATGGCATTGTTGACAAATTATGCATTATTGACAATACAATGAGTGTCTGCAGGATACAGAACGCAGATACTAAACAGAGAATATTAAATATTTACACGATGCGGAGGCCAGGGCGGACAGCACACACATGGAGAGGCCAGAGGGGATTTGATGTTTACGTAGAGCCAGGCTGAAGGAAATTGTTCAGGAAGCTGGGAGGCAAGTGGGAGAAATACTTGATTGGGAAGGGAGTTTGTACTTAAAGATGCAGATCGCAGCTGGTTTACTGCGAGGGTTTCCTAAGGTTTATCTGAATCCGACTGTTCCTTGCTTAGACTGGAGGTTTCCAGGGCCAGAACCTGGACTTTATCACCCTAGTTTGACTTTTCATATCTGCCAAGACCTGAAAAGAGCAGTGGGTGGGAGATATGTTGTGGCAGGCTGGCAAGGGTGGACCCGCTGCAGGCCACACCCACGCCACAGCACCCAGGACAGATATAAAAATATCTTTTTCACTCAGATGGAGAACCAGAGGTCACTGAGAAATTAGAACCAGAGAACAATGGTTGATAATATCCATCCACTTCAAAAAAATATCTTTTTCAGTATTTCTGTTCAGTTAAAAAGTTTTTTTAAATCAAAAACATCTTGCATATGGTGCCTGCAACATAAGAAATACCCAACAATTATTTGTGGAATGAATGAATGGTTGAATGAATGAGTGAACAAATGCAGTTAGAAAGAATCATCAGTGTTTGGCCTACTGTTTGCTATTATCCACAAAAGTAATATAGTGGATCATTATACAGTGGCACCTGAAAACTGCACCCACTTTTTTGAGTTTCTACACTACCTGAGGCCCATCTGTGGTTATATTCTCAGAGGAAAGGAGAACTTACACGTAGGATACTTGGAGATGGACAAGGATCCTATAGAATAAAAGGCTAATATGCAAATCAACTGAACAGCAGAATGACCGGTCGCTATGACGCACACTGACCACCAGGGTGCAGATGCTCAATGCATGATCTGTCCCCTGGTGGTCAGTGCAATCCCACAGGGGGAGCGCCACTCAGCCAGAAGCCCTGAGCCAGGCTCATGGCTGGTGAGCACAGCGGCAGTGACAGGAGCCTCTCCTAAGCTGTCAGTTGGACATCCCCTGAGGGCTCCCGGACTGTAAGAGGGCGCAGGCCAAGCTGAGGGAACCCCCACCCCCAAATGCACAAATTTTGTGCACCGGGCCTCTAGTTAATAATAAAGTGATGTGAACCAAAATTTCAGGCACTAGAGAAGCAAGTGTGGGCTGGAAGGGGCAGAGGTTTTGTAAAAGAGGTAAACTTGGGATGGACCTCAAAAGAGTGGCAGGACTTGGGGAGCTGCCAGGATGAGGAAGTGCCCAGGAGATGGCAGGCAGGGGGCAGGAGGCAGAGGGCTGGGAGGCAGGAATGTGTGGAGCACTCAGGGGAACAGGTGGCTATAGACCTCTTGCTGAGAAGAGTAGAACCACATCTGAACTTGATCCACGACACAGGAGTAAGGCTGTCCCATTTATTTTTATCACACAGAGAGATTCCTCTGTGCCCTGGGGTTGGGGATAATTTGAACTGTGGTCATGTTCATCCTGCTGCCCCCAACCCCCCGAGGTTGGGTCACTGCTCATCATGGCCAGTGCACAGATGTTTGCCACCCACGCTGGCCCAGTCCAGGTGGTGGCTGCCTTCCTTCCAAGCTTGGCACCAGCTTCCCCTCCACCACCCTCTTGGGCATGGCCTGGCTTGCTCTGCCTCAGTGGTCCTCAGTGAAAAGCTGTCGAACCCTCTGGAAACAGGGGGTAGGGTTGTTCCCCTCCTGCCCCCTCTTGCTCACTGGGCTTTCACTGCCTCTCTGTCAGCCTTGTAGCTTCTTCCCTCCTGGACAGGCTGGCCTTCTCCTGGCCAGCCAGTGCCTTCTGCAGTCACAGGTGACATCACCTCCTCAGAGCACTTTCTGGAGCCACCGTCCTGTACTCATGGTGTCGTGGGCCTTACCCTCTCTCCTCACCTCTGTCTCCTTTGCCACAGGACATCCACGGGGCAGGGACTCTTACTGTTGGCCCCAGGGTATCCCCAGCACTTAGCTCAGAATTACGCTTGCAGTAGGCACCCAGGACTCCTATGTCAGGTAATGAGCAGGACCTGCCTCAGGGTTGCGGGAGGATTAAATCAAGTCATGCCAGCGAAGGACTTGGGAGGCTTGTTGGGAGGAAGTCGTGGTGATAGTGGCCCAGGTGTACTGAGTATTTGCTGCAGCAGATGCTCCTCCACATGCTCGCCCTGCTGTGTCTCCGTCAGCCTCTCACCCTCGCTCCGCCAGGCAGGTTCCACGATCTCAGCCACTTTACAATGCTGGGGGCAGAGCCGGTCAAGTCCGGGCCCAAGGCCGCCATCGTGGAAGTGGTGGAATCTCTTCTTGGCCCTGTGTCCTGCCTCCTACATCCTGGGATGACCCGACAGGGTGATGGTGATGGTGATGGTGATGGTGATGGTGATGGTGATGGTGATGGTGATGGGAGGGGGCATAGTAGGGCCCTAGGGGAGGAGAAACCCCTCTCACGAGGCAGCAGGGATGGCAGGCCAGTCACAGCTGCTACTTCAGTCCAGGGGCTTCTGTTGACTTTGTCCAGTTAGTGGTGTTGCTCAGTATGAGATAGATGGGGCTGGGGTGGCCGGGCAGTTGGAGGAAATGATGAGGATGAGAATTAGAATGATAAAAATAGCAAATGCCTCTCTAGAGAGTGACCGCGTGTCCACTCATGCCTGCCATCTCAGGATGATTATGGGGAGCGTCCTCCTCTTCTCTCATCTTGTCCTGGTTTGTACCCTGTGTTTAGAGTATCTGCCACATGTCATGTCCTGCACACTGAGCATCACAGACACCTCTCTCTTCACATGCACATCAACCATCAGCAGGGGGTGCAGTGACCTGGAGGAGTGAGGGGGGGTCACAGGGCAATGGTGACCTGCGATGGCCCCAGAGGGGCCACAACTCACAGCGAAGCTCTCACCACTGTCTCAGCCTGTGGGGTGGGCGGGGGTGAAGGCAAAGGAGCCCCGAGGCAGGTAGAAAGCTGCAAATGGTGAGGACCCAGAGCATCACAGGAAGAGTAAATGTGGAGACATCTCTAGGCCTCCCTCTCCACCCTCTGGCTTGGTGGAAGCTGGTCAAACGGGCTGTCACATGGGTCAGCCACTTGCAACACTTTTCCTGTACCCGTGTCACCAGCTCCGATGAAGTGAGTAAGGTGCAAATGGGTCGGCAGGTTTTCCTCCCTGTCTCCCCTGGGCCTCGGCAAGGGCAATAGGGCAGGGGCAATAGTGCCATGCATGCAGAGAGTTTTGGTGAATCCGCGGTACAGGCAGTGCATAATTTTCCTAACGAAGGATGACTCTGACAGGGATGAAGTTGAATAAACATTTATTTATCTCCCGATTTTATAGGACAGATGGAGAAGTATTTTTATGCTCAGGGAGAAGAAATGATTTTAAAAGCCTAAGTCGGGGGTAGTGTTACCAGACCCTGCTCGGTGCTGTGTTATTAACCAGATGGTGCACCTGTTCGGAGCACCTGGGGGACTGACTGCGCACCAGGTGGGGGTGCTGCCATGGGGTGGGGAGGGGGTGGAGGCTTAGTACCTGCCTGAACGATGCAAGTGAGGTACAGTTCATGATGATATCATTGTAGGGTGTGCAGGTCTGCATTCATTTCATGTTCAATTTCTGGAAGAGAGGAAAATTTGTAAGTATGGCTCACATGCATGTGCAACACCATTGACTTGCATACATGCTGCATGGGCAAAGAGCATGGGAATTCGTCCCTGCCACCCTTGACTCTGGCGCCTGCTGCACCCAGCAAGGGCCAGCAAGCGGGAGGGGCATGATCTGACATTAATCCTAGGGTTTTCTCATGTCACTTGCACTAAACTATAAAGTCCTGACTACCCTCATTGGAAACTAAAATGGGAAACAGCGCTCATTACAATGGAATCCTGGCTCGTCTTTGGAGCAGAAGTATTCCTCTTAAAAATGTCTCCAGTTCAGTCCGGATGCCGGTGCCCTGGCTTCCCACTTTTTATTTCGGAACTAACTGCGTGTGTTTTCATATTCCTTGCTTTTTTATCCAAT